>NW_024412404.1:8444095-8498587 GCF_014898765.1 Herpailurus yagouaroundi
ACGGGGGAGGGGCAGAGAGAGAGAGGGAGACACAGAATCGGAAACAGGCTCCAGGCTCTGAGCCATCAGCCCAGAGCCTGACGTATTTTTAATTTTTTAATGTTTATTTATTTATTTTTGAGAGAGAGAGAGAGAGACAGAGCACGAGCAGGGGAGGGGCAGAGAGAGAGGGAGACAAAGAATCTGAAACAGGTTCCAGGCTCCCAGCTGTCAGCACAGAGCCAGGTGCGGGGCTCAAACTCACAAACCATAAGATCATGACCTGAGCCAAATCCAGACGCTCAACCCACTGAGCCACCCAGGTGCCCCAAAGCTTTTTTATTTTAATGTAGTCCTAATAGTTTAGTTTTGCTTTTGTTTCCACTGCCTCAGGACCCATATCTAGAAAAACGTTGCTGTGGCCAATATCAGAGAAATTACTGCCTGTGCTCTCTTCAAGGATTTTTATGGTCTTTAATCCGTTTGAGTTTATTTTTGTGTATGGTGTAAGTTTAATTCTTTTGCATGTAGCTGTTCAGTTATCCCAACAGCATTTGTTGGAGAAACTGTTTTTTCCCTTGCCTCTTTTCTTTAAGATTAATTGACCATACAATCATGGGTTTGTTTCTGGGCTTTCTGTCCTCCTCTACTAATCTATGTATCTATTTTTGTGCCAGTACCATACTGTTTTGATCACTACAACTTTGTAGTAAAACTTGAAATTATTATTTACATTTAAATGAAGTAGATATAGCTTCAGATATATTTAAAACATTATGAGTGGTAGAGTTCATATTCTTTATATTATACTACACACTAAATATTTTAATGTTTCAGTGATTTTTAACTTTTTTATTATAACATCCTTTGAACTTGTGTTATTATTTAGATGTCTATTAAACAGGCTCATGACATCTGCTCTGTTGATGTGTCAGTATAGTAATATTTCTGCAACTACATAAAGAGCATTTCTATTTATTCCCTGTATTGGGATCACATTCTTAACCTTTACCCCTACTGGAGTTCTAACATGCTGGTTCTCATATGAGACATTAGTCACAAATACATTAATATACACAAGCAAGTTTGGAATTTGAGCCACTAAAAATCAAAGTATCCCACTCACCTTCTGTTAAGGAAGCCATTTAATTGCAGGCTAGTATATTTTAATACTAAGCATTTAAGATCAAACTATCTGGCCAGAAATAGATCCTGAAAAACCTGGTTAAAGCAAATTAGACCATGGTTTAGAAGGGCACAGAGACAGCATGGTAAGAGAACCAGAAATGTAGAGAAGATCCCATAAATCTCTAATCAAATGCTTCAATTTTTAAGCCTTAAACAACAACCAGTTGGGAAAATGTCATGAATCAAAATCAAGTATTAAGCAAGTCTAAAAGCACTCTGAAAGACTAGTAAATATTAACAATGGATGGATGAATGAAGGAATAAGTAAATAAAATAAAACTCAGCTGTATCCAAAAGCACAAAAGCTTCTGAGTCCATGAGGCATGTGACAAAATAAACTGATCTCAGCAGGATGATCTAGCCATCACTTTCCAACAGTGTCAATGCTTTAACATAGACCACACATACTCTGAATTATCTACATTTTTCATTATTATCACTTTTATTATCCTTCAGCATTATCTTTTTGCTTCTGCATTTCGTCTTTAAACACATGACTAACTATTCTTTGGTTTTAGAGTCTGTTGACACAATTTGAAAAACAAAAAACCTGGAATTAGTGAAGAGCTTGTTAATTTGTTATTTCCTACTGAATAGCAAGAGCAGAAAAGTCCATTTGTTGACCACCAAGGTGCCTCAAATGATTGTTGTTTTCTTTATTTCCAGTATTTATTCCCAATTCTTGAGACTCAGCTAAAGTCCCATAGCAGAAGAGGCATATTTCTTGAAGCTGGGAAGTAATTTAAATACACCACTGAATACTAGTATGGTGGCAAAATACCTTCAGCTAGGTGGTGGTTAAATTATGTTTCCCAGGATAGCAATCCTGCATTTACACCACACTAGCAGCCCCACAAAGATACAGTTCACTGCCTCAATGGATTCAGCAATAAAAAGGAACACATTTAAATACTAAAGCCATTGTGCATGAATAAATGGCAAAATAAAGGAAACCCTTTAAGTGCTTTCCAGCAGTTTAACCCAGAACCATTCAATTTCCCTTTATTTGTTCCCCTCAATAACTTTTTTCCCTAGGTAAAGCTGGAAGAGCACAGGGCCATTGTGACCTTGAATTTGGTACAAGGCCAATAATACATATTGACACTGTCAATAGCTATATATCTGTGATTTTCCTGTTTTAGAGGAGAATTTTTTAAGGGAAAACCATGGGTTTAGGGCTTGCTCTTCTAAAGTTTCTATGATTGTCCTTATCTGAGACCTTAGGTTATTTATTTCAGCTCAATTAGGAGAGATGGAGTTAAGCTCATGGAACAAGGAAAGTAAGTTAAGCTGAAAATTAACATAACAATTATTTGCATGTGTAAAATTTCATAATAATTTCACATATATCACCTTATTTAATATTCCTTTCAATCTTATAATGTCTACAAGCCAGATATTAGAGCACTTGTAAATTATTATAGATTCATTAAGATATGTACTTCAACTGGCCTTTGATATACATTTTGCCACAAAAAAACTGTCAACACTGTACAAGTTACTGTTATCCACTATCTTCTTGATAGGTTTGGTAATTAGCTCAGCAGAGATGAGTTACCCACTTTGCAGGTTGGAACTTTCAAAAACTTGCTATGTCTCCATCGTTAATGAAGAATTAAAGCTTGGAAATACCAAATCTCATTATCTCATTTAGCTAGCACATATTACTCAGTCTGTGCTAAGTTTTCAATAAAAATACCCATGAACACATACTTTAAAAAGTTGATAACTAATAACAATACTGATAACTATGTCTCACAGTTAACCTATGTTTAGAAGAATTGAATACCGTTATTTAGAATCAGTTCAGTGTTTTAAAGAGTGAACTGATTTAATGGTCAATTAAGGAAAATTAGACAATAATAGTACAGGCAGTGTTTAGATAAGGAAAACAATTGTGAAAATGGTATAAGAATGATGGAAGTTTAGGTAACTCATTTCAGGTACAACTATTGTAGGCAGGGAAAGCGTTGTGTATCCCAATTCTGATCAGTGGCTCTATTTACAACTAGTTTGAAATTCCACATCTCAGAAAATATTGACTAGAAAATGAAGGGAACTAGAGATAATGCATTGCATTCTAGGAGCTGAAGTCCAAACAAGTAAACTTCAATAAGTAGAGTAGTTCTACAAAAAGATTCTAAAATCAGTGTGGAGTGAATATGGTAGTATTTTGCTGTATACTTCATCTGATTAATGTCTCAGAAAGCCAAAAAGTAGGAATAAACAATCATATTTCTGGCCTGTTAAGCCATATTAAATAAAAGCCTGCTAGACATCCGCAGTTGTTCTTTGAACCATATGCATTAATCTGTCATCCCTCTATAGATCTGAAGGATGATTCAGCTAGCTAAACAAAACAAAATGTGTAACCAAATAGAGCAGAATTATATATATATATACACACACACACACACACACATATATATATACACACACACACGTATATATACATATATATGTATACAGAAGTAATATATATATATATATACATATATATATATATATGTATGTGTGTTTCTTACTAAACACAAATCCATGAGAGAGGTTTCCTTATTCATAGAATAAAAAGGAAAGGGGAAAAATGCATGGTTTAAAAATTACAAAGAGGACCTTAAAGCAAGCTTTGACAGAACCAAAGTCATCTGCCAATAATTTAACCCACTGTTAGGATAAAATTTAACGCCCTTAAAGGAAGACTAAAATAATCTAGAGCCTCTAAAATATGTAATCCACAATGTTTTCACAACAAAAATTAAGTAGACCTATTTGGAGCAACAAAAGGCCTAATGGTGGTCCCAAAAAGAGAATATAGAGAGAAAGAGACCAAGGCAATATTAAAAAAAAATACTGGCTGAGAATTTTACAAGTTCTTAAATTCTGACAAAAGAAAAAAAAAAAAAAACAAAAAACCACAGATTCAAGTATCTCAGTGATCCCAACCAGGATAAACATTTTCCTTGAGGAAAACAGAACCAGTTTAATTACACCAGCATGAAATACAAATAATATCTTAAAAGCAACCAGAGAAAAAATAGTCATTACTTTTAGGAAAACAATAATATGCATGTTGTCTGACTTCCTAATAGAAGCTGTGGAAACTAAATAGCAACTAAATGACAATTTTAAGAGCTAAAAGAAAAAAAAATCTTGCAAATCTAGAATTCAATATCCAGAAAAAATATCCTTCAAAATTAAGTAAAAAAGACATTCTAAGATAAACAAAAGCTAAGGTAATTTAATTCTAGATGTCACACACTATAGGAAATATCCAACAATGGTGTTTGGGTAAAGTTGCATCATCAATATTCTTGGTGGCACAGATCCCAATATTGTGTTGAAAAACATACATACAAATGACTCTAAAATAAAAGGATATTTAGAAGAATTAGATTCTCAATGTTAAGAGTAAAAACCTAGCCCATGCATTCTGCTTGTATTTTCCTCTTTGTTGTTTATACAATAGTGATAAATGTTTAAAAAATGCTAAATTACTCAAAAGGGCTCCTTCAATCAATATAACATAAAAAACATAAGTGATAGGGGCATGTGGATGGCTCAGTCAGTTAAGCGTCCAACTTCAGCTCAGGTCATGAACTCACACGGTTCATGGGTTCAAGCCCCAAGGTGGGCTTTGTGCTGACAGCTCAAAACCTGGAGGCTGCTTCTAATTCTGTCTCCCTCTCTCTCTGTTCCTCCCCTGGTCACACTCTCTCTGTCTCTCAAAAATAAAGATTAAAAAAATAATAATAAAGAAGTATAAGTGATAAAGGAAGCACAATCTCATAGATCATCTGGCTTAGTGGTATGTAAATTAATATAGCTTACTATTGAAAAAGTAGACAATCATCAAAAAAATATTTCAAAATTATCTTAATTAAATCCTCTATGGATTTAACTTATCCTGTATAGATTTATACATAAACTTTTACAAGGTCTATATACTACATAATCCTCAGGCTCTGAAACTATGTCAGAATATGAAAAATTTGGAAATTTTTAAATTACTATAATATTATATATAATTCTGTCTATGTAATTTAAAATTTTCAATAAAATGGATAGCTTTATGAAAAAATGACCAAATTAATTTAAGATAGATGATCTTAATAGGCTAATTAATAAAGTAGCCAGAAGATTTTCAAATAATTTCAAATAGACTTAAGTTCAGCTTGCTTAATGGGTGAGTTATGTGTCAAGGAATAAGTATTTTTTTAAGATTCTCATATAATATAAATTATTCCAGAACAAATAAAAGTGGAGAAGCATCTCAATCCATTTTACTTTCTAGTAAATCTTATTTTTTAAAATTCGACAAAAATAGCACCAAAAAAAAGCAAAAAAAGACATAGTAGATCTCATCTATGAAAACAAAAGCAAAATATTACTAAATAAAATATAATCATATTTCTCACACACAAATTCAATCTTAGATGGCTCTACTAGTGAGTTCTATCAAAAATTTTTAAAAGTCATATTAATCTTAAAAATATAGGAGAAAGGAATATTGTCCAACTCATTAATGATGCCAACATAATCTTTTTTTTTTTTAATTTTTTTTTTCAACGTTTATTTATTTTTGGGACAGAGAGAGACAGAGCATGAACGGGGGAGGGGCAGAGAGAGAGGGAGACACAGAATTGGAAACAGGCTCCAGGCTCTGAGCCATCAGCCCAGAGCCTGACGCGGGGCTCGAACTCACAGACCGCGAGATCGTGACCTGGCTGAAGTCGGACGCTTAACCGACTGCGCCACCCAGGCGCCCCCCAACATAATCTTAATACCAAAACCATACTAAGGCATTAACAAGATAAAATTATAGACCAATTTCCTTCATACTTATGCATGCAGAAAATTTTAACAAAATATTAGCAGATCACATTCACCATTACAGAAAAAGAATAATACACTTTAGCCAAGTAAGCTTTATCTCAGGAAAGCAAGGTTTAATATTCATAAATTATTATCATTCACTAAGTTAACAAAATAAAGGCAAATAATTATATGATCGTTTAAATATATGAAGAAAAACACACTTGATAAAATTCAACACCAACTCATGAAAAAACAAATCTCAGCAAACTAGGAACAGAAATGAATTTCTTCAACCAAAGATAATTCTATAGCTAATATCAAATGTTTTTTCTTCTAAGATTTTAATTAAGACAAGACTGTCCATTTTCCACATCTCTATTCAACATTATGCTAGAGGTCCCAGTCAACAAATGAGGCAAGAAAAATAACTAAAAGACATAACAAATATAAAGGAAGAGAAAAACTGTCTCAGACAACATGATTCATAGACATGATTAGTATACATAGAAAAATCACCAAAAAACCTATTACTGAAATATTAGAACTAGTAACTTTTGGCTGAATGATCAATTTGAAACAATCAAGTACAAGTGTATTTACTAGCAATGAACAAATTGAAAATGGAATTAAAAACAATGCCCTTTGAAATAGTATCAAAAATCATAAAACACACAAGGATAAATGTAACCAAAACAGTGCAGAAGTTTATACTGAAAACTACAAAATATTTGAGACAAACTAAAGAGTCTTAAATAAATGGATAACTATCAGTTAGAAATATGTTGGAAAAGTAAATATTCTTACATTGCCAAACCTACCAAAACTAATCTATAATCTAAAATCTTTTAATGTATCCTCAATCAAAATCTTACCAGGATTTATTGTAGAAACTGGCAAGCTGATTCTAAAATTTATATGGAAATGCAAAAAATCTAGAATAGACAACAGAATCTCAAACAACAGCAAAGTTGGAAGAAAACAGTGACTGACTTCAAGATTTTCTATAAAGGTACAGTAACCAAGAAAAGTGTAAAAGGATAGATATATAAATAAATAAAACAGAAAAGAGATTCCAGAAATAGACCTGCATTTATACGGTCAATGCAATTTTTGCAATGTCTCTGGAGGAATCAATGGAAAAAGTAAGTTTTCAATAAATGGAACTGTAACAACTAAGCATCTATATTTTTAAAAAGTTAACTTCAATTACTTTCTTATACCATGCACAAAAATTAGTCTAAAATGGGTTATAACTGTAAAACCCAGGACAAGAAAGCTTTGTGAAGAAAACATAATATAATGTATTTGCAACCTTGCAAAAGGCAAAATTTCTTGGACATGATAATATAAAAAAATGACATTTTAGATTGTTCTTAAAAAGACACTTAAGAATATGAATGGGGACATCAAAAGTTGGGAGAATATTTATAATACACACATGTAACAAAATACGTGTAGAAATAATTTATAACCTCTGCAACACAATAAAAGGACAAATAAAAACAATAAAAGTGGATGAAATCATTTTCAAACAGATATTTGACAAAAGAAGATATACAAATGATCAATAAACACATCAAAAACTATACCAAGTATCATTATGGACCTGAATACCATCTCAACATCCATGAAAATGTCTAAAATTAAAAAGAAGGACCACACCAAATGCTGGCAACTATGTTATAATATATATAATATATTTTATATATTATAACAATATACATTATATCTATGATCAGACAACCCCACTCAGTATGTATCCAAATGAAATAAACATATATATTGACAAAAAAGAATTGTACAAAAATATTCATAGTCATTTTAATCATTATAGCCCCAAACAGGAAACAGCTCAAATCTCCACTAGCGTAAGACTGGTTAAATTTCTGTATATTCACTCAAAGGAATACTACTGGATAATTAAAAGGTTCAAACTGTTTTTTATTAAAATTTTAAATACAACTCCAGTATAGTTATCATTCAGTGTTATATTAGTTTCAGGTGTACAATATAGTGATTCGACATTTCCACACATTACCCAGTGCTTATCATGATTAATGTACTCCTTAATCTGAATTCCAAATCCCCCATTCCCACCCAGCTCCCCTCTTGTAACCATCAGTTTGTTCTCTGTAGTTAAGAATCTGTTTCCTGGTTTTTCTCTTTCTTTCTCTCTCTCTCTCTCTCTCTCTCCTCTCTTTCTTTTTGCTTATTCTGCCTCTTAAATTCCACTTATGAGGGAGATCATATGGTATTTGTCTTTCTCTGATTGATTTATTTCATTTAGCATTATACTCTCTAGCTCCATTCATGTTGTTGCAAATGGCAAGATTTCATTCTTTTGCATGGCTGAATAATACTCCATCATATATATGTACCACATCTTCTTTGTCCATTCATCTGTTGATGGACACTTGGGCTGCTTCCATAATTTGACTATTGTAAGTAATGCTATAATAAACATAGGGGTGCATGTACCCCTTTGAATTAGTGTTTTTGTATTTTTTTCATAAATACCCAATTGATTGATTCCTGAATTGTAGAGTAGTTCTATTTTTAAGTTTTTGAGGAACATCCAAACTCTTTTCTACAGTGGTTGCACCAGTTTTCATTCCCATAAAAGGTCCAAAGTATTGATATAGTCATCAATAAGGAGGAATACCAAAATATTTTGCTGTGTGAAAAAAGCCTTACTTTTACACTTATATGAAACTCTAAACTGGGCAAAACTAGTCTACAGTAAAAGAAATCTGAGCCTGAGGCAATGTGACATGTAGCATGTCACTGACAAGGGGGCGGAATGAACTTAATGGCATATCGTAAATATTTTGTATCTGTATTCTATATCTTGTTAGGAATGTGAGTTACACTAGTGTATGCATTTTCAAAACACAAAAAACTGTAATATGTAACATTTCAACATTTAATTTAAATATGCTTCATTTAAAAAAATTTGTTGCAATTATTTGTATATTCTCACAATACATAATTCACCTTTGTTTTTGTTTTCAAGCAGAGAGATTATTAGTCCATTTTGGTTTGGTTCTAGCTTTCCACTCTTCCTGTCTCTAATTTTCACATTTTATAATCCACTAATATCAATGGCTTATAATTCCCTAAACATACATTTGCATATGAATTCTGTCCCCTTGGAATGTCCTTTCCCTCCTTCAACTACAGAGCTTCCACTTGTAAATTTGAAGACTCTGCATTGAGTTCACTTTCTCTCTTCCACTCCTTTGGAGAAGTTAGTATCTTTGGAAACACAAAGTAATATCTTACACTTCTGTCCAATTCTGCATCTTATATCAACTTTTATCCCTGCACACTGAAGAAGTTATTTGTATGTCTCTTTCACCATATATAATCCTTAAAGGAAGGGACCATATCTATAGCACATATTATGTTGTAGCAACAGCCACAAACATGAACCATTTGTTGAATAGATACTTTGCACCTAGCACATAGACAAACACCTTTCATAATATCTCATTTAATTTTCAGCACAATTCTCATTTTACAGATGATCAAATTGAGGCATACAGAAGGTGTGCTACATCAACAGTAACAACACTAGCATACGGAATAACGTTAAGTTTTCAACTAAGGTGTCTTTGTTTCCAAATATCATGCCCTAATCACTAACTAGGATTAACTACTTCCCAAATAGCCTGTGGAAAAATAATAGGCATTAAATAATGATTGCACTGAACTGGCCAAAAAGTTGTATCTTCCTTATGCCACTGATAAACTAAAGCCAGGAAATCAAAGATGTCAGATTTTTGTTTGTTTTAAAAACGGAAATGTGCATATATTGTTTTTCTTTCTCATCTGTTGCTACTGACATTTGTGAATATTTTCAGACAAAAGTGTATTCTTTGACCTCCACTGGGTATCTGATTTATTTTTTTTCTTAACTGTTACCTGCTGTAATTAGGTATGTATATGTGTGTATGTGAAAAATGTTTTTTATCTTAGACATATTTCTGTGGTTCACCCAAAGAAACAAAAATAATACACTACAAGCTCTTAAACTGATATCCACAATATTGAAACTCTCTGACAATTCAAGAATTCCTCGGTTTTATCTTTTAAACAGCTTCATTTTGAGTTTTTGTTTACAAATCACTGGGATTTGTGACTCTGGCCCTGATATCTCCAGTTGCCCTCACTCCTCATTAGCAAATGTCAGCATCATCCCTACAATCAATATCACTTCTGGCAGTACTCAGTTTCTTGCTTCCTAATAATGAGAACCAACATCAAGTCCTTTGTGATTCACCCCATATTCCCTAGTGACCCTTTCTATGTCCATACATACACTTAATTTTAGTTTTTTTTTTTTTCATTGTACAATATCTGAGAAGTCTAGTGAAAGGATCATTCTTTTCATAAAATATTAGAGACAGAAAATCATGGCATTATTTCTTCTTTCCAAAGAGGGACTGAGTAGATTAATTTCTATTAAACTTCTGTTATATAAAATCTACATTGCTCCCCTCAGTTATTTTCAGATCAAAACCTGTAGCATAGTGGTTGTCAAAAGATTATACGGATTTAGAAATGTGCTAAATATAATTCATGTACAGAAAATAGTTAACATACAGGCCTGAGACTAAAAAGACCTATTTGCAAGGTTGGTCTTTGGTTGGGATCTAAAAACTTGAATGGCAAACAGTCTCCCTAGGCTGTTTTCCTTAATTAATTAGAATAATTCATTGTGCTTAAACAATTATACAACCAATATAGTTTTTGCTGAAGACATGGTTTCTTTCTGGGAGTCTGGAATTTTGGTACATGTTAGGCAAAGGTTGACTACATGGTCAGATCCCAGTGAAAATAGTGAACTTCCAGACTCAGCCAAGCTTCCATGGTAGAGAACATTTCACACATGTTGTCATAATTTGTTGCTGGAGAAATTAAATATGCCCTGCATGACTCCACTGGGAGAGGACTTCTGGTAATTTTAACATGGTTTCTTCCAAAATCTACTCCTTTCATTTTTTTTCCCTTTGTTGATTTTGCTTTGTATCTTTTCAGTGTAATAAATATAGCTGTGAGTACAACTGTATCCTTCCTGCATCCTAGGAGTCCTCCTAGCATATCATCAAACCTCGTTTGATTGGTGGTTTGATTGGGGATCCTTGACACAGCTAGTTTTCAGTTTTATTATTTACAAAATAAAGAAAAAGAATAAAACATTCAGTTAAAAATCGTTCTTTGAAGACTCAGTTTAATCATGTATTAATGGATTTTTTTCCCCAGATTTCTTTTTTAATAATATACTCTTCAACTGTATTCTTGGTAATCTAAAGCAGTAATAGGGGCAATTTAAGGAGGAGTAAATCACAAGGAAATATGTTCCAGGATATCTATTTATATCAGAAAATTAAAGTCCCCAGTTTTACATATTCATCTGTAAACTCAAATTACTAACCGGAATCAATAGATCTAGGTAACAGAAAACAGCAGTTGAAAAAACGAGTTGGTTCCTTGAAAATGATCATCCTCCTCAGCAGGAGATAATGTTTTGAAGGAGTTATAATACTTATTTTCCAGGAAATAAATGTACATGCACGTACTGGTACTGGGAGCAGTGAGAGAGAACAAAATGTAATCGGCAGAGTGGGAACAACTAGAAAAGCACGTGTTGACTAAGCTCCTGTGATGTACAGTGCCAAGAAAGTTTTCTCCACTTTCTCACTTAACTCTTTTTTTTCCTAATTTGAATAGATTAGGTAATACCCCTCTTCTTACACCATTCACAATTCAAAGCAATACATTGGGAAATCAGAGGGAAAATGTCATTCTCATATAGCAACATGAAATGCTCAATGATGAACTACCAAATAAATAGATAATTGATCACGTGAGTATTTTTAGGAACTAGAGAAGCAAAAGAGAGAAGGAAAATTTTTAAATTGTTAAATGCTAAAGTTAGAACATGATATAAATAACAATTCCTAACAACATGGCACTTACTACATGCCAGACATAGTTCTATATATTAACTCATTTGCTCTTTGCAACAACCCTGAAAGATAGTTGATGTTATTAGCAACCCCATTTAAGCAATGAGGAAACTGAGTTTCAGAGAGATAAAAGTCACTGAATATCATACACTGAGCAGGAGAATTGGAAGGCAGGTGGTCTGACAGCAGAATCTAAGCTCCTAACCACTAAACTATGTTGTATACTTAAAGAAAAGACATATTATAAAAAGATTTCTCAAAATAGTGATAAAAAAATTGGCTTGCTTACCAAATTTGTAGTTTTATAAGGAACTAAAAGTGGGTAGAGAGACCTAAACTGAACTATTCTAACTTTTCTCACAGAACCAAACATGATTCCTTCCACACACAGATTTGCCCAACAAAGGCCAAGACCTTACTGAGACCTCATTTCCTATGAATCTGTCATATAAGTTAGAAATATTTTAATGGTCATAACTACTTAGAGTTTATGGTAAGTATTTCAGGAAATAGAGGTCTCAGTGTGGATATAGACCAAACCACTGAAACACAAGTCTACACAAGAGGAGTGGCTGGAAAAAGTATGGGTTAGAATGCAAGGTAATTAAAACAAAGAAACCCTAAGCAGTACAGATAGAAAAGGTAAAAATAAAGGATGAAAAAGGTGATTTTCATGAATGCTTAAAAAGTATTTTTTTAGCCTCAGAAATCTTCAGTTGGTGCCCACAGGGAATAGGGGCCACAACTTTGTACCTATACTTGGAAGTCTAACGTCTACCTGAAAGAAATAATTAGGCCTGTGTCCATTAGCTCCAAATCCTTGTCTCTTAGTATGAGTGAAATCTCAGGATCTATTTTCTGAAAAACAAAACAAAATAAAACAAACAAACAAACAAACTCCCACAGATTTAACGAGCCAGAAAGGTAGCTATTTTCTTTCCTGGACTTCAGAGCTGAATTAGAAAGAAGTTTGAGTTTCCATAGCCTCTGCTGGGCTTTCTTGCATTTGTTAATATGAGCTGTCACATCCATTTTGACTTAAGCTATCAAGAAACTCATTTTCAGGAGTTTCCTCTGGTCTGGGTTTTCTATTAGTATTATCTCATCACTCTTGCTTGCTTGGTTCTAGCATCATCAGTATGCTTAATTTAGTTATTTTATTGTATTTGGGGCTCTCATGAAAAGCCATCACAAATTCTCTTTTGAAGTATATTAAATATAATAGGTCTATGAAATGCACTGCCTAAACTGAGGATAAAAAGCGTGTCTCATCAGCAAAAATGTAAAAGAATAGATCCAGAGGTTTTATTGGACCATAAGTTCGATGTGGTTAAATAGTATGCTGTGACTGCTAAGAATTCAACTCCATTTTACTTAGGCTGCATTCAAAGGCATATAATACCTATAATAACAGAGGATGTGTCCTAGCAAAGTACTCAGCACATTGCAAACCATCCAGCCAACAAGTGTTTCATAAATCTAATCATGTATCCCTGTTCCTTAGATCACATATGAAATATTGTGTCCAGTGAGTAATACCACACTTTTAAAAAGAAATGTCTGACCATACCAAGTGTTAGCAAGTCAGTGACAGTGCTGATGCAAATGGAAAATAGTACAGTAACTTTGACAAACAGTTTGGCAGGTACCTAAAAAGTTAAACATATATCTATCACATAACCCAGCCATTCCATCCTAAATAAATATCCAACACAAATTAAAACATATGCTTTTGTACTTGTATATGAATACTTGTACATGAATGATCATAACAACTTTATTTGTAACAGCCAAAAATTGGAAACAACCCAAATCCAAATGTCTGTCAACAGGTAAATAGATAAATAAATAATGTTATATCTATACAATGGAATATTATTCAGGAATAAAAAGGAACGGTGATGTGTGTAAAAACATGGATAAATTTGTAAAACATTACGCTAACCAAAGAAAGCCTGACCAAAAAAAATCACGTATTGTATCATTCAATTTATATAAAACTCTAGAAAATGCAAACTAATCAATAGTGATAGAAAGCAGATCAGTGATTATCTAGGAATGGGGCTGCAAAGAGGCCATGAAAAATTTGAAGGGTTTAGAAATGTTTGTTGTTTTGTTTTGATGATGGTTTCCAGGGGTTAATACACATGCCAAATTCATCAAATTGTACACTTAAAATATGTACAGTTTATTGTCAATTGTATTTCAATAAAATGGTTAGAAACAAAATAGAAAAAAATAGAAAGAACAAGGACAAACTGGAACTATCCAGAGGAGAGCAATATGGATAATTGAAAAGACCCAAAACCATGTGCTCATTGAGTAAGTGAGAATATTTGGCTTGGGGAGGAGAATCCTTAGCACATCAAAATAGTTAACATCATAATGACTTCAATGGGAAAGTAATTTCATGTTTCTTGAATAGTCTCAATAGAGAGTCATGGCAAAATGAACTCTTGATTTTAACCCACTGTGGGAGAAAACTTCAAAACAAATTAGCAATAAACTTATTTATCCCTCAGCTCTTTCCATCAGTCAGTGGTACTAGCATCGAATCCACTCAGTTGTTCATGTTAAATACTTTTCCTCCCGCCAACATTCAATATATCAGCAGGTTGTATTGGCTCAACCTCCAAAATATGCCCTCAATCCATCTGTTTTTCATCACTTGCACTTCCACTTTCCATCATCTTATACATCTTTCTAAAAATGTATATGTATAAGTGTATTCTAAACCTGGATCACTGCTATGATACGTCTACAAGTGGTCTCCCTACTTCCACATTTACCCTCTTCCTGTAAAGCAGTCTCCACAGAGCAACCAGGTTGATCTTTGAAAAAATGTAAATTAGATTATATAATCTCCCTGATTAAAACACTACAGTAGTTTCCTATTATACTTTGAATAAAATCAAAACCTCCTACCATATCTTACATGGTCCAGCACTTTCCATCTTTATCTCATACTATACCATCACCACTACAAGGTACACCAGGCTCCACCCTGACTCCCATTTTTACTGTTTTTTAAATACACTAGAATTTTTCCCTCAGGGCCCTGGTTCCAGCTGTGGTCTCTGCTTGGAAACTGTTCTTCCAAATTGTTGCCTGTCTGATTCCATCTCATCACTTAAGATTTAAATATCTGCATTTCAGGTAAGACTTTCCAGTCCATGGATCTAAGGGTGTTCCCCCTGCCACAGTAGTCTTCTGTCTCATTTGCTTTTTATATTTCCCTCATAGCACTTAAACACAAATTATTTATTAGCATTATATGTTTACCGGCTGCTCCCCTATGGAACGTACACTGTATAAGATCAGGAGTTAGGTCTGTTATAGACACTCAGGTATACCCAGAGCTTAGATTAATGACAGATTTATGACAGGTAGTCAATATTAGAAGACCAAGGATTACTTTCACTTAAAGAGTTACTCAAACCTAAATAATGTATAGACTACTTTACAGGAAAAAATGTCTTAAGTACTCCCAATGTTGACTTACTTACTTTTGAATATCATGTCACAAAATTATGTATAATCAAAAATTTAGAATGAGTTTTTGCTTATAGCTCATTTAAAACTATACAAAACAAATTCATTGATAAATACAGTCAAAACTTTAAACCAAATATTATCTTGAAAATCCTATCTTTAAATTTATAGACAATGTCATTTTATTAAAACCAAATTATTTCCTGCATGAATACACTTATCTTCTTGTTACTTTCTTCTTATTTTAACTTTCATAATATCTTTATTCTTAAAGCTCACTTTGACATCATTTGGAAATTATTTACTTTTCTACACAAACTTTAAAATTTTTTTATTGTGTATACACCTGTGTGTGTGTGTGTGTGTGTGTGTGCGCGCGCGCGCATGTGCACACATTAAAGAGTGTATGTGTGAGTGCATGTGTTTTAAACCAGGCACTTTTGAATTGCTTTACATTTATATATTTATCTGTCAAGGGATGACATCCTTATGATATTAAGTATTCCCATCTAGAAACACAATACTTATGTCTAGTTATTTAATTCTTATTTTATCTCCCTGAATAACTTTTAAAACATAAATTTAAATTTAAAATTATTTTAGTTACTGTATGTTTTTGTTTTTAGTGTGAAGAAACATTTTTTCCCAATTATTAACATTGTACTTTACTAATGTTTTCTTGTATTTGGGCTCCTCAATAAATTATCATTTTTGTTTTCTTAATGGATTTCATTTGAGTTCAGATTTATTATCAAATCACTTATAAACAATGATGATTAATTTCTTTTTTTCCCACTAATTGTAAGGTTTATTTGATTTACTTGTTAGTATCCAGAAATGCCAAACAATTTAGAATAATTGTGATGACAGAAAGCATCCTTCGTTTACGTTTTATATAAAGGGCCAGTCTTGGTATTTCTTTTTTTTTAATTATTTTTTAATTTTATTTATTTTTGAGAGAGACAGAGACAGAGTGTGAGCAGGGGTGGGGCAGAGAGAGGGAGACACAGAGTCTGAAACAGGCTCCAAGTTCTGAGCTGCCAGCACAGAGCCCGATGCAGGGCCGAACTCACAAACCGTGAGATCATGACCTGAGCTGAAGTCAGACGCTTAACCGACTGAACCACCCAGGTGCCCCCTGGTGTTTGTTAACAGATGATGTGTTGTTTGATTTTAGGTCTTTAACATACTTAGGAAGTTTACTTCTATTCCTATTGTATATATGTTTTTACCTTAAATGGCTACTGATTGTTATCAAATGTTTTTCATATCTATTTCTACAATCATATGATTTTTGCTTTGTAATTTTATTTTAATATAATGAATAAGTGTGGATATATGGTTAATTTTGAAATACCCATCTATCCATGGAATATATTTTTTCCACAAACTTTTCAAATGTATTTATTTGGGGTTCTGAAACAGTTCTAATCTAGCCCATTTGCTTCTCTTTTTTTACAGGTTTTACTAAGTTCCAGTAAGTTAACATACAGGGTAATATTAGTTTCAGGTATACAATTTAGTAAATACTATTTTAAACAAAGCAGTCAAATATATAGTTCTAACACCTAAATGTGCAAATATACTATGGAGGTTTTCAGGCTCAGCTGCAGATCTTGCAAACTCATCAATTCCTCTACACCTCTAAAACCATTCCTCCCCTGAATTCCCTACCTTTCTGGAATATAACACCCTCTAGTCACCCAGAATATTAGAATCTCTTAGATCTCTCTCTCTCTCTCTCTCTCTCTCTCTCTCTCTCTCTCTCTTCTCTCTCTTTCTCTCTCTGATTCTACTTCCTAAACATCTCTCAAGTCTGAATCCCCCATCCATTGACTTATTTAGGCCCTCAATCTCTACCACTTTGGCTAGAGATTCCCAACAGGATTTGTGGCTTCCCATATTGCTCCCACACCCCCAAAATGCCTCCCACACTTTAGCCAGAAACTGAGTATGACATTTTGCTACTTAAAATGCTTCAGTGTTTGTGCATAAGACAAGATGGTTTCCAAACTCCTCAAAATGGCACTTAAGGCCCTGTAATGATCTGCCTCTCACCCCTGCCAGGCTCTGCTTCTATTCTCCATTTGTGTAATGCATGAATGTAAGAGCAGCAAGTATGTTTGTGTTCTCTCCATGTTCACCATGATCTCAAAAGCCCCCTTGCAACTTACACGTCCTTTTATCCTCCTAGCTAATCACCTTCTTGCCTATGTGCTCATCCTATGCCCCCTCCACTATCTTGCATCCCTCCCACAGAATCTTTCCTGATGATCACTCTTGTACAATTAGCTGCTACTCTTAGACTATTAGTTTAGTCATTCCCCCCGCCCTCTTCATTTTATCTCTGAATTCTCAGTCTTTGGAACATATTGCATATTATACAATGTGAAGACTCAATTCGGTTTGAATGTATATATTGAAACTTCAGATGAACACACATTGAATTTAGCCGTGTACATGCTGATTAATACTCAGTTAACACTAAAGGTCCAAGAAAACAATGAGGTCACAATATATTGCACAGGTACAACTCCATATGGCATAATGTACTAAAATCAGGGCATATATTCTAAGCAAAACAGTGAAAAATTAGAATGAGTCCAGACAAGCAATTATGGAGAACCCCTGTGACAATGCCATATAACAAGCTTTTCAAGATGTTTCAGATCAAGGGATGACTAGCAACACAGCTGCAGGAACCTGAATTGTTTAGACTAGAGAACAGAAACAACAAAGGAGACAGAATAATTGTCTCCCATACTTAGAATCTTCAACTTAGAATGAGGAGAAGAAATCTAGGAATAGAATCACAGACCATAGAATTAAGAGCTCATTCTCACCTTAGGCATGAAAAATTTAAAGAACTTTCATCTCTATGACAGAATTCTTTATAATAAAATAGCTGTAATTCCTTAGCTTCTTCTAGCATTTCTCAGAGAAGTAAATGGTAGTTTTGAGTGGAGGAGTTCCTAGTTGTACAGAATTATTCTGGATATTGCAGAACATTTAGTATGCCAGGTTCCCACTGACAAAAATCCAATAATGGTTGCAAGTCATTCAAACAGTCAAAAATACCCTCACTGGGGCACCTGGGTGGCTCAGTGGGTTGGGTGTCCAACTTCAGCTTAGGTCATGATCTCACAGCTCTAAAGTTTACGCCCCACGTCTGGCTCTGTGCTGACAGCTTGGAGCCTGGACCTTGCTTCAGATTCTGTGTCTCCCTCTCTCTCTGCCTCTCCCCCACTTGCATTCTGTCCCTCACTCTCTCTCAAAAATAAATAAACATTAAAAAAAGAAAAACATTTTAAAAATGCCTTCACTCATTTACAAAAGCTTTCATTTGAAAATCACTGAAATTTAAACTATGTTTTTAAAATTGTTTTAAGTTTATTTGAGAGAGGAAGAAGAGAAAGAATCCCACGCAGGCTCTGCACTGTCAGCACAGAGCCCAACACAGGGCTTGAACTCACAAAACCGTGAGATCATGACCAGGGCCAAAACCAAGAGTCAGCCGCTTAACCAACTGAGCCACCCAGGCGCCCATAAATTGTGCCAGATATTTTAATCCATTTAAAAATTTTCTCAATAGCCAAGCAAGATCAGAACTGTTATCTCGATGTCAAGATGACGAAATTGAAGCTATGCTGCTAGTAAACAGACTTTTCTGAATCAGATTGCCTGTTTGTATCTCTGACTGAAGAATACTTTAAGATTTCTCTTAGATTACATGGTCTGTTCAGCTAACTGAGACTCTGTGTTCAGCTTTTGAGATGCTGACTATTGATTCCACTTCAGAGTACTTCCATTGGGCATATCATTCACATTCAGGCTCCTGCCTTCTGAGCTGAATTTACTCCTGTGGTAGCTCTCCCACACTGACATGATAGTTTGATGTCCCCTTCACTCCTGATTTCACATCTCACTGTAGACAGCCATACTACAGGACAGTATTTCCTCCTTACAAAAATAAATCGAGAACTTTAACTACAGGGAAATGAGGCAACTTGCCAAAGACCATAAAGCAAATGAAGCTGGAATCAAATCCATGCCAGTACTGAAATCAATAAATTGAGGCTAAAGAGCCATATGTTAATCTTCTGCAAGGAAAATATTTATAGGTTATATATAAACATATTCTAAGAAATTATCTTAATTTTGGTTGCTAAATACAGAAAGCCCACAGAAGTCTGGAATTTGTCACCACAAAACATAATTATACAATATTCTTCTATGACAATAATACTAAACCTGAATTTACTGAGGAAAAGGGAGTGAAAGACAATATAACACAATGGTTAAAAATTCATGAACTGGATATAGATTGTCCGAGCTTGAATCATATCTTGATAATTTATTAATTTCATAATTTTGGATAAGTTATTCAACGTATACTTTAGTTTCCAAATGTGCAAAATGGGATAATTATAGCATCTACTTCATAAAGTATGGATTAAATAAATATACAGCAAGTGCTTAAACTATTTTCTGGAACATTAAGTGTTCTCTACTAATTTTAATTATTATGATTATTAAGGATGTGTATAGTTCAAACTATATCATTTGTTATCTTGAGAAAGTCACTTTGTTTCCCTAGGTTTGTTTACCTATCACTAAAAAGTGATTTAAAAAGCTCCAGCTCAGAAATTCTGATTTTATAAATACAAATTTATCATAAGTTTTTTAATCCTCCCCCAAATTTTACTGGCTATATCTTGCTAATGTGTCAACATAAGGGTATCAATCATTGGTTGCACATTTCTTTTTGAACATTACGTAACCTTTGTTTCATACCACTATTTTGCTGACACTCAAGCAGCAATTATTTTTGGTTGTTCCTTGAATTAATGGGCTCCATGAACACCTTATGACAATTGTTCATGGTTTCTTTGTATCTCCCTACCCAGGGAACATAAAGTGCAGACTGGCTATCATCACTATGTTTGCTTAATGAGAAGGGGAAAGGATATAATGCTTGCAAGTACAACATGTTCAGAGCTTTGGAATATTCAAGTTGTTGATCTTCTAAAAGACTTTCTCATAAAATGTCTGTTTTATGTCTTAATATGAGACGGCTTTCTCTGCTAAATCTACACTCCAATTGCTGCATTTTATACTGTCAGCTGCCTCTTTGGGATCTTGTCTAATAAAACATACAAGTGTCTTTTCTCCCTCCCATTCATTATCGCTAAAAGCACTTCAGTATCTTATTTGGTGATATCAGGTGTCTACTCAATTTGTGAAATGATAGGAAATCTATATTTTAAGTCATGCTTGTCAACCACCTGAGCCTCCACTAGAGTTAGGAAGGCTTAACTCACAAATGCTGTTTTAATAAATCAGCTCTAAGAATGATTCCATTCAACATGAAATAACAACTTCAATGAAAGGAGGAAATTTATACATAATTAGTTAATAAATTCAATAAATTATTCTAGAAGTTACTGGTAATTCTTTCATTAAAATTGAAGTATGTTTTTAGTATATATCAGGCACTGTACTGGGCATACTTTTTTTAATTAAGATAACATGGCTTCTGCACTTGACAAAGGATCATAGTCAGATAGAGTAAAAGAATTCCAAGAGGAAATCACCTTTTGAAAGATTTTAAGTATGAATTTGAAAGGGGCAGGATAAAATTTGCCTTAGAGAATGATTATTCTGGAGGAAGGAGTAAGTGATTGTGTGTGTGTGTGAGAGACAGAGAGAGAGAGAGAGAGAGAGAGAGAGAGAGAGAAGGTAGAGAGGTAAAGAAATTCAGGCAAGAAGTTTTCACATGACATAATGAAAGCCGGAATTAATCAATGACAATTGAGACAGAATGGGCAGTACACATTGTAGAGATACTAAATACACCCATAAGGCTGATGACAATTAGATGTGGAGAAATCAAGGATAACTTTACAGGTTACTTGGCCAAGAGACTGGGAGGATGATGGTCCCCTTGGGAAAACTAGATATATACAAGAGCTCATGAAAGGTATGGGCTGGGTACTGAGATGTAAAAAGTGGCAACAATTTTGGGAAGAGTGGAAGCCACTAGGTTGGTGGCATCATTATTAGAAGAATATTTAGAGTAGAGAAAAGAGTAACAAAGACACATCAAATTTTGAAAAATATGCAAGACAAAGGAGCTTAAAAAGTGACTGAGAATGAAGTTAGAATTAGAAGTTCCCTTTAGTATTTCATTTAGAGTCAAGCTTATGATGAATGATTTATATAAGCATTCTTTCATCCAAAAAACATTAAATGATGTTCAAAGACAAAAATCTGGAGAAAATATTTGAACATATGTGACAGATAAAGTTTAGTATCCACACACAAAAAAATAATAATAAAATAATCCAATAGAAAAATGGAAAAATTAGCATAAACACACATAGATGGTCAATGAACACACCTAAAAACTTTCAACCTAATTAATATTCTCCATACTAAAACAAAATGATGGACATTAGTAAGACAGTAGAGTAAGGACTTCCAAAAATGTTCTCCATAAAAGCAATGAGCACACCAGCAAAATGGTTATAATAAATTTTGTTTCAGAACTCTGGAAATTAACCAAATACTTGTGGCAATCTGGGAGCATGTATTCCATAAAATAAATGCCAAATCTCAATAAGAATAGCAAATTATATGGTACATTAAGTTTCCTTATTCACACCCTGCCTCCATCCCCAGCTCTGTGGTAGCTTTAAAAACCAATAATGTATGTTCACAATAAAAATCAGCAGACTGGTAGCCACCAGGGAGGAAGAATGGGGCTGGAGTTACTTGAAAGCCCCAGTCCCAGAGAATAATCATTCTTGATTTGTCTGGTGGTTCCCTAGAAAACCTCTGTCTCAAGGCTGTTTTTGTTTGTTTGTTTGTTTGTTTGTTTGCTTCTTAATCAAAATTGGAACTCAACCAGTATGAACAGCCTCTTAGGTATAACTTCTCTGTTGCCTGAAGTGGTAGATAACAGTTGGGGCAAAGAATAGGTAAATGAAAAAGCTTAGAAATAAAAGCTGGAAAATGATATATCCATTGGGTGCTCTAAACAACTCCTCATATAGTCTCAGGAATCTGGAAGGCCAAGTGCATGCTTAGAGCTATGTTCACACACAGTGTTGTATACATACTCATAGCTGAGAAAACCCTAAACTCTCACCTATGCCTGACCTTAAGGCTCTGTGCAAGTAGGAATAGAAGGCTAAGATAGAATTTTTAACTACTTGGATGAGCAATGTATGTGCCCTAGCATACCCACACAGCAATTTAGCAAAGATCGATTTATTGTTTCCAGGAATTTAGGAAAATCCCCATCCAATCATTAGCTGACCACTGAGCAACCTAAACAGACTTCAGTAGCCACACATGACAAATAATACACACTTTACAGAATTAATTCAAAAAAGTCACCAAACAAACTCATAAAAACAAGAACAATAAAGAGCAACGAAAGCAATCTCTGGTAGGAGATAATTTGATTAAGCAAAACTGACAGAATTGAAGAAACAAATGGGGAATTCAACAATACAGTTGGAGCCTTTAATACCTCACTTTCAATAACAGATATAACTATACAGAAAATCATCAAGAAAACAGAAGATACAAACAACACTATAAACCAGCTACACCTAGCAGACATTTTTAGAACCTTCCATCCAAAAACAACAGAAGGCACTTCTCAAGTGCACACAGAACTTTTCCCAGGATAGACCATATATTAGCAGATTAAAAAAAAGTGTTGATTAACTTAAAAAGATTGAGGATCATACAAAATATGTTCTTTATCCATGATGGAATAAAATTAGAAATCAGTAACAAGAGGAACTTTGGAAAATTACAAATACGTGGAAATTAAAAACATAATCCTGAATAATGAAGGGGACAAAAAAATAAACAACAAAGGAAATTAGAAAACTATGAGATGAATTAAAACAAAAATATTACATACTAAAACCTTTGGGATACACCTAAAACAACTTCTACAAGGACAATTGGAACTGTAAATATCTTTGTTAAAAAAGAAATGTGATCTCAGGAGCGCTTGGGTGGTTCAGTCGGTTATATGTCCAACTTCTGCTCAGGTCATGATCTCACAGTTCTTGAGTTCAAACCCTGGGTCAGGCTCTGTGCTGACCGCTCAGAGCCTGGAGCCCGCTTCCCATTCTGTGTCTCCCTCTCTCTCTGCCCACTCACACTCTGTCTCTCTCTCTCTCTCTCAAAAATGAATATGCATTAAAAAAAAATTAAAAAAAAAAGAAAGGAATCAAGGGAAGAATCTTCCACCTTAAGAAGCTGAATAAATAAGAACTAAAGCAAATCATGAGGGAAGAGAAATAATAAAAATTAAAATGTTAGTAAATAATACAGAGAATAAAAAAAGACAGAAAATCAACAAAATCAAAAGTTGGCTTTGTGACAAAATTTAAACACTTTGAGCCTGATTAAGAAAAAAGGAGAATTCTCAATTTAGAGTTAACTCTAAGTTTTGAACTGCATGGGTCCACTTACACGTGGGTATTTATTTATTTTTTTTTTTAATTTTTTTTTCAACGTTTATTTATTTTTGGGACAGAGAGAGACAGAGCATGAACGGGGGAGGGGCAGAGAGAGACGGAGACACAGAATCAGAAACAGGCTCCAGGCTCTGAGCCATCAGCCCAGAGCCTGACGCGGGGTTCGAACTCACGGAGCGCGAGATCGTGACCTGGCTGAAGTCGGACGCTTAACCGACTGCGCCACCCAGGCGCCCCACACGTGGGTATTTAAAGTACATAGTTGTAGACATAGTTTCTCTTCCTTATGATTTTCGGAATAGTATTTTCTTTTTTTAGATTATTATAAAAATTATATATATATAATACAACATAAAATTAGTGCTAATCAACTGTGATATTGATAAGGAATCTTTTCAACAATATTAGTTAACTACTAATGACTTTGTTATTATGAATTTTTGACTGTGCAAGGGTTGGCACCCTTCACAACCATATTGTTCAAGGGTCAACTGCATTAAAAACATTAATAAAAGCAGAGACACTGTTACTGACTTTACATAAATAAAGACTATAGGGAATTTATGAACAACTGTATACCAATGAACTGGATAAGAATTGGTGTTAATCCTTTAAATGTCTAGAAAAATTCAGCAGTATTAATGTATCTGATCTTGGGATTTTTTTTTGTAGGTAATTTTTTTGATTACTGATTTAATCTCTTCATTTGTTTTAGGTCTATTTAGTTTGTGGTTTATTTTTTTTAATATTTATTTATTTTTTGAGAGAGAGAAAGAGAGAGAGAGAGAGAGCAAGCTTGGGAGGGGCACAGAGAGAGGGAGACACAGAATCCGAAGCAGTCTCCAGGCTCTGAGATGTCAGCACAGAGCCCGACGTGGGGTTCAAACTCATGAACCATGAGTTCATAACCTGAGCTGAAGTCAGACACTTAACCGACTGAGCCACCCAGGCGCCCCTAGTTTGCGGTTTCTCGAGTTTATGTAGTTTTTGTTAATAGGAATTTGTGTATGTAAATAATATCAATAGAATGGAATTGAGACTCCAAAAATAAACTCCTGTATCTATGGTCAATTGATTTTTTACAACAGTATTAAGACAATTCAAAGGGGAAAGAATATTACTTTCAATAAACAGAACCGGGATGACTGGATATCCACAAGCAAAAGAATGAAATTGGACCTCTATGTCACACCACATACAAAAGCTAACTCAAATAAATCAAAGACCAAATGTAGGAGTTGAAATATAAAACACTTATAAGAAAACAAAAGGGTGAGGCTTGTGACCTTAGATTAGTTAATAGTTTCTTAGATATAAAATGAAAACGTAAGCAACAATAGAGTAAATAATATATTGAATTTCATCAAAATTTACAAGTTTTTGTGCTCTAAAAAATACTATCAAGAAAGTGTAAGGATGCACAAAACGGAGAGAACATATGCAAATCACTATCTGATATAAGAGTCTACTATACAAATATATAAAGTACTATTACAACTCAATAAAAAAGATTAAAATGTGAGCAAAGGAGGGGCCCCTGGCTGGCTCAGTCAGTAGAGCATGTGACTCTTGATCTGTGGTTCATGAGTTTGAGTCTCATGTTGGGTGTAGAGATTAGTTACAAAAAGGAAAAGAAAAAAAAGATGGGCAAAGGATTTGAACAGACATTTCTCCAAAGAAGATACACAAATGGCCTATAAGCACATGGACAGATACTCAATACCATTGTTCATTAGGGAAATGCAAATCAAAATCACAGTAAGATACCATTTCAAAACCACTAGGATAGATATAATAAAAATGACAGAAATAGCAAGTGTCGGCTAGGATATGGGGAATTTGAAAGTCATACACATTGCTGATAAGAATGCAAAATGTTGCAGCTGCTGTGGAAAACAGTCTGCAGTTCCACAAACTGCTAAACATAGAGGTACCATCTCACCCAGCAATTCCATTCCTATTTATGTACCCAAGAGAATTGAAAACATATGTCCACATAAAAAGTTGTACATGAATATTCATAACAAGCATTATTCATAATAGCAAAAAAGTAGAAACAACCCAAATGTCATCAACTGATGAATGGATAAGCAAAATATAGCACATTCATAGGATGGAATATTATTCAGGCATAAAAATAAAGTACTGATTCATGCTACATAACAGATAAACCTTGAAAATAATATAATAATTGGAGGAAGCCAGTAACAAAAGCCACTTTTTCTATTTATAGAAATGCCTAGAACACACAAATCCATACAGATAGAAAGAAGATCAGTGGATACTATGGCGGGTGGAGGATGCAAGAATAGAAGTGGCTGCTAGTGAGTATGGGTTTGTTGGTTTTGTTTTTGAGATAATGAAAATATTCTAGAATTAGATAGTGATGATAGTTGCACAATTTTGCAAATATACTAAAATTACTGAATTATACATTTTACTAGACGATTTCTGTGGTATGTGGATTATATTTCAGGTAAAAATAAATACACACAGGTACATGCATATGACCTGAGCATTAACCTGCTTAGTAACTATTTGTTGAATGACTGAAATGACTAAAGGAATATGTATAACACACATGTTAGAAAAGAAACAAAAGGAAAAAATGTCCATGTTAGCTCTAGACTGTGATGGAATTGTGAGCGGTTTCTACTATTTATGGTATGGTTTTCTTTTTCAATTTTTTATTGCTATTATAATCAGAAAACGCAGTAAGTATGGTTTAAAATAATTTATAAAACTTGTTTCTAATCTTTGACTATATACAAAAAGGGTCTTGTAGAAGAAATAATTCCTAGAAATAAAAGTCCAAATATTGGACTCACTATGGTATACACAAAAATAATACATCTCTCTTATAAAGCATTAATTTATATTTTGCCTCAGTTCTACCACCCTTAAATTACTAGTCTATATCCATCCACAACAAAGCATTTTTTAAAGTATTAACAGCATATATGATTGCTTAGAGACAGTTACTTTGAGATTATATCTCTAATGTAAATCTATATATACATATGTGCATGCACATACAATCATAAAGACACATCTGAGTCTACTTGCACACATAGGTTCCAGGACTTAGAAGCCGCAATTCTCTAGATTTTGTTACTAATGACACACTTGGAAAACAAAATCAAAAAATAAACAAAACTGTAATTAGCCATGCTTGTCATTTTAAAGCAAAGGGAGGTGTAAATATGACAAGTTAACCAACTGAAAGCCCAGAAACCCATATAAGGCATGGAATGTCAAATTATTTCCAAATAAATAATGTTTTGCCATCAAGTCTTGTATCTTAATCAGCATATTCAACTATAAGTATCTGAGTGAGTATAAAAGTTGGACAATAGAGATCAATACAAAACAAAGCAGTAGAATTGAATAGGAATTATGTGGGAAAGGTGATAAGGGTAAGAAATAAGTTGAGGAATCCAAATTTTCAGGAGTTCATCACAACTGAAAATTCAGAAAGGTGTCGATTTTCCACAATAGAAAACCAACAGCATCCTAACCCATAGAGCATTATTACATACTAAAGGGCACTATCCACCTTCGATATGGTTGCTTTGAATTGTAACAGCAAATGATTCTTAAGAGTTTACTGTTATTTTTAGAGACTGAACAGACACTATGCTTGTCACCCCTTTGAAGATGTACCTTGTGCACTTAAACAGAGTTAACTGCTTTCTCTTTTTTGTGAACACTGGGTTTAGTACACCCATTTATTACTGTATCTATTATGTTTCTGCAATAGTTTTCACACCATCTCCTGTAGTCAACAGAAGCTTCTGAGGACAGACAAGAAACTTACCTAGCCCTAGATGCATAGCACCTAACACACAGTACAGGAAAATTTTGTTTTATTGTGTTTCACTTTATTGTGCTTCACAGATACTGCATTTTGTTCAAACTGAAGGTTTGTGGAAACCTTGTTTCAAGCAAGTCCATTGGCATCATTTTTCCAACACCATTTGCTCATTTCATGTCTCTGTGTCACATTTTGGTCTTTTTCACAAAATTTCAAACTTTTTACAATATTATTATGCCTGTTATTTTTGATTTCTGTTCAGTGATCTTTGATATCACTATCAGAATTGTTTGGGGGCACCACACACCATGCACATATAAGACAGAAAACTTGATAAACATTATGTGTGTTCTGACTGCTCCACTGACCTGCCATTCCTCATCTCTTTTCCTCCCCTCAGGTCTCCCTATTCCGAGTCACAACGATATTGAAATTAGGCCACTTAACAACCCTACGATGGCCTCTAAGTGTTCATGTGAAAGAAAGAGTCATACATCACTCACTTTAAATCAAGAGCTAGAAATGATGAATCTTAGTGTAGAAGGTATGAAAAAAGCCACAATAGGCTGAAAACTAGACCACTTGTGCCAAACAGTTAGCTAAGTTGTATATGCAAAGTAAAGATTCCTCAAGGAAATTAAAAGTACTATTCCAGTTCACACATGAATGATACGAAAGTGAAACAGACCTATTGTTGATATGGAAAAAAGTCTGAATGGTCTGGAGAGAAGATAAAACCAGCTACAACATTCCCTTAATCAAAACTTAATCCAGGACAAATCCTTATTTCTCTTCAATTTTGTGAGGGCTGAGAGAGATGAGGAAACTATAGATGAAAATACTGAAGCTAGGAAAGGTGGTTCTTGAGGTTTAAGTAAAGAAGTTGTCTATAACATAAAAATGCAAGGTAAGGTAGCAAGTGCTGATGCAGAGGCTGCAGCATATTCTCTTGAAGATCTATCTATGATAATTCATGAAGGTTGCTATACCAAACAACAGATTTTCGATCTAGACCAAATGACCTTCTACTGGAAGGAGATGCATTTTGGATTTTCATAGCTAGAGAGAAGTCAATGCCTGGCTTCGAAAAATAGGCTGACTCTCCTGTTAGGGACTAAGGCAGTTGAAGACTTTAAGTTGAATCCAATGGCAATTTACCATTCCAAAATTTCTATGGCCCTTAAGAATTATGATAAATCTAATAAATAATCCAATTAAAAATGGGCAGAAGACATGAACAGACATTTCTCCAAAGAAGACACATAAGATGGCCAACAGGCACATGAAAAGATGCTCAACATCACTGATTATGAGGTAAAATACAAATCAACACTACAATGAGGTATCACCTCACACTTGTCAGAATGGCTATAACCAACAACACAAGAAACAACAAGTGTTGGCATGGATGAGGAGAAAGGGGAATCCTCTTGCACTTGCACTATTGGTGGGGAATGCAAACTGGTGCAGCCACTCTGGAAAATAGTATGGAGTTTCCTCAAAAAGTTAAAGTAGAACTACTCTACCATCCAGCAATTGCACTACTAGGTATTTACCCAAAGAATACAAGAATACTAATTTAAAGGGACACATGCACCCTGGTTTTTATAGCATCATTACCTACAATAGCCAAAATTATGGAAGCAGCCCAAGTGTCTGATAGATGATTGGATAAAGAAGATGTGGTATACATACACAATGGAATATAACCCAGCCATAAAAAAAGAATGAAATCTTGCCATTTGCAACAACATGAATGGATCTAGGGAGCATAATGCTAAGTGAAATAAGTTAATCAGAGAGAGAAAAATACCATATGATTTCACTCATATGTGGTATTTAAGAAACAAAACAAATGAACAAAGAAAAAAGAGAGAAACAAACAAACAAAAAACACAAATAAATAAACATATTCTTAACTATGGAGAACAAACTGGTGTTTACTAGAAGGGAGATGGGTGGAGGGAAGGGTGAAGGGGATTAAGAATACACTTATCTTGATAAGCACTGAGTAATGTATAGAATTGTTGAATCTCTATATTGTTCACCTGAAACTAATATAACACTGTGCATTAATTATAC
Organism: Herpailurus yagouaroundi; assembly: GCF_014898765.1. Lineage (NCBI taxonomy): Eukaryota > Metazoa > Chordata > Mammalia > Carnivora > Felidae > Herpailurus > Herpailurus yagouaroundi. The sequence goes on from NW_024412404.1 coordinate 8,473,942, forward strand.
TGAAATTTTAAAAACATATAAAATAAAATTTTAAAAAGAAATAAAAAGATTACACTAAATCTATTCCATCTGTGCTCTATAGGTGGAACAATAAAGCCTGGATGACAACACATCTGTTTAAAATACAGTTTACTGAATATTTTAAGCCCACTGTTGAGACCTACTGCTCAGGAAAAAAATTCTTTCAAAATATGGCTTATTGACAATTTGCCTGGTCATCTAAGAGCTCTGATGAAGATACACAATGAAGTTAACGTTGTTTTCATGCCTGCTAACACAATATTCATCCTGCATCCCATGGATCAACAAGTCATTTTGACTTTCAAGTCTTATTATTTAAGAAATCCATTTCATAAGCCTCTAGCTGGCATAGATAGTGACTTCTATGATGGATGTGGGTAAAGTAAATAAAAGCCTTTGGAAAAGGATTCCTCGTTCTAGATGTCTTTAAGAATATCAATGATTCCTGGGAAGAGGTCACAAAATAAACATTAACAAAAATTTGGAAGAAGTCGATTCCAGCCCTCTTGGATGACTTTGAGAGGTTCAAGACTTCAGCGGAGGAAGTAACTGCAGATGTGATTGAAATAGCAAGGGAACTAGAATTAGAAGTGGAGCCTGAAGATGGAACTGAATCACTGCAGTCTCATGATAAAACTTGAAAGGATGAGAAGTTGCTTCTTATGGCTGAGCAAAGAAAGTGGTTTTTTGAGATGAAATCTAGCCTTGGTGAAGGTGCTATGAAGATGACTGGAAGGACAGCAAAGGATTTAGAATATTACACAGACTTAGTTGATAAAGCAGCAGCAGGGTTTGAGAGGATTGACTCCAATTTTGAAAGAAGTCCTGCGGTTGGTAAAATACCATCAAACACAGCATCACATGCTACAGAGAAATTGTTCATTAAAGGAAGAGTCGATCGATGTGACAAACTTCATTGTTGTCTTCTTTTAAGAAATTGCCACAGCCACCCCGGCCTTCACCAACCATTACACTCTGATCAGTCAGCAGCCATTAACATCAGAGCAAGACCCTCCACCAGCAAAAAGATTCTGACTTGCTGAAAGCTTAAATGATGGCTAACATTTTTTAGCAATAAAGTATTTTAAAATTAAAGTATGCATAATTTTAGATATAATGCTATTGCAAACTTAATAAACTACAGTATAAACATAACTTTTATATGCACTAGGAAACCAAAAACTTTACTCATTGTGTGTGTGTGTGTGTGTGTGATTTACTTTTTTTCAATGGTCTGGAACCAAACCTGCAATTTCTTTGAGGTATACCTATAGTTGCTAAATAAGTTATGGCTAAATAAAGAAATGGGTGGAACGCTGTTTCTATAATTTGCATTTGTCCTTTATATTTTATAAAGCACAATGTTTAATTTTTTCACACTCTGGAGTATAAATAATTTTAGCTGCCATGCTTTGGTCTAGCATAAATGGTGATTCTAAAGACAACAAATTTTTTCTTTTTTTTTTTTTTTAATTTTTTTTCAACGTTTATTTATTTTTGGGACAGAGAGAGACAGAGCATGAACGGGGGAGGGGCAGAGAGAGAGGGAGACACAGAATCAGAAACAGGCTCCAGGCTCCGAGCCATCAGCCCAGAGCCTGACGCGGGGCTCGAACTCACGGACCGCGAGATCGTGACCTGGCTGAAGTCGGACGCTTAACCGACTGCGCCACCCAGGCGCCCCAAGACAACAAATTTTCGATACAAAAATTGTCATTTCCTTTTCCCACACCCATGGCAGACATTTTTAATCAATCATTTTTAATCAATTTATTATCGAGTTAAAATGGATCTTCAGAATCCTCATCAGTGTTCTACGGAATCACCATCGATCAGAGTTGGCACATGAGTTCTAACCAACTTCTTGCCCTGATCCCTGAACACTTTCAGAAGAATCTCCTTCGGAAACCCAGGACTTATTAAGTTTTACAAGTACGTTAATGAAACATTAACTATTTGCTTGTATATATCAAGAATTCTCTGAACCACACCACTATATGCCTTGTATGTCCTAGAATTCTTGTGCGATGCCATGGTAAATGAGACTCCAGGGACACTTCCTGTAATCAAATATTTTCAATATTAGACTATTACATTAGTCATTATTTTTAACCATAGGGCACAAGTCACATTAAAGAAAATTACCACTTGAATTTCTCATAAGGATGACAGGGAAGAGAAGAAATATAAATGGTTGTGGACGAGTACTGTTGAACTACCTCTTTGCCAGCAAGGCCTGCCAGGGCAGAAGTTGCCTTGACGGTGCAGAGTAGGCCCGCCAATTGATTTAGCAAGTAAAGAAACTTCGCATTCCTGTAGGTGTGGGATTATCATCTTCCTGCTGCTCTGAAGCATCTGATCCACAGGCCAGCACAAAGAAAGCTGTGTTCTTTAATTGAGGCAATAACAGAACAAGAAAGGCGCTATGGCAGGGCATACTGAGAAGACAACTAACATCACTACTCCCTGCATAGCTAGGATTTGTGAGTCCTGGCAGGGGGGCTGCGGTAGCTCTGGTAGTGGCACAGTCCCAGACCAGTCTCTTAGGGCCTCCTCCAAATGCAGAATTGTATCTAGGGGTCAGGAAAATTCCTTTATCAACAACTTGTCCATACCCCTTGCTAGCGGTGAGAACTGAATAGCGACTCTGAGAGAATGCCAACAGTAGAAGTTGGTTCCAGCTGGTTTTTAAAAAAATAAAACAGAACCTGATATTCCTAAAAATTCTACTTCCTCATGAACTCAATGTGTTCACCAAGGCAAAATCCTGGATGCAAAATCTTTTTATGATTTCTTAATTTAAATACATGTTTTATGTGGATTTTTAAAAACCTTTTAAAAATATTATTTCTTCTTTAAAACTGTGGAAGCAGCCTGTCATCCGCAAGAAGGGTGAATATGAGGTTGTGGTAAAGGGATGGAAGTCAGGTTGCTGGAGGCTGGGGGAGGTAAGCATCATCAGCATATCTGAGTAGGATATGAGTGAGTGCAGTTGAAACATTGTCTGCTTTATTGGAATTGTGGCTAATGCATCCATTTTTTATTAGTTTATCATGCATGACACTAGGAATAACAGTAATAATAAGAATAGCTAATGTTTATTGGGCTGTTTTTGTGCCCCACACTGTGCAGCATGATTTACATGCTTTATCCCAGTTGATTCTCAAGTCAAATTTAGGAAGCATACATTTTCTAAACTAATGGATCAAAACACCAAAGAAGAGAGGCTAAATGACACACATAATGTCACACTGCTAATAACTAGAAGTACCAGAATCAAACCTAAGTATAAGTTTGGAACATATACTCATCCAGAAATAAAATTGAAAAGTCACCATATTTTCCTCAAGGGTCTTAGAAGCCAGAATGAATTCAAATTTATATAGAAAATGTGACTGTTCCTTCTTCAGTCCCAAAAGAAAGAACTCTATGGATATGTCAGGCCCCTTTTTTCCAGGGAGTGGGTCCAAGTTTACTTCTTAATAATTAAGGAATGTTGTGCTAAAAACACACACACAACAGTACAGGGTTCTTACGATTTTCTTGTTCAGTTTTGTGGGTTTTAATTCCCAAGAACCTTTGAGTTTACTTTAGAACAGCAGTCTATCTGGACACTCCTGTACATTGTCATCCCAATTACACCAATCTGTGATAGTGCAGCTAGCAACTTGGACAAAGTTCAAGCTAAACCATATGATGATTTGAGTCATGATTCAGAGCACAACGAAGCATGTAGTCTCTGTTACTGAACCACAGCGGTGACTGAATTATGACTATCCAAGTCCTTAAGGTCTTGGAAGAATTTCTTAGAATCTGTCATTCAAATCCTTACTGATTTGATTAGAAATCCTTCTTTCCAAGAAACCCTAGTACACTGAAACAATAAATGTGACACCTACGATAAATAGGTGAGGCAATAGATAGCTTGAAAATGATTTGAGAAGAATATGAGGTTTGCTATTCAAAAAAAATTAAAGGTATGCAAAATTCAAACACAAAGTTAAAATTAATTTAATTAAGTTTAATTTAAAAATTAAACTTTTAATTTATGAATGGAACTTTCATTTGTTATTTCAAAAATAGATAGTATGAGGGAAACATCAGACAAAACCAAATGGAATAAATTCTATAAAATATCAAAAATGTCAAGATAATTATAAAGAAGTTAAGTCTGAGAAACCGTCACAATCTAAGAAGCGTAAGGAGACATGGGGACTAAATATACTGTTATCTCTTGGGTGGAATCCTGGGATTGCAAAAAAAGCCATCATATAAAAACCAAGAAAATCCAAATTAAGTCTGCAGTTTGGTTAATAGTAATGTACTGATGTCACTTTTGACAAATGCACTATGGTTATATAAGATGTTAACAATGGAAGAAACTGCATGAAGGGTATATGGGAATTCTATAATATTCTTGCAACTTTTCTGTAGATCTAAAATTTTCTAAAATAAAGTTTCTCTTAAAAAAACAACAAATCTCTCTCTCATACGCACATACACACACACACACACACACACACACAGCAAACCATACTGTTTCAAATGGCCGTATGTTAAAAGCATAGCCATTAGCACTTAAACAGTGCATGCTATATAGTGAGAATTCCATATGCATATGTGTGTATGTATATATATATTTAATGAATGATAAATGAATGTGGATCCCTTTCCTTAGTTTTTTTTAAGCCCTCATTTGTTCCTCATTATCTTAAATCGATACTCAGCCCCATTTTCAAGATCCTCCACAAGCTCACCAAACTATTATTTTCTACAGATCATCAGTATACTACTTCTGAATAGTATAAGTCCTCTTACTCTCAAATAGTCCTCAAATAAGGCCTCTTACTCTCTCAGGATTGTGTAGCCTTCTTTCCTGGCTTATCTTTGTTGTGTCCTTACTCCAAAACTGAAATGATCTCTCAACTCATTCTAGCTGTTCCAGGCTGAATTCAAGCTTACCCAGCGTAAAAACTTGTTTCTAAACATATCTTATTTTCCTGAAAGCTTCCTTCTCTGAATTTTTGCTATCTACCTCTTCAGTTCAACAAATGTATGTAAAATTGCCTAGAGTGGTCAGTCTAATGTTGTATGCATTTAGACTCCCCTTTAATCCAAGAATCATTAGGGAGAGATTTTTAGAGACAGGGAGAGGTGGGAAAGAGAGATCACAAAAGACACAAGGAAAATTTGGGGAATAATCAATATGTTCCTATCTTGATTATGATGGTGGTTTAATGAATATAGACATTATATAAATCCTTATTAAACTATATACCTCATATATATATATATATAAAATTTATTGTATGTCAATTATAGACTTATAATGCTATGTGCTTGCATGTTTTAATATCTAATTTATTGGGGTGCCTGAGTGGCCCAGTCAGTCTGACTTCAGCTCAGGTCATGATCTCACAGTTTGTGGTTTAGAGCCCTGGGTTGGGCTCTGTGCTGATGGCTCAGAGCCTGCAATCTGCTTCAGATCCTGTGTCTCCCTCTTTCTCTGCCCCTCCCTTGCTTGTGGCCTGTCTCTGTCTCTCAAAAATGAATGTTAAAAAAATTTAATTTCTAATTTATTTATGGTTTTATGCAATATTATAAGATATGATTTGTATTATTTGCTGAGTTTTAGGCCAAAAAAATCTTAATTCTAATTTCTGGAAATATTACATGAGCACTTGAGAAAAGATAGAGATATTCTCTAATATTAAATAATTGGGAACATATGTTTTATGTCATCAATCTGTTAAGGACTAAGAAAGTTAAAGTCTCTGACTATTACAGTATCCTGGTAATCTGCAAACTGATGGCACTTAAAAAAAGAAAAGCAAATCAGATCATTGCCATGGGCTCATAACACAATGCCAGGTTTGTGCCACGGAATCACATCTTCATCTGGTTCTTCGTCCTTCACATCATTGTCAAGAAACTGAGCCTAAACCCTTCAGCCACTTTCCAATTACTACTCCTACCCTTCACATTCTTTTATCTGGAAATAGTGACATGACTTGTGTGACTGAACTGTACCATATTACTTATGATCTGTCTAGAATTGACTACATCCTGACTGCAGATTCCTCACTGACCAGCACCTGTGCCATCAATTTTGGCTCTAGATCATTGGTATATAAGAGACCTCATCCTGAGAATGAAGGTGGCACAGGATCCAGCTGCAGTCTTCCCTTGGGACTTAGTCTCTTTGGCTGGTTTCCTGTCTAGGTCCATTCTTCATTCAATAGTCCTCTGTCTTCTTCTCTACTGCTAACTTGTTCCCTCCTCTCCCCACTCACCGCTACCTTTTTAAACTCATCTTGCTGCCTGCAGTGCTGTTTCATTAAACACTGAATCAGCTCCACCTTCTTGCCCTGTTTCACCAAACTCACCTATTATATTCAACCTGGTATCGTGAGTAATTTACTTTCTCTTATGTGCTAAACAATCTCATCCACCCAAACCAATAACAATGATACTTACAGTTTTTGCATTTGTGATGCCAAATAAAAATATTGCTCCTTCATTTTAATCCTCTTTTTATATCTTACATATAGCAAGATTATCCTGCTGTGCACTATAGTGGAAAGAGCTGCATAAATGGAGGCGGGAGGCTCTCTGAATCTTAGTTTTGTACGGACTAGCTGTACTATCTGGACTAACTCAATTAAACCTCACTAAGCTCCAGTTTCCTCATATTTCAAATGGCACCGTGAGAGTTAAATGAAATAATAAAGGTAAAATATTTTACAAATTTTAAAATGCTATACAGATGCAAAAAACTGCAAATAGGCAAGGTGTATTTATTCTCAATGCAGGTATATTTCTTTGGCTCTTTGAAAAATTAAGTAACATTCCTTTTCTGGGACTAAAAGCTATCAAACCTTTCTGAAAGCTTCACAGAGTTTGATAGATATAAAACTAGAGACAAAAATTGCCTTTCTGAATACTAGAGCTTTATGTAGGAGATGAAGCTAAAAAGATATAAAACACAGACTCACTTCAATATGGAGAAGTGGATAAAATTGAGGTACTAATCAAAATGTTTGAAGACTGTCATCCTTCTAAGAATAATGCCATGCTTAAGAGCCATGTGCTCAACATCTGCAAACCAAAAGCAAATGAAAAATTCTATTAGCTTGTACCAGAAATGTGAATACTCAGCTGAAACTAAGACTATTGTGGGGGGTATAATTCAAAGTAATACCAGGATGGAAATGATGAGTGAGGAGAAAAGGTAAAAATTATTACATAAACACAATTTATTTTGGAAAAGCATATGAGCACATGCAAGACAGCAAAATCTAAACTTTCTCTTGGTAATTGAATAGCAGAGTCAGCACAGGGCTTCGGAAGAAAATCAGAAACCAAACTAAACCAAAGTAGTTACATCTGAAAATTTTCCTGATTCCCCCAGGCCAACTTAGGTACTTTATTTTTTATGCTCTAATTGTCCCTTGCACTTACCTCCATTGTAACTATTACCACAGTATACTATAACCATCTGTGCATGTGCCAGTTTCACTTAAGCTACCCTTTTTGAAATAAACTATGCCTTTTTTCCCCTTTGTGTCCCCAGTGTCAAACATGTGGCTTGCCACGTGGTGATCAAAGCTATGAAATAACAAAGGAACTAAATTTGGTCAGTAACATGTCTGATGATGATCTCAGCTTTTCCTCAGGATGGAAAATAATAATACTCATTTTTAAACACTTAAATTTTGGTGAATGGCTTCTAGAAACAGCCTCATTATTTTATTGAAACCAAACTATTTTGTGTCGTTCTATTCTAGGCAGGGTTTTAGGGGCTACCATTCAGAGACCAGTATTCTGGGCAAGATCAGTCACATGGTTGATATCTGATGCCAGTGAAAGCAAAGTCCCAGGGTCAGCGCCAATACGTCAGACAGAGAGGCCACAAAGGTCTGTCAGGGTGCATACTGCCCAGCTCTATGGAAGTGCCATTCACATAGTGCAAATGTGAAGAGTCACAGTAATGTAATAGGCACAACCCACATGATAGTACTGAGTACTATAATGTCATGTAGCTTGTTGATGATGAAATTAGCCAATTTTGCAGCCAAAATATTTATACCTAGTCCTTCAGCAATTTCACAAGTATGTGCCTTTGTTTCGATAATAAAGGATTAATATCTGTGGACCACTTGATGGATGACTATATTTCAACGACTATAAAAAATGACTCATATCTTGTAAATTTCCATCATGGAACACCAGTTCTGTGGGCTGATAATAGATATCCTAGCAAAAGTGGTTGAGGGGCCAACTGTGTAATACAAATAGGAATAAACAGTCAAATTATTTCATTTAAAATATCTCAGAACCTCTTAAATGCTAATGCATTAATCTATAGAAGAAATTATATTACAGTGTCTCTCTAATTTATTTTATCTCAAACAATTCAAGAAGCATTGTGCAAGACTGCTGTGATTTCATGAACCACACACAAAAACACTGCCCTGGAGCACAGCACCCACCCACCACCTACTGATCAGAAGCTACGAGGATGACGCCTGTACTTTTAACAAGATCCCACAGGAGATTTTTATGTATTCAAATGGACACCAGTCAGTGGACTCACATTTGCAAACAACTACACACTTTAGCCCAATTCTTAATACTAATGATTTCTATTCTCAGAAGTTAAATATTTGACATTTATGGCCAAAATCTTTCACAGACCCCAAAATCTCCTCTCACATCTTTGAGCAAGTATGCAAAACAGAAAGTCTGATTTTTAGTTCCAGAATTACCACTTAATAGTAAGTAAAATTCAGACTTCTGATACTGCTAGCAGACTTCACATACTTTCACTTGTTGAATCTAGAATTTCAATATACATACCAATAGGGATTAAACCAGTATTAAGATGTTCAAAATGCAAATAAACACCTGGAGGCTTTTCCTCCCTAGAGTTCTTTTACATAGGCATCCCGAGAATCCTGAAAGATTGGAATTGAAAGGAATGCCTACAGAGGTTAAGTTATTTACCCATAGTCAGAGAGCTCATTAGTGGTCAGACCGGGGGTTAAATTCAGAGCTCTCTCATTTGGGTGCTGTTCTTCCACTCAAACCAACAGCACTGAGAAATCTATTCTGAATTCTCCACCTCTCACAGCTACAAATCTATTCCTTGGGCAGCCTCTACATCCTCATAGTAGGAATTATAAGAAAGAGGGGGGAATAAAAAGGATGTCTTAGATTTCTAACGATAGCTTTATTTTTTTTTAATGTCTCAAGTTTTTATTTAAATTCTAGTTAGCATATAGTGTATTATTAGCTTTAGGAGTAGAATTCAGTGATTCATCACTTACATATAACACCTAGTGCTCATCATAACAAGTGTTCTCCTTAACACCCATCACCCATTTAGCCCATTCCCTGCCCACCTCCCTACCATCAACCCTGTTTCTTCTCTGCACTTAAGAGTTTCTTTTATGGTTTGCCTTCCTTTCTCTTTTTTTTCTTTTGCCTATGTTCATCTGTTTTGTTTCCTAAATTCCACATGTGAGTGAAATCATATGGTATTTGTCTTTCTCTGACTTGTTTCACTTAGCATATACACTCTGGCTCCACCCATGTCATTGCAAATGGCAAGATTCCATTCTTTTCATGGCTGAGTAATATTTCATTATATATACATATATATATGTATATATATATATATACACATATATGTATACATACGTATATGTGTATATATACATATATGTATACATATGTATATATACATATACATATGTATACATGTATATATACATATATATGTATGCATACATATATATGTATACATATATATGTATATATATGTATACACACACACACACACACACACACACACACACACACACCACCTCTTCTTTATCCATTCATTAGTTGATGGATATTTGGGTTCTTTCCATAATTTGGCTATTGTAGATAATGCTGCTCTAAACATCAGAGTGCATGTGCCCCTTTGATCAGTATTTTTGTATCTTTTGGGTCCTAGTAGTGCAATTGTTGGGTCACAGGGTAGTTGTACTTTTAACTTTTTGAGAAACTTCCATACTGTTTTCTAAAATGGAGGTACCCATTTGCATTCCCACCAACAGTGCAAGAAGGATTTCCCTTTCTCCACATCTTTGGCAACACCTCCTGTTTATTGTGTTGTTGATTTTAACTATTCTGACAGGTGTGAGATGATATCTCATTGTAGTTTTGATTTGTATTTCCCTGATGATGAATGATATTGAGCATCTTTTCTTTTGTCTGTTGGCCATCTATATGTCTTCTTTGGAAAAATGTCTATTCATGTCTTCTGCCCATTCCTTAATGGATTATTTGTTTTTTTGGATGTTGAGTTTTAGAAGTTCTTCATAGATTTTGGATACTAACCCTTTATCCAATATGTCATTTGTAAATATCTTCTCCCATTCAATAGGTTGCCTTTTAGTTTTACTGGTTGTTTCCTTCACTGTGCAGGAGCTTTTTATTTTGATGAAGTACCAATAGTTCGGTTTTGCTTTTGTTTCCCTTGCCTCCGGAGACATGTCTAGGAAGAAGTACCTGATGATAAAGAAATTGCTGCCTGTGTTCTCCTTTGGGATTTTGATGGTTTCCTGTCTGACATTTAGATCTCTAATCCATTTTGAATTTATTTTTGTGTAAGGTGTAAGAAACTGGTGCAGTTTCATTCTTCTGCGTGTTGCTGTCCAGTTTTCCCAACATCATTTGTTGAAGACACTGTCGTTTTTCTATTATTTTTTCCTATTTTTTTCAAAGACTAGTTGACCATATAGTTGTGGGTTCATTTTTGGGTTTTCTGTTCTGTTCCATTGATCTATATGTCTGTTTTTGTGCCAGTATCATACTGTGTTCATGACTACAGCTTTGTAATATAGCTTGAAGTCTGGAAATGTGATGCCTCCAGGTTTGGCTTTCTTTTTCAAGATTGCTTTGGTTATTTGGGATCTTTTGTGGTTCTACACAAACTTTAGGATTATTTATTCTAACTCTGTAAAAATGCTGGTGGCATTTTGATAGGGATTGCATTAAATGTGTAGATTGCTTTGGGTAGTATAGACGCTTTAACAAAATCTGTTCTTCCAATCCATGAGCACAGAATGTATTTCCATTGTTGTGTGTCCTCTTCAATTTCTTTCATCAGTGCCTTATAACTTTCAGAATACAAATCTTTAACCTCTTTAGTTAGGTTTATTCCTAGGTATCTAATGGTTTCTGGTGCAACTTGATTATAAGTCCAGCTTGATTATAATGGGAAAGATTCCTTAATTTCTTTTTCTGCTGCTTCATTATTAGTGTATAGAAACTCAACAGATTTCTGTATGTTTATTTTGTATCCTGCAACTTTACTGAATTCATATATCCATTCTAGCAATATTTTAGTGGCATTTTTCATATCGTCTGTGAAGAGTGAAATTTGACTTCTTCCTTGCTGATTTGGATACCTTTTATTTCAATAACAATGGTGAGAGTTGACATCCCTGTCTCATTCCTGACAAATCATAGAGGGAAAACTCTGTTTTCCCCCATTGAGAATGATATTAGCTGTGAGTCTTCTGTACATGGCCTCTATGATGTTCCATCTATCCCTACTTTGTTGAAGGTATTTATAAAAAATGAGGCTGTATTTTGTCAAAAGCTTTTTCTGTATCTATTGAGAGGATAACATCATTCTTATTTTTTCATTTATTAATATGGTTATCATGATGATTGATTTGCTAATATTGAACCACTCTTGGAGCCCAGGAATAAGTCCGCTTGATTTTGGTGAATGATTCTTTTCATGTATTGTTGGGTTTGATTTGTAGTACCTTGTTGAGAATTTTTGCATCCATGTACCTCAGGGATATTGGCCTGTAATTCTCTTTTTAAGTGGAGTCTTTGTCTGGTTTTGGAATCAAGGTAATGCTGGCCTTGTAGAATGAGTTGTGAAGTTTTCCTTCCTTTTCTATTTTTTGGAACTGTTTGAGAAGAATGTATTAGCTCTCCTTTAAATGTTTATATAATTCCCATGGGAAGCCATCTGGCTCTGGACTTTTGTTTGTTGGGAGACTTTGGATTACTGATTCAATTTCCTTGCTGGTTATTGGCCTGTTCAAATTTTCTATTTCTTCCTGTTTCAGTTTTGGTAGTTTATACGTTTCTGGGAATTTATCCATCTCTTCCAGATTTCTCAGTTTGTTGTCATACAATTTTTCATAATATTCTGTTTTAATTTTTGTATTTCTGTGGTTTTAGTTGTGATCTCTCCTCTCTCATTCATAATTTTATTTATTTGGGTCCTTTCTCTTTTCTTTTTTGGTAAGTCTGGCTAAGGGTCTATCAGTTTTATTAACTGTCCAAAGAACGAGCTCCTAGTTTCATTGATCTGTTCTGGGCTTTTTGTTTGTTTGTTTGTTTCTATATCATTTATTTCTGTTCTAGTCTTTATTATTTACCTTCTGGTAAATTCTGGCTTTAGGCTCCATTTACTATTCCTTTTCTAGCTCCTTTTGGTGTAAGGTTAGGTTGTATATTTGAAATTTTTCTTGCTTCTTGAGATAAGCCTGTATTGTTAAATACTTACCTCTAATGACTGCTTTTGCTGCATTCCCAAAGGTTTTGGACTGTCATGTTTTCATTTTCATTTGTTTCCATGTGGGTTTTTTTTCTCTTCTTTAATTTCCTGGTAAACCCATTCATTCTTTAGTAGAATGTTCTTTAATCTCCACATAATTTTCATCTTTCCAAATTACTTCTTGTGACTGAATTCAAGTTTCATATCATTTTTTAATGTTTATTTATTCTTGAGAGACAGAACATGAGTAGGGGAGGGGCAGAGAGGGAGGGCGACACAGTATGTGAAGCAGGCTCCAGGCTCCAAGCTGTCAGCACAGAGCCCAATGTGAGGCTTGAACCCACAAACTGTAGGATCATGACCTGAGCTGAAGTCAGGCACCAAACCGACTAAACCACTCAGGCACCCCAAAGTTTCATATCATTTTAATTGGAAAACATGGTTTGTATGATCTCAACCTTTTTATGATTCTTGAGGCCTTATTTGTGACCCAGTATGTAATCTATTCTGGAGACTGTCCCATGAGTACTTGAAAACAATGTGCATTCTGCCGCTTTAGGATGAAATGTTCTGAATATATCTGTTAAGTCCATCTGGTCCAACGTGTCATTCAAAGTCATTGTTTTTTTGTTGAATTTTCTGCTGAGATGATCTGTCCATTGTTGTAAGTGGGGTGTTAAAGTCCCCTGTTATTGTTATATTATTATCAATAAGTTTCTTTAAGCTTGTTATTAATTGACTTATATATTTGGTTACTTTCAAGCTGGGGACATAGATATTTACAATTGTTAGGATTTCTTGTTAAATAGACCCTTTATTATGATATAGTGCCCTTCTTCATTTCTTGTTACAGTCTTTGGTTTAAAATCTAGTTTGTCTGATATAAGTACAGCTCCTTGAGCTTTCTTTTGACATCCATTAGGATGATAAATGGTTCTCTATCCCCTCACTTTCTTTTTCTTTTTAATGTTTATTTTTGACAGAGAGTAAGACAGACCATGAGTGGGGAAAGGGCAGAGGAAAGAGAGGGAGACACAGAATTTGAAACAGGCTCCAGGCTCTGAGATGTCATCACAAATCCTGACAAAGGGCTCGAACTTAGGAACAGCGAGATCAGGCCAAAGTCAGATGCTTAACCGACTGAGCCATCTAGGTACCCCTACCCCCTCACTTTCAATCTGTAGATGTCTTTAGGTCTAAAATGAGTCTCTTGTAGGCAGCTTATCAATGGGTCTTGGTTTTTTATCCACTCTTATACCCCATGTCTTATATTGGAGCATTTAGTCCATTTACATTCAGAGTGATTACTGATAGATATGAATTTAGTACCATTGAATTACTTGTTAAATCATTGTTTCTGTAGTTTTCTCTGTTCATTTCTAGTCTTTGTTGCTTTTGGTTTTGCTTTCCCACTCAAAGAGTCCCCTTTAATATTTCTTGCAGGGCTGACTTAGAGGCCACAAACTCCTTTAGTTTTGTCTGGGAAACTCTTTATCTTTCCTTCCATTACTGAATGTCAGTGTTGTTTGACAGAGTACTCCTGACTGCATATTTTTCCCATTCAGCACATCATGCCACTCCTTTCTGGCCCGTGAAACTTTTTTTTACAATTTTTTTTAATGTTTATTTATTTTTCAGAGAGAGAGAGACAGCATGAGTCAGGGAGAGGCAGAGAGAGAGGGAGACAGAATCCAAAGCAGGCTCCAGGCTCTGAGCTGTCAGCACAGAGCCCGAAACAGGGCTCAAACTCATGAGCCATGAGGTCATGACCTGAGCTGAAGTCATATCCCATGATAAGAACGTTATTATGCTTTTGGAGTCACTGAGTTCCCAAGTCTACATTTGTAATCCAATATTTTCTTTCCCTTTTCTTTTCAGCTTCATTATTTTCCTTAGTTTTTTCTTCTATATCACTTACACATTCCTCCTCATCTTCCATCCTTGTGATCATTACATCCAGTCAGTTTCACATCTCGTTATAGCATTTTTTTTATTTCGGCCTGACTAGTCTCTAGGTCTTTTATCTCTGCAGTAAGGGACTCTTTGGTGTCTTTTATGCTTTTCTCAGGCCCAGCTAGTATTCTTATGATTGTTATTTTAAATTCTGAAACAGGCATATTATATCTGTTTCAATTAGATCCCTGGCCATGACCTTTTCATGATCTTTCTTTTGCATGAGTTCCTCCACCTTGGCATTTTGTCTAGGTCTCTCCCTTTTTCTGTGTGTTAGGAAAGCCTGTTATGCTTTCTGCTCCTGAGAGTAACGGTCTTCTCAAGAAGAGATCATATACTGTCCAGGGCCTGGCACTTCAGGAAGTGTTTTTGGTGTATGCTGTGTACACTCTGTTGCTGTGCTTTGTTCACTCTTTCCCTCAGGTTAGTACTCTGCAGAGTTTTTCCATACCTACAGTGGGAAGTGTTTGGACCTTGGCCAAAGTGTGGTGAGTTTTAAGTAGGTGTTGTCTAGTCTGCTTGTTAAAAGAGGGATGATCCTATTTCCCCTAGAAATGAAGCTGTACAGCACTCTATGGTCAGTAGACTTGGTGCATCTAGGGGGATTTGTACTAGTCTAAGGGGGAGGGGCCTACTGCTTTGGTTCTCAGGCACACATGTTCTAGTAAAGAAGCACCTGCAGAGCACAGGAAGCTGGCTTGAGTAAGCAGATTAGGCCTCCACTGTTGGTACTGTGCTTTTCACTGGAAGTCCAATCATGCTGACAGATGGGGGAGAAAAATGGCACTAGCCCTCGCCCTCACCCCCGGAGAGGGGAGTTTGTGCTCATCATTCTTCAGGAAGTGCTCACAGAACAGCAAACAATCTCATCTCATGTGTCCCAGGCATCCCTCAAACCCCTGCCTTCACCTTGCCTATGTCTGAGCCTTCTGTCCACCCAGTAGCACAGAGCACCTGTTATTATCTTAGGTATGCTGGCTGTTTCAAAACTCCAAACTTTAGGGACCTGGTATAGCATAGACTCACACTGCCCTCTGGGGGAAGGTATCCTTCCACTGGGGCTAGTGCTGGTTTGTCCTAGAAGGGCAGTTGCACCAACACACAGAAGCTTGGAGTTCAGAATAAAGTACAACAAAAAGCCTGGACCCAGGTTAGCCACCCTCAGCAGGTGTCTCTGCCCCTATGCTTAGGGGTTAGGGAGCACAATAGTGGCCACTGGCTTTTTACTGTCCTCAGGGAAGCAATATCACTTCTCTCAGATGCACTCCAAGAAGGGAGAACTGTCTCTCCCGGTGCATCCCAGGAGATCCTCATCTCCGTTTGCTCCTGGGCCTCTGCCCTTCTTCTCCACAGGAACACTACTGCACCTGCTGGGCTGAATATCAGCCATAGCACAGATGTCTAAAACAACAGTCTTTGAGCTCCACTGTTGTAAAAACCCAGCTCCTTTTGTTTCCCCAGTCAATGGCTTTGGGGATATGTCTTCCTTGTGTGATCCTCTGTGCACTGTTCCCTCTTTCTTTCTTGCCTCTCTCTGTGATCAGGGCTCCCCCCACCTCCACAGTATCAATGATCCTTTTCTCCCTCAAATCACGTTTCTCTGCACCTCCTACATTCCACAATGTGGCCTCATCTCTCCCTCTAGTTATGCCATTTGTTCTGTCAGTCCTCAGATCAATATTTTTGGTGTATAGAATGATTTGATATTTATCTAGCTGTATACAAGGGATGAGGCAAGCATACGGTCCTCCAACTACTCCACCATCTTAACTCGTGCTCTCTAACAATACCTTTAAAGACAATTACTTGAAAATAAAATAAAGACGCCAAAGTGTTGTCCAGATGAAACAGACACTCCAGTGTCCACCACCCAATCCCCTTCTCAGTCCAATGCTGCATCATCATTATCATCTCATCATCTCTTACCAGGACCATAACAATAACTGCATAATCAATCTTGTGTCCAACCACAAAAAGTGATCTTTTTAAAAAAGGGAAAACTGATCATGTTATTTTTTTTTTCTTTCAACCCTCCAGTGATTTACTATTATTCTTTGGGTCCATAACCCACAAGGCCCCTGTATGATCTTTCCCCTCCAATTCTATATCTGGTCAATCTGCCTTTGTATACCAGGCTTCAACCATACTGATTTTTTTATTTCTTAATTGTGCTATATACTTTTTCCTCATCTTAATATTTTACTATATGCTTTCTCTCTACTAGAATATTTCCTAAATCCAAACCAAGCTCAACCTCTTCACTTAGCTAACAATAAATCAACATTCAGTTTTCAGGTTTGAAATCTATTTATTCTGGGATGCTTCTCTGACACTTATTATTGAGCTGGTTTTTCTATCACTCTGTATCTCCATTTTTTTTTTTTACTTAAATGATACCTTTCTTAGATTGTAAGCACCATGAAGGCAGATACCTTACTATTAAATAAATCCTCAGCCTGCCTAACTCACAGTGGTGATTCAATAAATATTTATGGACAGAAGAAACAAAAAGGAAAAGAAAGGAGTGAAGAAGAATAGGTAGAATGGAGGAAAGCAGAGGAGAGAGACAAGGGAAAGAAAGCAGAGGAAAGAAAAGGAAGCATGCAAACAAGATGCTATCTTCCCAAACACAATACCCTTAATACGATAAATTCTCTTTATCTGGTATGATTGGGGAAGAAATAGTCTGTTTAAAGCCCATTTATTTAACTAATTAAGTTACAAGTTCAACATTTCAAAAATCAATGAGGATAATGCACATACAGATAAAACAGTGTATGGAATATAGTACAAACACTTTATCAAACAAAACAACATGATGAAATGAACAAAATTTACCAGATGCATTAAAACACTGAACAACATGCCTATGCATGCAACCATTCCTCCTGAAAAAAAAAAAATCCAGCACATTTTAAAACCCAGAAGCACTGTAAAACATTAAGTCATTCACTGCTCAATTAAAAATTATATTAAAAAATAATCCTTCTATAAGTTTGAGAGCAGCAACCTATATTTTTGGCAGCAAAATGACTCCATAGTTTTGATGATAAGTTGTTATTCCTACAAAGAGAGGTCTGAGGTCCTGTATATGTCTATAAGAAGTAGACAGGACCTTAATTTTGAAAGTCTCATGTTAGACATCTAAGACCACACACTGTAAAAGCACATACAGTTCAATTTATCTGTCTTGGAAGGAAAGTGAGCCAGCTGGACCCTGCTGGGATTTGTACCTGAAAGTAACAGGAAGATTTGAAGTTCTAGAAAAGTTCTTAAGGCATACCAGTTAAGCAAAATAAGAAGAAATACATTATTTTTAGTAGGCCATTAGCTGAGCAAACAAAATCAAATTAAATGCCATAATTACAGAGAAAATAAAAAGATATATACATACATATTGTTATTTTAGGTCCCAGCTATTTCTCTATAATTGAAATTTTTTTCAACTAGCTTTATCAATGATCAAAAAAACATCTCCCCCATACCCCCTCCAAAAAAACCTGCTTTTTGTGACCTAACTCAGAATCACATATTCTTATGGCTGGAAGCAATCTTGGAAATAATTTAGTCCAAATTCTCATTCTACAGGGTACAGGAACTGAAGCCAAGAGACATTAAAGAACCCGAGCAAGGTCACATTGTGAAATATTGGCACAGAATGGACCAGAACCCCAATCCTCTCAGAAACTGGATTTCTGAGCACTGGATCACTCCAGTGAGCACCCATATTTTTCTATTCAAGGTACTGTTTTTTTTTTTCTTTTCAAAGAAAATGCATCACATTCTATTTGAGCTTATAGACATCTAAAACTCCCAGATGGTTTCATATCAACTTCCTCCAAGGCAAATCACCAACATCCTGAATTTGCGTAATAGATCATGTTTACTCTAAATGAAGAACTTTATTTATATCCATGTTATATTCTATCCTGGTGCTTTCAGATCATTGCTCCTGCCTTTTGAGATCAATTTGAATTGTAGATCTGTATTCATGGCATTAGCTACTCCTCCCAGGTCTGCATCACCTATGAATCTGAAGAGCATGCCTTCTATATCTTCATTTAGGTTACAGGAAAGATACTGAATAAGGAGGGCAGAACTGTAGCCAACCAGCCTACCATGAGGCTTGATGCATGAATCAAGACCAACTGCATGAGGCTGCTCAGTAGGCACTGAAGTCACCTAAAGATTCTTTCATTCAACCCAACTCATTTCTAGCCTGCTTTTAATTCCATAATAATCACAATTGCACTGACTACATATAAAGCCTTCTAGAATAAGATTTTTCAAAAGAAAATCTTGCATTCTAGCATGTGTTACAGCTGACACATCTGCAATTTAGTGAGGGTAAACAAATCAAGAATTGTTATTTCTATTTTGCAGATTAGGAAATTAAGTTTCAGACAGGTTACTTGACTTATCCACCATCAGTAAGCTAGTAAGTGTTGAGGCAGAGTGTCCCCATACACTTATTCCAGCATTTTTAATGCTATTTTATTTGGATAGCATTTATTTGGATAGCATAAGTAATTGTCTGACATGAATTCTGGGGCATGGTACTACAAAACCCCAAGTGTATAATATCTAATGTTTTGAACACCTTGAAAGCTGAACACAGAGAGAGAAATATTTTAGAAGACTTCTATGTGTTTTCTCAAGATGGACTCTGTAGGATTTCACAAACCCTATTTTAAATATTTGCCATAAACAAAAACACATGCACATTAATCCCAATTTGGTATTTTCTGTTTTGAATACCTAAGATAGCCCACCCATCCTGCCTTTTGTCCCAGTAAATATACCTTTATAATCAAGAAAAAGATCCTAGTTATCAGGCCAAAAAGAGGAGACACCTTACCAAATACCAACAACATGGTGTATTTTTGCCCCCATTACTCCTGTTATTCAAATAATGCATGCACTCAATTTCTTGAGATCTCTCCAGGTTCCATGTAGAGAATATTAAGCAAGATCCCAAGGCCTGCAGCTAATCCTCAATCATTCCTGCATCCAAAGTCTAGCTATTGTACCTACTATTCTACACTTGCATCCCACACTCAGGTTACCTATAAAGTACAGAATCTGATGTCATTTTGAATTTCAGTTTCCAGAGATCTATAAAAGACTCTACACATGCATACACAAGCCAGATATCACACCTGACGTGTACTTCGGGTCCTGATCATGCTGAGCACGGTAAGGAACACATAAAATGCTTCACAGTTACATAGCATTTTAGATATCATTGTGATCCTCACACTACTTAAATAAACAGTACAGATGCCATTATTTTCATTTTATAGGTGAGAAAGTGATACCAGAAAATTAAATGACCTGCCCAAGGTCACAAGAATTACTGAGTAACTGAAATAGGTCGTAAACTAAAGTTTTCTCACTCAGATTAGTGGATAACCTAACAAGTAATTCAAAGATGTGACTTCCAAAAATTAAACATATAACATTACAACCCCTATTCCAATGCTGCATTATAAGAGTTTAGGAACAAAGATGTAGACATCCCTCTTAATCTCATCTATAAGGCATTCAGGCCTGCTAGAGCCATCATGACAATCTTTCAAGTCTTTTAACCACATATCATAGTTCAAAAGCAGTAAATACTTTAAACTGTATTTTTCATGCATTGGGAAGAGCTCCTATTCTGTTGTAGAGAGTGAAATAAGATGAAACTCAGGTGGATTGTTATCTTGTTTAAAGGAAATAAATACAATCTGTTCAAAAAAAGGGGAAATACCCTGTTCAACCTAGTAAATGAGCCGGGGGCAGTGAAAGGTGTGAATCATAAGGCCAAAAACACTGCGATGAGGAAGCAGCTGAGTTTCCCTGGACACAATAGCAAAGTGCCAAGGCTGTAAAAATTTAGTAGGAGAATGGAGAAAAATGACAAAGTGCATTATGACTCTGAATAATATCTTGACAGGAAACGAAATGAAGGGCTCAGCAGGCTCCTGCACATTAAAAACCATGCCCCAGGGGCGCCTGGGTGGCGCAGTCGGTTGAGCGTCCGACTTCAGCCAGGTCACGATCTCGCGGTCCGGGAGTTCGAGCCCCGCGTCAGGCTCTGGGCTGATGGCTCAGAGCCTGGAGCCTGTTTCCAATTCTGTGTCTCCCTCTCTCTGCCCCTCCCCCGTTCATGCTCTGTCTCTCTCTGTCCCAAAAATAAATAAACGTTGAAAAAAAAAATTAAAAAAAAAAAAAAAAAACCATGCCCCATATGATGTGGGCTGTACCTTCTCTGAGGAGAAATCACAGCCAAGCTAAATGGAGAACAGGGGAGAACAAAAAACTGAGAAGCAGAAACTCACACAAAAACAGATCATTCAAAAGATGTTCAAGAGCAGTGGTTCTCCAGGAGTGGTCCGTGGACCGGCAACATCAATGTCACTTGGGAAGTTGTCTAGAAATGCAAATTATCAACCACTAGGCCTACCAAATCAGAAACTCTGGGGGTGGAGCCTGGCAGTCTGCTTTTACAAGACCTCTAGGAAATTCTGACTCTTAGCCCAGCAAAAAATATGGTAGTCTAGTAACCATACTTACCCACATCACTTGCTTCTTGGCAGTGCTTCAGTTAAAGAATGTGAGCATTAGATGGTGAGTGGGGTGTTTCCATCTGCTGAGCCCTCAAAATGATATAGTTTTGACACATCCCCACAACCCATTGTGGGCACTGTAATAACAGTGTCATTTGACACTAACTTGTGAAAGCTTAATAGGTGCAATGGGACAGGTAGGAGATAATTAATCATTAAATCATAGCCAACATACAGTTAATTAAACATAATTTACTGTTCCTCAATCATTTAGCCCTTAGGGCAGTGGTTATCACACTTTAGCACACATTTATAGCTATTTAGCATACAGAGGATTCACCTGGGAAGAGGTCTTGTTGAAAGATTCCTGACCCCTTCCCTACAGGTTCTAATTCAGTAGGTCACGGATGAGACAGATAATTTTGATTTCTAACAAGTTTCCATGTAATGCTGACTGCAAATTCAAGGACCACACTTTGAGAACACCTGAACTAAAGAACAAATTTAAAACAACAAAAAAAAGTGTTTTAGGTACACTGGTCTAATGGTGGGCTGCTAAATGTTTAACAGCTGGCTCCCAGGGAGGGAACGAAAAACAACAACAATTATTTGTAGCATTTGCCAATGTTCTAGTATAAATACTCCAACCATGGCCCACATCAAGCTACTAATGTGATATCACTGAGCTCTGAGTTAGGAAGAGATGTGCACAGTCCACTTATAATAGCCAGCTCCACGGCACCACTGTGGCCATCTCACATTTCTCTGGCCTTGATATGTATAAAAACTGCAACACCTTGATATGTATAAAAACTGCAACTGTGCTTAAATTTCACATTCCCCAAGGAAGGAGTTTGCTGAGTCAAACAGATGTTTCAATCTAATTCTGTTTCATTCATTGGTGAGTCACTGAATCTAGCAGGAGAGTGATGTAAAGATCCATTTCTCACAACAAAACTTATAGTAAATTTCCCCAAATGGAGATGCATCACCCTGAGTATCTAACACTCAGAACTTGATCTGAGAATGGCCTTGGCAGCAGACTCTCCAGTAGAAAATGGGGATAGTATAAAAGTAAATGGGAAAATATAAAAGCTGTATTGCCAGGCAAGTCCTGCAGTGGGATCTCTAAAGTAAAATGTAGGTGATTCCATCTAAGAGTCCAAATATTGAATGTGGTCAAACCACTATGAGTACATGGCAAATAACCCAGTTCCTTTTAAAATATGGAATAAATGCTCCTAGAATGAAATATTCAGAAACTTTAAAAAACATCCAGTAAGAAAATATTAAAGGAAAAGAACCACCTTCTGCTTTCCTTTCCTTTTGAGCTATTACTAAACATACATTCTGGAAAAAATTACTGTTGACTCTGTGAAATCATGGCACCTCCCTCCCCCAAACTTTTTTTTTTAAATGCAATTTATACTCTCCCAACTGACCAATTCTCCAGTTTGGTCAGTAATCATGGTCAGAATCCAGACTCACAGTGGATTACCAGCCCCTGAATAATCAGATTGTGACCATAAAAGTGAAATCTACCCCAAATCTTTCTTGATTTGTGAAGGTACAGAGAGTTTCTTTGATCAACATGCAGAAAAAACATGGATCAGCAACCTAGGTACTTTTGTAAAAAGTCCTTTTCTTCAAATCTACTGATCAACAGATCAACCAGTCAAAATTATTGTTGAATATGTAACATCTGAAGTATTACCATTATAAATAACCATCAAAAGCCTTTCTTTAAGAGCAAATGACACCCAATTTGAATAAAAATTTTCTCCACGTACTAATGAGAGTAGTTACTTTTGACCCACATTTTCATCTGGTATAAGGGACAAAAATAGCTGGTCTCTGTATCACTTGCCATTCCCACACTTCCCAAGCTTTCACCCAACCCTTTCACAGAGTCACCATTAGCAAGCAGTGCCCCCATCCCACCCCGAAGAGCTTAACCTACATAGAGTTCACTGGAGTCATTCAGCACAGCTCTGTAATTCCACACTTGAAAAGTCTCTCTTGTTGTTGGACCACAGCCAAAACAAAATTAAAGCATTTCCTATTCAATTTTGCCAACTGCAGGAACTCATTCACTTAAAGCTTGATGACAATGAGTTGCTTCAATTGCCATTCATGAAAAAGCAGTTTTGTAAAATGTGTTTCCTGTAGGCAGCCCACACTAAGCTTCCATTCTTTCTGTCCCCCCACCCTCTCTTTTTTCCCCCAAAGATTTAGAAAAAGCTACATCCTGAGAACTTTGCTGTTCTGGCAGTCCCATTGAGAAATAGTCACTGGCTTCCAAAACACATACCATTTCATACCATTGTGATCCTGAGGAAAGACATAATCAGCAAGGTCTATAAACCTCCTTGACTCTCTGCTTCCACTTGCCCATAGCTCTGCTTACAGATTTCTCTCTACTCATAGCTTTTAAGCCCACATGAGTCATTCCTTCCCTTAATCCAAACCCCAATGACAACACAGGTTTACATCTGAAGAGTGACCATCATCATTTTCCTCCTCCATCATTCATTTCATCAACAAAGGCAATACTATGTTTTTCAAAAGAAACAATAGAGAAAAGAAGACCTAAGTGGTTTGTTTTTAGTAGAGATTCTAGGATAGAACTAAAAGAGGGAGTGAAGCCACTAATAACTTATAGAGCATTCAGCACAGTGGAGTTCATATAGATTCATATTTCCTAAAATTCAGAATACACTGAGTACATGTTAGGTGATTCATATATAAGCAATTTTGCTTTCATAATAATATGTTTAGGACCTTCAACTTAGTAATAAATGGTATCTATTATTAGTATTATTGTTATTATAATTATGTTCCTTCGTCTTCTAGATGCTAATTCTTTAAGAAAACTACTAATTTTGGGATGGCAAAAAGTTTCATTGTGCATGACAATACTCAAAGATAAATAATGGATGCCTGGAGAGCTATACAGAGGCAGATGTTGAAGTCATGTCTAAATTCAGCAGAAAAAAAAAGATGCCGTCATCAAGTAGAGATAATTACCATAGGTTTCAGTAGCATATCTGTTATGTCTATGCCCCGCTCCTAGCCACCCCCAGGTCTAGACTTTAAGATTCTCCAGCAGAGGAATTGTGCATCCACATATGTATCAGCATGTGTGTGCTGGTGTCTTACACTGCTATATTATCAATTCTTGGTCAGTCGAACCTGCTTTGTAAATTTTAGGCAAATTGAATGCATTGATGTGGAAACACTAAGATGTAGCTGAATAATACTGGGCAAAATTCAGGAGGTCTGTGTTCTGGAACCAGCTGATAAAACCAAGTATCTGTAACCTCAGATAAATCACTGAACTATCCCATTCAGGTGTTTACAAGAAGTTGGACAGGATGATATCTAAGTCCTTTTACAGCTCCAAAATCTATCATTTTATGCCCCTTCGTTTTTATTTGGAGAAGACATTTGTGACCTATGTTATCTATATGTCAATATAGGCGTTCTAAGAAAGAAAGAAAGAAAGAAAGAAAGAAAGAAAGAAAGAAAGAAAGAAAGAAAGAAAGAA
>NW_024412404.1:8498597-8543962 GCF_014898765.1 Herpailurus yagouaroundi
AAGAAAGAGAAAAGGAAATAGGATCAAGGGTAAGCTCTATTTAAAATAGTTGAAAGTTAGGGGCCACTGGGTAGCTCAGTCTGTTGAGCGACCGACTTCGGTTCAGGTCATGATCTCACAGCTCATGAGTTTGAGCGTCGCATCGGGCTCTGTGCTGACAGCTCAGAGCCTGGAGCCTGCTTTGGATTCTGTGTCTCCCTCTCTCTCTGCTCCTAACCCACTTGCATTGTCTCTCTCAAAAATAAATAAACTTAAAAAAAATTAAAATTAAATAAAATAGTTGAAAGTTGTGAAAGTATCAAATAGGACCATGATAGTGCCACATGGCCCCAGAAGATTTTTAATGAGAATCTGAGCCCCGGTTTGTTTTTTAAAGCTGAGTTCTCAAATCTGATTCTCCTCATTCTGTGACATTTGTCAATGACTACTAGTGATCATCTGCTTGATGATGTTTCAGCTAGAGGTTTATACTGGTGATTAGAAAGAGAGGAAAGGAAGAGCTGGTCAGAAATGTGGCTAGAGAAAGGAGGGTATAACCTAGAAAATGCAAAAAAAAGAATGTAAAAATTTTAGTTCTCAGATTACATATGACACAGATATAAGTATTTTACAGAGAAGTCATAAAAATGTACAAAATTACTAAGCATGCAACTCTATGAAATGCAATCTAATAAATGTCTTATCAAAGCAAAAAGACACAAAACCTCATAATAATAAAATTTTTTCATCCATTCTATCTAGGCTACAGTCCAAAATAATACTCAATGTCCCATAAAAAAGAGTACATAGACAACTGTTCCATTATAGTCATACAGCAAGAAGTATGAAATGTAAAAGCACTTAGGGTGACTCTTCAGATGTCAATCTCTTAATTTCCTCAAAAGTCTCAAAAAAGAACATTCAGGAAAGCACTAATTGGAAAAGCAAAGTGAAGAGACATATGGACAGAGAAAGAACAAATTATAATAGTCAGATATCTTGTACATATAAATAAACATAAAAGTATGCTCTTCTGGGGCGCCTGGGTGGCGCAGTCGGTTAAGCGTCCGACTTCAGCCAGGTCACGATCTCACGGTCCGTGGGTTCGAGCCCCGCATCGGGCTCTGGGCTGATGGCTCAGAGCCTGGAGCCTGTTTCCGATTCTGTGTCTCCCTCTCTCTCTGCTCCTCCCCCATTCATGCTCTGTCTCTCTCTGTCCCAAAAAATAAATAAACGTTGAAAAAAAATTAAAAAAAAAAAAGTATGCTCTTCTGTCATAAAATTCTGTATATTATGTTCCTCAGTGATGATCTGAACTTTTGGAAGTATCAGCCCTAACCTGAATTTAGAGTTACTCCATTCATAATTGTCTGTGATGTTTAGATGTTTGAAGTGTCTAATTTGGGGTGGAAGGTGTTTACTTATTAATTAAACAATTCCAGCAATGAAAACCTTCAAGTCATTTGAATAGGAAAGCTTTACTGCTGCTTTAAATACTATCCCAAATAGGTCAAGTGTTGACCACTTGGGAAGCTGAAGCTAAAGAATTACCTTAATAGTGTTTCTGCTCCAATGCTTTTTTTCATCCTGAAATGGAAGAGGCCCTAATTACCAAATAAAAGGTGAATGATCCCAGATCAGAGTGGACCAACTAAATCAGATGCAATATTTGTCAGCCGCTACTTCCTTAATTTCCTTTACTGATATACAGAAAATCAGGCTAATTTTGGCTTACCTTAAGAACTTAGGTCCTAGATTGCCCCTTCCAGAAAGTCATTTTTTATGTACTCACACCAGTCTGGATTGAGAGGCCTTCTTCAGTACTACCTCGACACTCCTTGCAAATTTCTATTATACCACTTATATTTTATTTGTTTTCTATCTCCAGCTCCTGGGGTACCTGGCGCATTATAAAAGCAGTGTAAAAACCAACAAAAGAAGACCTAATCAAAGTTGAATGAATGAATGAATGAATGAAGTCTTGAGTGTAGTGTGCCAAAATCTTTTGCAGAATAGCAGTACCCTACTTTCACTAAATGAATGAATTACAAACTCTAATTTATTTGTTTTCAATGAAGAATTGCCTAAGGTCCTTGTATCAAATTAATAGTTAAGGCTATTACTTTTTGTTAAGCTTCAAATGTATTTTCATTTTCATGCTTGATATCCAATTAATAGATGGTAGATGACAAATAAGAGAGACAGAGAGAGAGAGACAGAGAGAGACAGAGAGATTTGTTTAATTTTTAACTTACATCACTCATTTGATTTTCACAAAGCACAGAATTAACACTCGGGGACATCCAAAGAGAGACTGGCTTGGCCCTTGCCTCATGATTAACCATAGGAACCATATAATAAATCAATTTCTTCCTCATCTGTAAAATGAGATAGTTCAAAAAACTGATACAAGAGGAAGTTTTCCTTTTAGCTTTATAATTCTACAACCCTGTGCAATTACTAAGAATAAGATATCTACTTAAGAAACCACATTAATTTGAACTACAGTAATTCAGAATAGGTCAGAATTTTGACTGAGATAATCAAGCCTATTGTATTGTTTTTTGTTTGTTTTCTCTCTTAAGAAGAGAAGGCTGGCTAAATAAATTAACCACATAAGAAAAAAGGTTGAGGGTACCCTTGCTAAGAATGCAGACTGATCCTGAAGTGCTTTAGAAGTATCTATTGACTTCAAACAATGTAATTGCAATATATGTAGGGCTGATACTGTTCAGACTAGTATTTTGATGAGCTAATTAGGGATCACCCTTATCTGTTAATTAAAACTTCACTAGACAATGTCTGAGTAGTTATAATAGTTGCAATTATTATATTTCTTAAAGGGATTAAAAGTAAAGCAGTATTCACCAATTTAATTAGTTTTCCTTCCAATTCATTCATAGGAATGTCTGGCTATGTTTGTGTTAAACAAAGTTATTTTGGAAATAGTAGCTGCATTAAGTAAATTACAAAATTTTTGAGAGAATTTTGTCAACTAGATCCAAATTTCAGGATTGCAATAAAAACAGCATTATGTAGGCAATCCCTGTTCCCCAGGGTTTAAGGATAAACTTAAACTTGTCATGATTTAAGTCTGTCTACACAAATCCCTTCATAGTAGTAGTTTGTTGAGTTGACACATTCTCTATGTAATGAGTGAATAAATCATTTCAAATGAATAATCATGTACTGAGGGCTCACATATGCTAGGTCCTGTGATAGCATAACATATGAGGAATATGTAGACAATTAATTTTTTGGAATTTACAACTTAGCAGTTATATAACAAAATATGATATAAAGTGTGATAACTAAATTGCTATACAAGATATATGAAAATAAGCTCTATGAGCTTCAAACAGGAATGATTATACCTCTCTGCCAGAAAAGAGTAAGGGAAACCAAGTTTTATTGCCATGTGTGAGTGGTTCTACAGAGTTTCCCATGTGCTACTTTTCTTAATCAGCACATCAACTCCTCAAATAATATTTTACTGTTGGAATGAGGAATAGATACAAGGTACAATCAGATGGAAAGAATGACAATAAAAAGAAGAAACAGTAATAGCTTGCTAACAATAAAAGACAGGAATAAGGATTAAGCATAAAAACTCAGAAAAGAACCAATGTGAATATTTAATTGGGAAGATCCTATAATGAGAAATGGAAGAGGGCAGAATTACGTTAGGAATAAATGCTAGTAAATCATGGAAATCAAAGATAGGGAAAATTTACTCAAATCTCTGTTGGTCAGTGTAACATGTAACTGCAAAGCAAGGATAGAAGCACTTCCTTGTTTTGGCCGGTTAGGGGCTACAGATGAGCATGATGATGTGAATATATGAGGTGCTATGCAATGGATGGGAAGGAGGGGGTCAAAAGCTGTGATTAGTTTAATTAATTGGCAGCTGGAAGTGAAGTAGGATCATTGTTGTATTTTTATTCTAAGTAAAATGTTATGGATAAAGGCATCAGAGACTTGGGAAATTGCTAATTAGGGATGACTATTTTGGAAGCCTAGTGGGGGAAGGAAAAGATGATCTCTCTCAAAGAAGTGAGAAAACATTGGATTGAAGAGACCCAAACATGGTATCTTCAAGCTGTCTTCCCTAAGAGATTTCGATATGAACTGGCCCAAAACAGCAGAAAGAGCTAGGCTAAGGTGGAGGGCAAGCTGAGTTTCCATTCACTGTTGAGTGGCAATAGTGATTAATGTGGTCAAAGTCAAGTGCTCATGAAAGAGAGGCTAGCACATCAGAGCCAAGAGTCCCTTAATAGCCAGATAGTTCTCTAGAACAGACTAGACATTTGGAGTTTCAAATGCAAAAAGTATGCACTGCAGACAAGAAATAATGGTTAGAAAATCACTGTCCTGTGTAGTGAAGACGTGGGTATAGTCCTAAATAGGCTGCCCAAAGTAAGCAGTGAAACAGAAAGTAAAGGATAAGCTACTCCATGGAACAAATGGAAAGAGAGCCCTTTGACATTCTACTTTATAAATGAAAAAAAAAAAATGCTTAGAGAAGTCAAAGGTCTCAAGATCAAGGATGATCTGTAGTGTTCAGGATTCAAGCCCAGATCCCTTTTGTTCCAAATTCATGTTCTTTCCACTAACTGCATACTCCTTTATGGAGCACTTAGAACTTAAACCACTGGAGAGCATTTGCACAGATGTAAAGATATCAAGGTAGAAGAATTAGAAGCAAAGATTGGAAAGAAAATGGGAGCTATGGCTGATAAACATAGCATTTGTTTTTCAAGTGTCTACTATATTATGTGACTCATCACTTGAGCAGATGATGAGATTAAGACAAAAAAAATGAATTTCTGGCAAGGGAAGAGCTTATAAGGAAGAACAGATTTCTGAGGATGTAGAGGAAGGATGTGACTACAAGAAAAAAGAAGGAAGTCAATGAAGGAACTTCAAGAGTGAAGAGAGCATCTTGATTAGGCAGTATCACAGAAACCAAAGAAAATCTGGGTATGCTTTTAAAATGCCTAACTTCATAGTCAGAAAATCACTTACTAATAGAGAAGGATGTGACCCTTTTACTTCTCTTTGTTCTTTTCAACCATAGGTCTCCAGGCAATTTTCTTCTTCATTCTCTTCTCATTACATGGATCACTTTTGGAATGTTGATTTGGTAAGGAAGTACATGCAGTATTTATCAGCATTTTGATTTAGAAAGAGAACCTAAAATATTCTTTTTTAACTAATGGAGGGTGAATGGTAAAAGAACAGCTTGTTTGTGTATTTGTTTGATAAATGGTTGATATAAAATAGGGCACTGGAGAACAATAATAACTAAACTACAGATCTCTGGATCTGGGGAGCCCTGTTTTGCCCGTTGTCAGAAAATACTAAGCCTGTATATATAGATGGCTAGTAATATTTCCAACTGCCATTGGTTTGAATTTAGGCATAAATTCTTAATGAGATTAGATTTCTTTTAAATAAATACTTACTGTGTGCTGTTTAGAGTTTCACTACTTAAAGAAATTAAGGTTGTTTCCTAAATTTAGTCCCAATCCCTACCCTTGTTCTTTCTGAGTAGTTGTGGTTTTTCCAAATAATATTCAGTAGGCAACTCAATTATAGCTATGGTTCTGTTCCCTGGTTATTCTTAGTCATTACCTGAGTGAAAATAGTGTATCCTTTTCTTGCTGCTGTTTAACACTAGTCATTTATTTGGTAACAGACTAGCCTATTGATTGGTGAAAGCTTTGTAAAATAAATGATCGAGAAAGCCACTTAGCCTCATAGTGTTCAATGAAATCCCCAGAGTTCCTTGAACCTTGTTTGCAAATTATTGTCTTTATGTCACTTACATTTACATACATGCAGCAGTTTCTTGTTTAAAGCTTGGAAATTTGTTTTATATAAATGTTGTGCTTCATCTCTGGATTGGCTAGTCCTTTGTGCAATCTTCTGAAAGATTTATATGAAGAGTCAGTCAGTAGCCTAAGAGGTATGAAGAAATTGTTTTCATGAATCAAACCATATGTGTCAGTAGGAACATTTTCATGCTGTTCCTTTTCATTACAGTATAGAGTTGATGATTTACAATGTAATTCCCCCCTCTCTCTAGTAGCAGAACAGGACTAAATTGATATTTCCTCACAAACAGTTGTTTGGGATATTTGTTTAAAAATAACTTTCTACTATGATTCTAACATCTTAGAGTCTTTTCCTTCCCCCAGTTGCTATATTTGGTTCATAATCAATTTGGTTTCAAATAGTAAAGTTATGTTGGGTGTTAGAAAGGAGTGGAGTAAGAACTAGAAAAGGTTTTAAAGATAGTATTTACAGGCACTTTGTGCAACTGAGAAACATACAAGTCTAAGCAGCACAAACAATTTGCAATTAAACAGACAAATTAAGGTACAAATTATAGTGCCCTGGTGTAACTGATAAGAAAAAGAATCCATACAAACAATAAAGAACATTTCCTTTAGGAAATAAAACTTGAGCTGGGCTATGAAAAATGAGTAGTGTTTGCACTGACAGGAAGACGTAGAGGTGGCATACTAGCT
This sequence comes from Herpailurus yagouaroundi, assembly GCF_014898765.1. Taxonomy (NCBI): domain Eukaryota; kingdom Metazoa; phylum Chordata; class Mammalia; order Carnivora; family Felidae; genus Herpailurus; species Herpailurus yagouaroundi. The sequence continues at coordinate 8,505,110 of NW_024412404.1, forward strand.
GGTGAGAAGAAAAGAAATGGAGTAGACATGACCTATATATGAAATGATGAATATACTATTGTGATTAATATGTTCTTTTAATATCTACTAGGTCAAAATTATTACTTTTGCTGTTTAAATCTTCGATAGTTCTTTTTGTCTGCTTGAGGTATCATTTTCTGGTAGAAAATGCTAAAAATCTCCTGTTTGGATGGTGGATTGTCGATTTCTCCTTATAATTGTCAAGTTTTGCATTATAAATTTTGAAGCTATGGCATTGGAATCTTATAAGTTATCCGTATCATATCTTTGTGATATGGATTTTTCCTTTTATTATGAGGCAGAGTCACTTTGTTTTTAGTAAAAGTTTCTTCAATAAATGCAATGTTTACTGACACTGATGCTATTATAAATATCTTCATCATATAATATGGTTTTAATAAAAGAAAAATCTGAAATTTTTATTGTGATTAATATTTGCATGACATATTTTATTCTATTTATTTTAAAACTTTGAGTTGATTTATTTTAAGTGTGATCCTTAGAAACGTAATGTAGTTGGATTTTTTTGATTAAATTGGATTATCTTTTAATCCATATTCATCTGCTATGATTATTGATATATTTGAATTTATTTCTATGATCTGATTTTCTACCTCGTATTTGCTTCACCCTTTTCTCCTTTCCTAATTTCTATTGTTTAAGAAAGTTGTTATCTTTTTTTTTTTCTCAGTGTGTTTGGGATCTATAGGCTATATCTCTTTCCTTTCATGTTACCTTTAATTTTTAACAGATGTGCAAATTTTTCTGCTAGCAAATAGTGTAAAGTTATTCAGTATTTCTCTTTTCCTCCAATTACAAGACTGAAGCTCACTTTACTTATCTACTTTTGGATATTTTTAATTTTTGTCTAAAATGTTAATTTTATCCTTTTAACAACAATAGCAAAAACATAGTTATTCTTATTTTTCACAGATGATAGTTAAGTTTAACTTTAGTTTTTGAGCTCACTGTTATTTCTTGCATTCTATGCACTCATTCTGGATTACTTTTCTTATTACTGAAATACATATTATAATAGTGCTTTCAGTGGAGTAAATGTTCTCAATCATTTTATGCAGAAAAATATCCTCAGTTTGGTCTTTTGAATACTAATTAGTTTAGGCTTATTAAAATACAAATTCTAGTTTGATAATTGTTTTCACTTAGCACTTTAAAATGTTGTTGCTCTTTTCTGGTGTCCATTTTTGCTGCTAAGAAATCATCAGACAATCATATTATTTTTCCTTTGTTGATAATCTTAACAGGTTTTAAGATTTTCTTTTCAATCTTCATGTTCTATATCTCCATAGTAATGTGACTAGGTATAGACTTACCTTTATGTTCTTGTTCTTGCTTAGTAATTGCAATACAATTTCTACCTGAGTATTCACATTTTTGTTCGTTCATTCATTCATTCATTCATTCATCTTAGAAAACTCTCTTCATATAGTGTTTTAGTGTACTTATCTAATTTCTGTTCTTCTGTAACTCTTACCATACTTACGTTAGACCTTTTAATTGTTTTCTTTGTTCGCCAACTACATTTTAATATTTTATTCTTAATCTTAAGGTTGTCTTCCAAATTAATTCTAAGCTACTGTTCATGTTTTTGGCTCTGCTTTTGTCTTTTGTTTTATAAATTTCTGTCCTTTTCCATGGATGTGACTCCTTTATTGTGCATCCCAAATACACTTAGATTTTTACAATTTTTTCTTAATGTCCATTTATTTTTGAGAGATGCAGAGGGACAGAGAGAGAGGGAGATGAAGGACCCAAAGCAAGCTCTGCACTGACAGCTCAGAGCCTGGTGTGTGCCCAAAGCCACATACCCTGAGGTCATCACCTGAGCTAAAGTTGGATGCCCAACTAACTGAGCCACTCAGGTGCCCCCCAATAAACTTATTTTAAAGTCTTTAGTTATAGGGGCACCTGAGTGGCTCAGTCGGTTGAGTGGCCTACTTCAGCTCAGGTCATGATCTCATAGTTCATGAATCCAAGCCCTGCATTGGGCTCTGTGCTGACAGCTCAGAGTTTGGAGCCTGCTTGGGATTCTGTCTCTCTCACTCTCTGTCCCTCCCCAGCTTCCAATCTCTCACTCCCTCTCAAAAATGAATAAAGATTAAAAAAAAATTAAGTCTTTAGTTATAATGTTCCATAAAGTTATTTTCATGAGAAATGAATCTAGGCTGCAAATGTTGATTTTGTGACTCTTTTTCTTAGGAATAGATTTCTTTACATGTCCTGGATTTAAGCATGCAGACTTCTCCAAACCACTGTTATGTAGACCAACAGTTAGTCCCAAATCAGGCCACATAACAGCCATTTGCAGTCTCTGTCCTGAGATGATATTAGAAATATGACAAATCCAGTTATGGAGCCAGGGGTGGCTTGGCTGTATCCCTGCTCTCCATCCTCACTAGTACATTTTCCTCTCCTAGAGCCAGCGATTTACTATAAGCAGCAGCCCCTGCTTAACTTTCAAAAGCACGTTTTGCCCCCCTTCACAAACAACAGAATCTCACAGGAGCCTTTGGCTTTAAACAGTGAACTTGAACCTAAGGGCCCATCTCGCATGGAATATTTTAATCCCCAACTATCACATGTATATTTAAATTATTGTTCTTGTTTATTTACCATCATGTAAAATGGTATTAGATTCTGTGGGAGATATAAAAGGACTTCGGTACACATATCCTGCACACATGAATTTTATTTTGACTTGGTAAGGGAATACATGCTAAATAATTACAGAATGATAAAGCTACTATGCCACACAGTACCATATAGTATTTTATGAATTCTAAAATGTAACAAGAATTCATAGGTGAATAATTTACAAGGACTGGAATAGCTCAGAAAAATGTCTTGGGGTGAAGAGACTTCAGCCGGGTTAGATGAGACAGACAGAGGGAAAAGACATCCAAGACTAAAGAGGCAATACAAATTGGAGCTCAGGAAAGGAAATGAGGGCAATGTGTACGGAGCATATGACATGGAGGGAGAACAAAGTTGAGGCAGGAATGTCTAAAAGCCAAGTGAAAAAGAATTGAGACTTCAAGCAAATGATTTTCAAAAGGGAACTCCTTTCAGTTTTTTTCTGTGGAATAATGATGTGAAATGGACATGGTATTTGGGCAGGATTTTTTGAGATAGTTACACTTAATTTCATGGGCCACAGACCTAATTTTATGCCCAAGCAATTGGAAGTTTGAGTGCAAGCATCTCTTGATTTAAAATAGGAATGATCTAGTCAGCCCTGTATAAAGGGTTAGTAAAATAACAGAAGAGTAAACTTGATCCTTCCTCTCATTTGACAGTGAAGGGTACATTCCTTTCACTTCATATTTTCACCCATCAAAAAGGAGAAGTACAGGATCAGAGATATAACATCATTTAAAGCACACTTTACATTAATGCCAATGAAAATATTCCATACTCTTCCTGTGGCCCTTAAGCATTGTTTAAAGAATGTCCTAGCTAAACAAACACTGAATTCTTAAAGATAAAATATATTTCATATTATGATCTTACATAGGATTCACATCAGGCTAATAAAATAGAACATGTTGACATTGTTAAAGTTAATGTACGGTAATTTAGTACTTACTGAAGACATATTTGAAACTTAACTTATCAGAACAGCAGATATGTTGAAACACCTTGGACACAAAATAGAATTTTTGGTGTGTCCTTGAGGAGTATCTATGCTGCAATATTAATTCTGGAAAACCACCAAATGTAACTATAATGACAATGATACTATTAGAGCTCCACAGAATTATTTTCAGATTTTATTTTACAACTGAATCATATTTTATTATTACTCTAAGATATTTATATTGCACAATTGTGCATAAAATCTTCCACCAGAGAATTCAGGAAAGAATGAACGAATTAGAAGGAAATAATGAAGCCATCCCCAAATTCCAGATGGATACAAAGCTAATTTGATCTTTAAGGTCCTGCCATCTGTTCTTTTTATTTATTTTAAGCATTACACATTTACATACCTTCAAATCAAGAAACCAAAAAGCAGATGCATTTATAATGGAACACTTCATTCATGAGGAGAAAAGGCCAAAAAAGCATAATTTCTTTTGTAATGGTTTGGTGGAGTCTGGTAGAATATTTGAGGTATGCAAATTTCTCCAATAACTGAGAAATAATCAGGACAAAACACATCAGGCAATGGGAAAAGAGGAAAAGCAGTAAAACTGTAGCAAATCTTGTAATATAGTGGCCAAATTGTTTAATGTACTTTTAAAAGTTTGTTCTTGTTTTCTGTGTTATATTTCTTCCCCACTTGGTAAGTCTGAATGAAGATATTGAAACTTTAAGCTGGTGTAGTGGGTTGAATAATGTCCCCCAGAATTTATGTACACCCAGAACTTCAAAACATGACTTTATTTGGAAATAAAAGCTCTGCAGATATAATAAGTCAAGATAAAATGAGATTATACTGGATTGGAGTGGGCCCTAAATTTAAATCTAAGAGGACAGGACACAATACAGAGAGGATACAGGAACACAGAGAAGAAGACCATGTGAAGTTGGACAGAGATTGTAGTGACGCGGCTACGAGTCAAGGTATTCTTAGAATTGCCATGCTAAGAATTTCAGGGAGCCACCAGAAGCCAGGAATGGGTAAGGAAAGATTCTTCCCTAGATCCATCAGAGGGACAGCTGTACCACCACCTTGATTTCAGCCTTCTAGCTTCCAAAAATTTTATTGTTTTAAGCCACCTAGTTTGTAGTACTTTGTTATGAGATACTAGGAAACTAATGCAGCTAATGAAATTTATTGAATGTAGATTTTGAAATCTTTTGAAAGTTTAAACTTTGGACTTTGGAAATCTTTCCATGCTCATGAAAAAAGCAGCATGTAGAAGTTTGAAGATATGGAAGCTTTTATTGCATGGAGAGAGTATAAATCAAATCAAACCCATGTGGAAAGTCAAGTTAAAAATTTACATATGGTCCATATTCCTAAACTACTTAAAATGTGTTTAGGTACTAAACATTCATATAAAAGATAAAAAAAAAAAGATATGAAGAAGAAATGTTCAAAGCTATTTTGGAAGAAATAAATGGATATTAAAAATATAATAATATTAAAAATCTACTAATAATCCTTTACCAATTTTTGTTGATCTAAATATTGCATCTTATTTCACAGGGTATTAGTTTTGAAACTGAAAATTAATTAAGAAAATTGATACCTTATAATTAATAGCTGATCTTTATCCCTGCTTTCTAAACTGTCATATGTCTATAGGATACTAGATTGTGAGGGTCAAAAGAGAAGAATATAGGATCAATATCTTTCATTTTACTATGAAAATTTAAGAGTCAGAAACTTATTTCTTTCTTAAAATCTAAATTTTAGTTAATCTTTTATTACATAAAAAAACTATGCAATTCTATGTGTTTCATTCATTCTTTGGGTGTGTTTTGCTAATCAATTTCAATATTGTATGGCACTGGATTTAAGAATATGCCTGAATAAAGTAGCGTATTATATATGTTTTTTAGTTTGATCACTTCCTTAATACTACTATATGTTGATTATCATTCTTAGATAACAAGGCAACCATTTTTGTTGCTGTTTGTTTGTTTGTTTGTTTGTTTTCTTAGCTAAGTAGAGTACGTGAACTATGAGAAAGCAGTCACTTAAGATCAAGGCTGAAAATTGAAAACTTACCAAATCTGTTCATTTTAAGGACCTCAGGCCATTGAAAAAGGAAATCTTGCTCTCCAGCTTAGTTTGAAATGGCCAACTCTCTGAATCCTACAGTTTTCTCCTCTACTCCAAAAGATAGTTTTCTTCAGATTACTGAAAAAAATGTATTGCCATCATGGCAAATAGTATTTTCTAGGGCCATTTCCATATTTCAAATTAACATTTCCAAATTATTATATTCTGTTTTTATCAAAAAAGTTTACAAAAACTTTTCATGGCTTCTAAAGACCCAGAAGAGAAGGCCAAACTCCTCATTCACCATGGCAAAAATGGCCTTCATAACCTGGCTCAGAAGATACTTTTCCAATTTCCTCCCCTAGTATTATATATCCAAGCCCTATTCATCATAGTGTTAGGCTTATCCATTTACTGTTTCTAAAACACCCTCTGAATATCCCTGCTTCACCTCTATCTCATCAGAAATACCCATCACTCTGCATGCATCCAGGTCTACTTACCTTTAAGCCTATGCTTCCTTTCAACTCAAAGCTCTTAATACCTGGCAAAAGAATTTGGCATTTAATCACACAGGGCTCACAACAACTTGCTATTTTTCATTACCATTTAAGGTACACAATAGATATTTTCACTGCCTGGGAGGGAGGGAAGATGGCGGCGTAGGAGGACGCTGGGCTCACCGCGCGTCCTGCTGATCACTAAGATTGCACCTACACCTGCCTAAATAACCCAGAAAACCACCAGAGGATTAGCAGAACGGAGTCGCCGGAGCCAAGCGCAGACGAAAGGCCCACGGAAGAGGGTAGGAAGGGCGGCGAGGCGGTGCGCGCTCCACGGACTGGCGGGAGGGAGCTGGGGCGGAGGGGCGGCTCGCCAGCCAAGCAGAGCCCCCAAGTCTGGCTTGCAAAAAGCGGAGGGGCCTGACGGACTGTGTTCCGACAGCAAGCGCGACTTAGCGGCTGGGAGGTCATAAGTTAACAGCTCTGCTCAGAAAGCGGGAAGGCTGGAGGACAAAGGGAAGGAAAGCTGCTGAGCCCCCGGACGACAGAGCTCAGTTTGGTGGGGAACAAAGGCGCTCGCCAGCGCCATCTTCCCCGCCCATCCCCCAGCCAAAATCCCAAAGAGAACCAGTTCCTGCCAGGGAACTTGCTCGCTCCGCGCAAACACCCAACTCTGCGCTTCTGCGGAGCCAAACCTCCGGCAGCGGATCTGACTCCCTCCTGCTGCCACAGGGCCCCTCCTGAAGTGGATCACCTAAGGAGAAGCAAGCTAAGCCTGCCCCTCCTGCCCCTGTGCACCTTGCCTACCCACCCCAGCTAAGACGCCAGATCCCCAGCATCACAAGCCTGGCAGTGTGCAAGTAGCCCAGACAGGCCACCCCACCCCACAGTGAATCCCGCCCCTAGGAGAGGGGAAGAGAAGGCACGCACCAGTCTGACTGTGGCCACAGCGGTGGGCTGGGGGCAGACATCAGGTCTGACTGCGGCTCCGCCCACCAACTCCAGTTATACACCACAGCACAGGGGAAGTGCCCTGCAGGTCCTCACCATGCCAGGGACTATCCAAAATGACCAAGCGGAAGAATTCCCCTCAGAAGAATCTCCAGGAAATAACAACAGCTAATGAGCTGATCAAAAAGGATTTAAATAATATAACAGAAAGTGAATTTAGAATAATAGTCATAAAATTCATCGCTGGGCTTGAAAACAGTATAGCTGACAGCAGAGAATCTCTTGCTACAGAGATCAAGGGACTAAGGAACAGCCACGAGGAGCTGAAAAACGCTTTAAACGAAATGCATAACAAAATGGAAACCACCACAGCTCGGATTGAAGAGGCAGAGGAGAGAATAGGTGAACTAGAAGATAAAGTTATGGAAAAAGAGGAAGCTGAGAAAAAGAGAGATAAAAAAATCCAGGAGTATGAGGGGAAAATTAGAGAACTAAGTGATACACTAAAAAGAAATAATCTACGCATCATTGGTATCCCAGAGGAGGAAGAGAGAGGGAAAGGTGCTGAAGGGGTACTTGAAGAAATAATAGCTGAGAACTTCCCTGAAGTGGGGAAGGAAAAAGGCATTGAAATCCAAGAGGCACAGAGAACTCCCTTCAGACGTAACTTGAATCGATCTTCTGCACGACATATCATAGTGAAACTGGCAAAATACAAGGATAAAGAGAAAATTCTGAAAGCAGCAAGGGGTAAACGTGCCCTCACATATAAAGGGAGACCTATAAGACTCGTGACTGATCTCTCTTTTGAAACTTGGCAGGCCAGAAAGAGTTGGCACGAGATTTTCAGTTTGCTAGACAGAAAAAATATGCAGCCGAGAATCCTTTATCCAGCAAGCCTGTCATTTAGAATAGAAGGAGAGATAAAGGTCTTCCCAAACAAACAAAAACTGAAGGAATTTGTCACCACTAAACCAGCCCTACAAGAGATCCTAAGGGGGACCCTGTGAGAAAAAGTACCAGAGACATCACTACAAGCATAAAACATACAGACATCACAATGACTCTAAACCCATATCTTTCTATAATCACACTGAATGTAAATGGATTAAATGCGCCAACCAAAAGACATAGGGTATCAGAATGGATAAAAAAACAAGACCCATCTATTTGCTGTCTACAAGAGACTCATTTTAGACCTGAGGACACCTTTAGACTGAGAGTGAGGGGATGGAGAACTATTTATCATGCTACTGGAAGCCAAAAGAAAGCTGGAGTAGCCATACTTATATCAGACAAACTAGACTTTAAATTAAAGGCTGTAACAAGAGATGAAGAAGGACATTATATAATAGTGACAGGGTCTATCCATCAGGAAGAGCTAACAATTATAAATGTCTATGCGCCGAATACTGGAGCGCCCAAATATATAAAACAATTACTCATAAACACAAGCAACCTTATTGATAAGAATGTGGTCATTGCAGGGGACTTTAACACCCCACTTACAGAAATGGATAGATCATCTAGACACACGGTCAATAAAGAAACAAGGGCCCTGAATGAGACATTGGATCAGATGGACTTGACAGATATATTTAGAACTCTGCATCCCAAAGCAACAGAATATACTTTCTTCTCGAGTGCACATGGAACATTCTCCAAGATAGATCATATACTGGGTCACAAAACAGCCCTTCATAAGTTTACAAGAATTGAAATCATACCATGCATACTTTCAGACCACAATGCTATGAAGCTTGAAATCAACCACAGAAAAAAGTCTGGAAAACCTCCAAAAGCATGGAGGTTAAAGAACACCCTACTAACGAATGAGTGGGTCAACCAGGCAATTCGAGAAGAAATTAAAAAATATATGGAAACAAACGAAAATGAAAATACAACAATCCAAACGCTTTGGGACGCAGCGAAAGCAGTCCTGAGAGGAAAACACATTGCAATCCAGGCCTATCTCAAGAAACAAGAAAAATCCCAAATACAAAATCTAACAGCACACCTAAAGGAAATAGAAGCAGAACAGCAAAGGCAGCCTAAACCCAGCAGAAGAAGAGAAATAATAAAGATCAGAGCAGAAATAAACAATATAGAATCTAAAAAAACTGTAGAGGAGATCAACGAAACCAAGAGTTGGTTTTTTGAAAAAATAAACAAAATTGACAAACCTCTAGCCAGGCTTCTCAAAAAGAAAAGGGAGATGACCCAAATAGATAAAATCATGAATGAAAATGGAATTATTACAACCAATCCCTCAGAGATACAAACAATTATCAGAGAATACTATGAAAAATTATATGGCAACAAATTGGACAACCTGGAAGAAATGGACAAATTCCTGAACACCCACACTCTTCCAAAACTCAATCAGGAGGAAATAGAAAGCTTGAACAGACCCATCACCAGCAAAGAAATTGAATCGGTTATCAAAAATCTCCCAACAAATAAGAGTCCAGGACCAGATGGCTTCCCAGGGGAGTTCTACCAGACGTTTAAAGCAGAGATAATACCTATCCTTCTCAAGCTATTCCAAGAAATAGAAAGGGAAGGAAAACTTCCAGACTCATTCTATGAAGCCAGTATTACTTTGATTCCTAAACCAGACAGAGACCCAGTAAAAAAAGAGAACTACAGGCCAATATCCCTGATGAATACGGATGCCAAAATTCTCAATAAGATACTAGCAAATCGAATTCAACGGCATATAAAAAGAATTGTTCACCATGATCAAGTGGGATTCATTCCTGGGATGCAGGGCTGGTTCAACATTCGCAAATCAATCAACGTGATACATCACATTAACAAAAAAAAAGAGAAAAACCATATGATCCTGTCAATCGATGCAGAAAAGGCCTTTGACAAAATCCAGCACCCTTTCTTAATCAAAACCCTTGAGAAAGTCGGGATAGAAGGAACATACTTAAAGATCATCAAAGCCATTTATGAAAAGCCCACAGCTAACATCATCCTCAACGGGGAAAAACTGAGAGCTTTTTCCCTGAGATCAGGAACACGACAGGGATGCCCACTCTCACCGCTGTTGTTTAACATAGTGCTGGAAGTTCTAGCATCAGCAATCAGACAACAAAAGGAAATCAAAGGCATCAAAATTGGCAAAGATGAAGTCAAGCTTTCGCTTTTTGCAGATGACATGATATTATACATGGAAAATCCGACAGACTCCACCAAAAGTCTGCTAGAACTGATACATGAATTCAGCAAAGTTGCAGGATACAAAATCAATGTACAGAAATCAGTTGCATTCTTATACACTAACAATGAAGCAACAGAAAGACAAATAAGGAAACTGATCCCATTCACAATTGCACCAAGAAGCATAAAATACCTAGGAATAAATCTAACCAAAGATGTAAAGGATCTGTATGCTGAAAACTACAGAAAGCTTATGAAGGTAATTGAAGAAGATTTAAAGAAATGGAAAGACATTCCCTGCTCATGGATTGGAAGAATAAATATTGTCAAAATGTCAATACTACCCAAAGCTATCTACACATTCAATGCAATCCCAATCAAAATTGCACCAGCATTCTTCTCGAAACTAGAACAAGCAATCCTAAAATTCATATGGAACCACAAAAGGCCCCGAATAGCCAAAGTAATTTTGAAGAAGAAGACCAAAGCAGGAGGCATCACAATCCCAGACTTTAGCCTCTACTACAAAGCTGTCATCATCAAGACAGCATGGTATTGGCACAAAAACAGACACATAGACCAATGGAATAGAATCGAAACCCCAGAACTAGACCCACAAACATATGGCCAACTCATCTCTGACAAAGCAGGAAACAACATCCAATGGAAAAAAGACAGTCTCTTTAACAAATGGTGCTGGGAGAACTGGACAGCAACATGCAGAAGGTTGAAACTAGACCACTTTCTCACACCATTCACAAAAATAAACTCAAAATGGATCAAGGACCTGAATGTGAGACAGGAAACCATCAAAACCCTAGAGGAGAAAGCAGGAAAAGACCTCTCTGACCTCAGCCATAGCAATCTCTTACTCGACACATCCCCAAAGGCAAGGGAATTAAAAGCAAAAGTGAATTACTGGGACCTTATGAAGATAAAAAGCTTCTGCACAGCAAAGGAAACAACCAACAAAACGAAAAGGCAACCAACGGAATGGGAAAAGAGATTTGCAAATGACATATCAGACAAAGGGCTAGTATCCAAAATCTATAAAGAGCTCACCAAACTCCACACCCGAAAAGCAAATAACCCAGTGAAGAAATGGGCAGAAAACATGAAGAGACACTTCTCTAAAGAAGACATCCAGATGGCCAACAGACACATGAAAAGATGTTCAGCGTCGCTCCTTATCAGGGAAATACAAATCAAAACCACACTCAGGTATCACCTCACGCCAGTCAGAGTGGCCAAAATGAACAAATCAGGAGACTATAGATGCTGGAGAGGATGTGGAGAAACGGGAACCCTCTTGCACTGTTGGTGGGAATGCAAATTGGTGCAGCCGCTCTGGAAAGCAGTGTGGAGGTTCCTCAGAAAATTAAAAATAGACCTACCCTATGACCCAGCAATAGCACTGCTAGGAATTTATCCAAGGGACACAGGAGTACTGATGCATAGGGGCACTTGTACCCCAATGTTCATAGCAGCACTCTCAACAATAGCCAAATTATGGAAAGAGCCTAAATGTCCATCAACTGATGAATGGATAAAGAAATTGTGGTTTATATACACAATGGAATACTACGTGGCAATGAGAAAAAATGAAATATGGCCTTTTGTAGCAACGTGGATGGAACTGGAGAGTGTGATGCTAAGTGAAATAAGCCATACAGAGAAAGACAGATACCATATGGTTTCACTCTTATGTGGATCCTGAGAAACTTAACAGGAACCCATGGGGGAGGGGAAGGAAAAAAAAAAAAAAAGAGGTTAGAGTGGGAGAGAGCCAAAGCATAAGAGACTGTTGAGAACTGAGAGCAAACTGAGGGTTGATGGGGGGTGGGAGGGAGGAGAGGGTGGGTGATGGGTATTGAGGAGGGCACCTTTTGGGATGAGCACTGGGTGTTGTATGGAAACCAATTTGACAATAAATTTCATATATAAGTATGTAATAAAAAAAAATAAAAAATAAAATAAAAAAAAAGAATGAAGACTTCCCACTAATGGAAAAAAAAAAAAAAGATATTTTCACTGCCTGCTTGAGTCTGACTCCATATTTGACCATCACCCTATGTTTGACAACTAGGCAACTGAAATCTGAATCAAAGACAATGCGACGTGGCATGGCTCAAATATTGGGTAAGAAATGAAGATGAGGGTCCAAGTTGAGGTGGAACCCAGAAATAGATTAAGTTTAAAGATGAAAGTTGCATATAATTTTTGCAAACATACTTGTTTACATTTTGAACTGGCTAGTTCAACATCATTCATGACAAGGAAACTAAGTTCAAATGGTCATGTAAAAACTATACTGCTTTGACCAAATATTATTTTATGGATCTTCTGTTATTGTGTCATATGTTATTACTGAAACCCAAGGGCTAAGCTGAATATCAACTTGCACCTATACCACCTGATGGAAAGACCTTTCTCTGACTCCCCTCATACTTTTCAGTATGGTACCATCTTTGATTATAAAAATACGTGTTCTTAAGTGAATCTTAGGGTCTTAGAGTTTTGGAAGGTGGGTACAAATACAAAAGAAAACAATATAACTGTGTTTGAGAATATACAAGAATGGAGAGTAAATGACTGATCCTTCAAAAGGGAATGAGCAACTCCAAATGTATTAAAGACTGAAATTTAAGGCCTGAAACCATAATATTCCTAGAAGAAAACATATGGGGAGAGACCCTCAACACTGATCTTTGCAAAAGTTTTCTGATTTGACAAAGTGCAAAAATAAACAAGTGGTATTACAGCAAACTAAGAAGATTCTGCAAAGAGATTATGCAAAGAAAACCACCAACAAAATAAAAAGACAACCTATGTACTGGGAGAAAATATTTGCATATCATACAGCTGATAAGGGGTTAATAATCAAAAATAAAAAGATTTCACACAACTCAATAGCAAAAAAAAATCTGATTTAAAACATGGCCACAAATGTATGGCCAGCTAATCTTCTACAAAGCAGGAAAAAAGTCCCTTCAGCAAATGGTGCTGGGAAAACTGGACAGCAACATGCAAAAGAATGAAACTAGATGACTTTCTTACACCATACACAAAAAAAAATTCAAAATGGATGAAAGGCCTAAATGTAAGACAGGTAAAAATCAAAATCCTACAGAAGAAAATAGGCAGCAATCTCTTTGACCTCAGCTGCAGCAACTTCTTACTAGACATGTTTCAGTAGGCAATGGAAACAAAAGCAAAAATGAACTACTGGGACCTCATCAAGATATATAGCTGCACAGTGAAGGAAATAACCAACAAAACTAAAAGGCAACTGACAGAATGGGAGAAAATATTTGCAAATAACATATCGGATAAAGGGTTGTATCCAAAATCTATAAAGAACTTCTAAAACTCAACACCTAAAAAACAAATAATCCATTTAAGGAATGGGCAGACAACTTGAATAGACACTTCCAAAGAAGACATCCAGATGGCTAACAGACACACGAAAAGATGCTTAACATCACTCATCATCAAAGAAATACAAATCAAAACCACAACGAGGTATCACCTTACACCTGTCAGAATGGCTTAAATTAACAACTCAGGAAACAACAGATGTTGCCAAGGATGTGGAGAAAAGGGAACACTTTGCACTGTTGGTGGGAATGCAAACCAATGCAGCTACTCTGGAAAACAGTAAGTTTTCAAACAAAAAAATTAACTGCCCTACAACCCAGCAATTGCATTACTAGGTATTTAACCAAAAGATACAAAAATACTGATTCAAAGGGGAGCATGCACCCCAATGTTTATAGCAGTTCTTTCAACAACAGCCAGCTTTTGGAAAGAGCCCAAATATCCATCAACTGATGAGTGGATAAAGAAGATGTGCTATTTATATACAATGGAATGTTACTCGCCGATCAAAAAGAATGAAATCATTTCATTTGCAACAATGCGGATGGAACTAGAGTCTACTCTGCTAAGCGAAATAAGTCAGAGAAAGAGAGATATCATATGATTTCATTCACATGTCAAATTTAAGATACAAAACAGATGAACACAGAGGAAGGGAAGGAAAAATAAGATAAAAACAGAGAGGGGGGCAAACCATCAGAGACTCTTAAAACAGAGAAGAAACTGAGGGTTGCTGGAAGGGGTGGAGTGGGGGGATGGATTAAATGGGTGATAGGTATTAAGGAGGGCACTTGGTTGGAATGACCACTGGGTGTTTTATGTAAGTGATGAATCACTGGGTTCTGCTCCTAAAACAAATACTACACAGCATGTTAACTAATGAATTTAAAAAGATAAATTATTTTAAAAAATAAAAAAATGGGCAGAAGACCTGAATAGACAGTTTTCCAAAAACATACAAATAGCAGATAGGTACATTAAAAGGTGCCAGACATCACTAATCATCAGGGAGATGCAAATCACAACCACAATGAGATATTGCTTGACACCTGTCAGAATGACTATCATCAAGAAGACACGACATAAATGTTGGCCAGGGCATGGAGAAAAGGGAACCCTTGTACACTGTTGGTGGGAATGTAAATTGGTATAGTCATTAAGGAGAACAGTATGGAGGTTCCTCAAAAAATTAAAAATAGAACTCCAATGAGTGCCTGGCTGGCTCAGTCAGTTAGCATCCAAGGTCAGGATCTCACGGTCTGTGGGTTCATGCCCCACTTCGGGCTCTGTGCTGACAGCTCAGAGCCTGGAGCCTGCTTCAGATTCTGTGTTTCCCTCTCTGTCTCTCTGCCCCTCCCCTGGTCGCACTCTGTCTCTCTCTGTCAAAAATAAATAAACATTTTTTTAAATAAAAAAAATAGCACTCCCATATGATCCAATTATTCCACTTTAGGGTGTATATCCAAAGGAATTGAAATTAGAATCTCAGAGATATCTGCACTCCCATGTTCACTGCAGCATTGTTTACAATTAACATTATGCTAAATGAAATAAACTAGGCAGAGAAAGACAAATACTGCATGGTAGCACTTATATGTGAAATGTAAAAGGAAAAAAAAAAGTCACACTCATGGAAACAAAGAGTAGAAAAGTGATTGCCAAGGGTGAGGGGTGGGGGTATAGGAGAAGTTGGTCAAAGGGTACAAAATTTCAGCTATAAGATGAATAAGGTCTGAACAGCTAATATAGAACATGGTGACTATAGATAACACTATGCTGCATTGTATAACTGAAATTTTCCAAGAGAGTAGAATTGAAATGTCCTTATGAAAAAGAAAAAGGAGGAGGAGGAGGAGTGGAAGAAAAAAATGAAGGAAAAAGAGAATGCAGAGGAGGACAGAGAGGAGGAGGAAAAGAGAGGTATGAGATGATGGATATATTAGTTTGATGGGAGGAATCCTTTCATAATATATATGTACCTCAAATCATCACAATGTACACTTTAAATATCTTACAATTTGTCAGTTATACTTGAGTAAAGTTGAAAAGATTTTTTTAAAAGTCAACAGGAATGAAGAGTTAAACATTTTCAGAAGAAAGATAAACATAAATCTCCGTAAAGTGATACTATACTTTGATGCTATCACCTCTTACAGTCAAGTGGTGTAAATTAAACACCAGAGGGATGAAGAATGTTAAAATGTATTAATTTTTCCAAATACACTGTATTATATTTTCTAATGTGGACAGTCAATAGTAAAATCAATAATTTATATTTACCAACACTTGTAATAGTATTGTAAAATATAAGTGCACTTGGTAGTTTAAATGTAAATCTTTCTTTTTTCTCCATAACAGATACTCCTGCTGTTGGTAAAATTTGTTTTTATGATAATTTTTAATCTCACACTGAGTTTTTGAGACTTTGAATAGAAATAATATTTCTGTTAATTCATCTCATCATCCCTTGTAATGTTTTCAAAAATTCACCACTAATCAAAATTGTCTTAGGACAATAAAGCATGTTTTTTGGCTTATAGTTAGAATTAAGGTAGAGGTAGGCCAACTATGGTCCAAGAGTCAAATCTGGCCCACTACTTATTTTTTAATGTCCCACGAGCTAAGGATTGTCTTTATATTTTTCAAGAAGAAAAAATAATCAAAAGAAAAATAATATTTCATGATGTGACATTTCATGCAATGCAAATTTCAGTATCCATAAGCAAAGTTTTATTGGAGCTCAGCCATGCTCATTCATTTATGTATTATCTCTGGCTACTTTTGTGCTAGGGGATACTTGCAGCAGAGGGTGTCTGGCTTATAAAGCCTAAAATATTTTGTTTTTTTGGCTCTTTACAAAAAAAATTTGCCTATATCTGATACTTGAGAAAGAAAAACAAAATAATTAAGGTTTATAAGATAGGTTGTAAATTTCAAACAACTTTTTTGTAATTGTAATTAGATGGTAACATTCTATGTTCCAGTTATACATATTGCCAGAACTTCTAAGCACATTTTCAACTTATAACTCATAATTTCAATAACATTAATTTAAGGCCAATTATTTTACATTTAATATTTTTATTTTACTACAAACCAATATAAAAGATATCACAAACCAGTTGTGACCTGCAGCTTAAGTAACAAGTCACTGGTCAAAAAAATCCCTGGCCTGTATTGTCCATGACAGGTACAAAGTGAAGCTATCTAAAGCAAATAAAATGAAATCACCCACCATGGGAATCAGAATAATTTTCTAAATAAATATTAAGGCAGAAAATTCTTTAGAATTACCAAGGACATCCTAAGCAATAATTTTGTTTTCATTTTTCCCCTCTACTTTGCTATTAGAGGCTATCTGAGCATTGTTTCTTCTAGATATTGAAAAAAGGTACATAATTTCTGATAAGTATGCTACATGCATTAATGTTCTCTTAATGAGTACAAGTTGTATATGTGCTAAATGCATTTTAAATGCATTGAATGTGAAATTCTTCTGCATAAATGTGAAAAGGAGATGTTCTAAATAAAAGACTGCTACTGTGAAACCATTTGCAATTATACTATCATCCCACACCATCACACATATATGCAGTTTCCTATTCTCTTTCCAATTGCTTAAGCAAATGACTAGGAACAGAAAAATGCCTTATTTCTTATTTATTGGTCACTTACTTTCTTGGTTTGAATATAAAATTTAAAAAATCCATAAAATCTCTTTTAAAAGTTGACACATTTTGGAATCAAATCATCTTATACAAAATGGAGATGTTTTCAAAAATAAGGATATTTTGCACTATATCTGATACTGTATGTGTAACTGAGTTCTTTTCCTGCCCCAAGTATCAATTTGTAGGTGACCTTAATCAAATTGCTTATTCTCTCTTCATTTGTTTTGTATTCCCCAGGCACATTTTTTTTTCAGCATCTACAATGAGCCAGGTATTTTGTGGGGTGTTATACAGAATAAAAAGATGAATCAGACATAGCTGTGATCTCAAAGATCTCATAAACAGGTTACGAGTGTTCATCATATGCACAAATAATCCTAAGGTAGAAAATGATGATTGCACCTGAAAGAGGTACAGATTAGACACTTTGGAAGGTCAGAAGGAGAAGAGATTACTTCCAGCTGGGAAGATCCAGGAGAGATTTATTGATGAGGCTGCATTTGAGCTGTGTCTTAAGGATGGTTAAGAAGGGTAAAATAAATTGACTGGCAAGGTCATTCCACAAACCAACAAGTTGTGTAAATGACAGTTGAAAATGTAGTGCATAAGTATGGGTAAAGAGGAAAGTGTTTGCTTGCCCATGGCGTAGGAAATGTAAAGTGGAGCAAGTCACAGGTGAGAATGTGGTGGATAATTATGGGTAAAGAGGAAAATGTTTCTTTGCCCATAGTGTAGGAAATTTAAAGTGGAGCAAGTCATGGTGAAGTCTAGAGACATAGCCTGAGGTCAGAAGATGAAGGCAGTATAGTCTAGAAAGAAGCCTTGAATTGAGATGGGTCTGGGTCGGTTAGAATCCTGGCCCTAGCTGACAATTTACTTAACCTAAGTATTCACAGAAAGTCTGAAAAATGTTTACCTAACTTGCAGGGTCATTGTAAAGATGATAAATATATATGTATATTTTCTAACACAATGTCTGCCACATTACAGATGCTGTATAAAATGTAGCTATTATTGTGTCAATATTACACTGAATAACAGGCAAAGAATTGTACATAGTTCGTTAAGAATCTATTGTAACAACTACGGGAAAAATATCACAAGGTCATCAGTATCTGGAATGAGGAACTATTTGGAAAATAAGACAGGGAGCTACTGGTCCTTGGTAAATCACTAGTAACAGACCCACACCCCAGACCAATTAAATCAGACAGCATGGGCATGGTATTTTTGTTCTAATGTTTCAAGTTTTTATTTAAATTCTAATTAGTTAACATGTAGTGTAATATTAGTTTCAGGAATAGAATTTAGTGATTCATCACATATATAATACCCAGTGCTCATCGCAATGAGAGCCCTCCTTAATATCCATCACCCATTTAGCACCCCCCACCTATCACCTATCTCTTCTCCAATAACCCTCAGTTTGTTTTCTATAGTGAAGAGTCTCTTATATTTGCCTCCTTCTCTTTTATTCTTTCCCCTATGTTCATCTGTTTTGTTTCTTAAATCCCATATATGAATGAAACCATGTGTTATTTATCTTTTTCTGACTTATTTCACTTAGCATAATACACTCTAGCTCCATCCACATCATTGCAAATGGAAAGATTTCATTCTTTTGGATGGCTGAGTAATATTCCATTATATATGTATGTATATACACACCACATCTTCTTTATCCATTCATCAGTTGACGTACATTTGGTCTCTCTCCATAGTTTGGCTATTGTTGATAATGCTGCTATAAAAATCAGGGTTCATGTACCCCCTTTGAATCTGTACTTTTTAATCCTTTGGATGAATACCTAGTAGTGCAATCACTGGGTCGTATTTTTAACTTTTTCAGAAACTTCCATGCTGTTCTCCAGAGTGGCTGCACCAGTTTGCATTCCCACCAACAATGTAAAAGGGTTCCCCTTTCTCCACAACCTTCCCAACATCTTTTGTTTCCTGTGTTGTCAGTTTTAGCCATTCCAGCAGATGTGAGGTGGTATCTCATCATCATTTAAATGTTGAGTGATGTTGAGCATCTTTTCATGTATCTGTTAGCCATCTGGATGTCTTTTTTGGGAAAATGTCTATTCATATCTTCTGCCCATTTCTTAACTGGATTATTTGGTTTTTGAGTGTTGAATTTTACAAGTTCTTTTTTAAAAACTGTTACTTATTTGTATGAGAGAGAGACAGCATGAGCAGGGAAGGGGCAGAGAGAGAATCGCAAGCAGGTTCTGTGCTATCAGCACAGAGCTCCATGTGGGACTTGATCTCACAAACCATGAGATAGTGACTTGAGCCAAAAGCAAGAGTCAGACACTCAATTGACTGAGCCACCCAGATGCCCCTAGAAGTTCTTTACATATTTTGGATACTAACCCTTTATCCTATATGTCATTTGCAAATATCTTCTCCCATTTCATCAGTTGCCTTTCAGTTTTGTTGTTTCCTTCACTGTGCAGAAGATTCTTAGCCTGATTAAGTACCAACATGTAGTTCATTTTTGCTTTTGTTTCTCTTGCCTCTGAAGATGTGTCTACTAAGAAGTTGCTATGGCCAATGACAAAGAGGTTGCTGCCTGTTTTTTCCTGTAGGATTTTGATGGTTTCCTATCTGACATTTAGGTCTTTCATCCATTTTGAATTTATTTTTGTGTATGGTGTAAGAAAGTGATCCAGTTTCATTCTTCTGCATGTTGCTGTCCAGTTTTTCAACACCATTTGCTGAAGAGACTGTCTTTTCTCCATTGGATATTCTTTCCCACTTTGTTGAAGATTAGTTGACCATATATTAGTGAGTTCATTTCTGGGTTTTCTATTCTGTTACATTGATCTATGTATCTATTTTTGTGCCAGTATCATACTGTCTTGATTATTACATTGCTGTAATATAGCTTGGAGTCCACAATTGTGAAGGCATGGTATTTTTTAAAAGCTTCCCAAGATTTCTAACGCATGGCTAGCTTGAGAACTAGTATTGCTTTAGAAGTAAGTTGTTACAATTAATGTATGAAATATGAGAAGTTCAGCAAAATATGTTTTATTATAATAATTTGAATTATTCCCACTCTACTATATTAGTGGATGTCAGTTTTCCAGATTGTCTTTCTCTGTTTCTCTGGCATATTCTGACTTTACAAAGACCTGTCTAGTACCTAACACAGAACTTTACAAAGTAAAGGCCAGACAAATGTTTGCTGAATGAATACCATGATTGAGTTGATATTCTCATTTCCCACTAGATGAAAGTGAGAAGCAGTAAAAGATAGGTACTACATAGCAATCTTTAAAATATTTACTTTTTAATCCTTGTTTGCTTTTGCAAAAACTGCCTAATCTATTTAAAGTTCATGTTTCCATCATATCCATAAGTGGAATTATAATGAATAATCAGCTACATCTAAAAACTAAGATCACAAGCCAAAACATTCAAAGGTATATTCAAGATTGCTAATACATATCTTTAGATTTATTACCAATAATATCAAAATAATGTTGTCAACCACTTTTTTTAAAAACTGCATTCCAGACTGTATTTTATCTAGAACCTATACATAGAAATATTTAATTTTTTATTGTATTTCATTTCATTAGTCCTACCATGTTATTTTGTGGAGCTATTGATGTGTTATAGGTATGCTGTTAAATTTGCTAATAATCCTAAAAGAAAAAATATTTTTGTTCATATTCAAGCATGAAAAAGGGGATACTGAAGTATGCTGAAAGACAAGCAGACTGAGGAATGAGTACAAGGGAATCACCAGGGACCTCTGGCTTCTTAGAATTTAAAGGGACTTTAGAGATAATCTGGGACAATATATCAGCAAAGGCAGGAAATTCTTCTCCTGAAATCCAATAGTGAAGGAAAAACCTACTTGCTTCTTGTTTAAATACTGAAAAACTTACTGAAGCATCAAAGCCCATCTCCAACATGAAGGCTTGAATTTTGGAGCTCTCTCCATCTGTTTTGACAGATGCCTATTCGGGGGCATGTGTTTTCTAAGCATTGTTTCTCTGTTCCTCTGTACAAACGGCCATCACCTTTTTATAGTATCTATGCCATTACAGTATTTACTATACATAAGACAATCACAACTATTAAACTGTCTCTAATCCTTTCCCCTTGTGGTTATATAAATTATTTGTTTACCCTGAGAGTACATGAAATTTTTATAGGCACAATCTAGAATTGCATCTATCTAGGTTTCCTCTCAAATAAATCTTCTGTAAATATTCAAACTCATGTATCCCTCAATAAGTAACCACATTGTAAGCCCTGTCTGTTGCTTTCACATAAACAACCCAGGCTGGCTAAGAGGCCCACCTTATAGTCAAGAGAATAATACAATGATAAAATTCTAATTCTCTCTGGTTTGGTTCACTTAACCGCCTTTTCCCCTCTTTTGGAGGAAGCCAAGAATATTCTGTAAGTGTAGTCTCAGGGAATTCACTGCAGTCATATCTTCTTAAACTATTATATGCAAATCATTTCCCTTATTAGTCTGTAAGGAAGGTCACTCATGCAACAAATTTTTGTTCTAAGCGCTGTTTAGAGCATTTAGGATACCACGATGAACAAAGGCAACGTCTTTGCACTAAAGGAAATTGTGTTCTAGAGAACAATTAAATAGAAAGTAAGTCAGATATGTGCTCTAAAGAAAAATAGCACACATTAAGGGAGAAACTGAATTGGTAGGAAATAATACTCTAGGAAAGATAGTCAAGGAAGGCATGTTTGAGGAAGAGACATGGAACAGAGATGTAAAAGTAGTGAGGAAGTGAGCCAAGCTACTTTCAAGGGAAGACCATCTCAGAAAAATATATACAAGCTAGCAGAAAGCCTGGAGACTAGAGTATGCTAGAGGAAAACAAGGAGGCCAGAGTGGCCACAACAGAAGGGATGTGGAGGAGAGTAATAAGAATAGGATTAGAGGGGCGCCTGGGTGGCGCAGTCGGTTAAGCGTCCGACTTCAGCCAGGTCACAATCTCGCGGTCCGGGAGTTCGAGCCCCGCGTCAGGCTCTGGGCTGATGGCTCAGAGCCTGGAGCCTGTTTCTGATTCTGTGTCTCCCTCTCTCTCTGCCCCTCCCCCGTTCATGCTCTGTCTCTCTCTGTCCCAAAAATAAATAAACGTTGAAAAAAAAATTTTTTTTTAAAGAATAGGATTAGAGAGACTTGGATTTGTGATAGTTAATTTTATGTGTCAATTTGACTGGTTTATGGGATAACCAGATATTTGGGCACATATTATTCTGGGTGTTTCTATGAGAATGTTTTTGGATGAAATTAACATTTAAATTGGTAGACTGAGTAAAGCAGATTGCCATCCCTAATATGGATGAGTCTCATCCAATCCATTGACAGCCTCAGTAGAACAAAAAGGTTGACCCTCAAGCAAGTAAGGAAGAATTCCTCCTGCCTGGTTGCCTCCAAACAGAGACATCAGCTTGTTCCTACCCTTGAACTTGAACTGAAACATTGGCTCTTCCTTAGTTGCAAACCTGCCTGCCTGGAACTATATCATTGGTTCCCCTGGTTTTCAGACCCTCAGATTCAGACTGCAACTAAACCATTGGGTCCCCTGGATCTCCAGCTTGCTGACTCATGCTGAAGTTTTTGAGATTTAGCCTCCATAATATCTATAAATCTGTTCCATTTCCCTTGAGAATTCTACCGATTACAGGAGTTTAGGGGTAATATGATCTACTTACTTTTTAAAAGGAACACTCTTGATATAGCATAGTCTGTCTATGGTGGGGCAAAGGTAGAATCAGCTACCTACATATATATATATATATATATTTATATATATATATATATATATATATAAAATCAGTGTTTCCAGTGTTTTTGTTTACAGGCCAGAACTGGTAGAATATTTTCCATTTTCTGAGATGGGAAAGACTTAAGAATAGAAGGTTTATAGAGGAAATTGAGAGTTCAGTGTTAGAGCCACGTATTTTGAAAAATATATTGGAGAAGTCAGTGAAAAGGTTGAATAGTCCATTAGACACATTACTCCCAAGTTAAGAGAGAAAGTTAGGGATGGGGAGTCTAATACAGCTGTAATCAGTATATAGACAACATCCAAAGCTAGAAGGCTAAATGAAACCTCCTAGTATGCTGATGTGGACATTAACAATTTCATCAGAAATGGGGGCCCTCTCACATGGCTGGTAGGAAGCATATCAAAATTCATAGAGTGCCTAACACAGCCAGTCTACTACAGAATTCAGTAAAATGAAGGAATTATAGGTAATTAAGATAATAGGTTGATGATGGGCTTCCTATTTATTTTGTGGTAATTCGTACCAAATGCTATTACTTCATCAGACATTTCACTCATTTTATGAGACTTATTAAGTTATTCAAGTATGTAATAAATATGTATGCTGTCCTTATTTTCAGATTATAAGGGTTTAATAGGCATGTATCTCATACTAATATAAACTGAAGAAATTATTCTGATAATTACATTTTCTAGGCTAACATTGACTTATGATTTGACTCGAGGCAAGTCACACCTATCTTTTGTCTTGGTCTAAAATAATTTATTTTGGCTGCATTATCTGTAAAATGTTTCTATTTAGCAAAGTTGTAAACACTGTAATAGGAGTTACTACACCCAAACTCTGTTTAAATGTACTGTTTAAGGGGTGCCAGGGTGCCTCAGTCAATTGAGCATCCAACTCTTGATTTATGCTCAGGTCATGATCCAAGGGTCATGGGATCAAGCCCATTTCAGGCTCTGCACTGAGTATGAAGCCTGCTCAATATTCTCTTCTTCTGCCCCTCTTTCCTCCTTGTGTGCTCTCTCCCTTTCTTTCAAATGGTTTTTTTAATTTAAAAAAAGTAAAAAATTCTATTTAATATAATTTTTATTTATGCATTGCTTTTTTTAGGTTTTATTTAAATTCCAGTTAGTTAACATAAAGTATAATATTAGTTTCAGGTGTACAATACAGTGATTCAACAATTCTATACATTACCCAGGGCTCATCACAACAAGTGCACTCTTAATTTCCATCACCTATTTAACCCATCCTCCCACACATCTCCCTTCTGCTAACCATCAGTTTATTCTCTATGGTTAAGAGTCTATTTCTGGCTTCTCGAAGATGGTTTGCCCCCATCTCTCTTTTTTTCTCCTATTCTCATTTGTTTTGTTTCCTAAATTCCACATTCGAATGAAATCATATGGGATTTGTCTTTCTGTGACTTATTTAGCTTAGCATAATACACTCTCTAGCTCCATCCATGTTGTTGCAAATGGATGATGTCATTCTTTTTTTTAAGGCTAAATAATATTCTGTGTGTGTGTGTGTGTGTGTGTGTGTGTGTGTGCATGCGCACACTCACACCACATCTTTACCCATTCATCAGTTGATGGACATTTGAGCTGTTTCAATAGTTTGGTCACTGTAGATAATGCTGCTATAAATATTGGGGTGCATGTAATCCTTTGAATGAGTACTTTTGTATTCTTTGGTAAATACCTAGTAGTGCAATTGCTGGGTCATGGGTAGTTCTATTTTTAACTTCTTGAGGAATCTCCATACTGTTTTCCACAGTGCACCAGCTTGCATTTCCACCAAGAGTACAGGAGGGTTCCCCATTCTCTACATCCTCACCAACACTTGTTGTTTCTTGTGTTGTTGATTTTAGCCATTCTGACAGGTGTGAAGTGATAGTTCACTGTAGTTTTGATTTGTATTTCCCTGATGATGAGTGATGTTGAAGCATCTTTTCATGTGTCTGTTGGCCATCTGTATGTCTTCTTTGGAAAAAATGTCTATTCATATCTTCTCCCATTTTTAAACTGGATTATTTGGTTTTTTGGGTGTTGAGTTTTGTAAGTTCTTTATAAATTTCGGATATTAGCCCTTTATCCAATATGTCATTTTCAAACATGTTTTCCAATTCCAAAGGTTCCTTTAGTTTTGTTGACTGTTTCCTTCACTGTGCAGAAACTTTGTATCTTGATGAGGTCCCAGTAGTTCATTTTTTGCTTTGGTTTCCCTTGCCTCAGGAGAACTATCTAGTAAGATGTTGCTATAGATGAGGTCAAAGAGGTTCCTGCCTGTGTTCTCTTCTAGGATTTTGATGGTTTCTTATCTCACTTTTAGATCTTTTATCCATTTTGAATTTATTTTTGCATATGGCATAAGAAAGTGGTCCAGTTTCATTCTTTTGCATATTGCTGTCCAGTTTTCCCAACACTGTTGAAGACACTGTCTTTTTTTCCATTGGATATTCTTTCCCACTTTGGTGAAGAATAATTGGCCATATAGTTGTGGGTTCATTTCTGGTTTTTCTATTCTGTTCTATTATCTGTATGTCTATTTTTGTGCCACTACCATACTGTTTTGATCACTACATCTTTCTAATTTAACTTAAAGTCAGAAATTGTGACGCCTCCAGCTTTTCTCTTCTTTTTCAAGGTTGCTGTGTCTATTTGGGGTCTTCGGTGGTTCCATACAATTTTTAGGTTTGTTCTAACTCTGTGAAAAATATTATTGGTGTTTGGATAAGTATTGCATTAAACGTCCAGATTGCTTTGATAGTGTAGACATTTTAATAATATTTGTTCTTCAGCTCCATGAGCATGGAATGTCTTTCAATTTCTTTGTGTGCTCTTTAATTTTTCATCAGTGTTTTATAGTTTTCAGGGTACAGGTCTTTTACCTCTTTGGTTAGGCTTACTCCTGGGTATCTTACAGTTTTTGGTGTAATATGGAAGTAATTTTTATATAGTTTATATAGATACAGATAAATAAAACAACTGAAGATATCTTAGGATACACACACATACATGCCCTTTTTATATATCTGAAAGTACAATATGATAAATGCTAATATAAAAATAATTGCCATATTAATATATGGAATTTTTCAAATTTACGTATTTTATAGTTCTATTGTAATGGAATTTTTCTATTTTTTTTCTTCCCATATAGAAGGGAAGGATTGAGAGTCCCAACTATGCCACTGTTGGTATGATATAAAAACACCATTAATGTGTTAAAATATTCCTATTTATAAAACACAAGTACCAAAATAGATGATTGCTAATGTTACTTTGATTTTAACATGTAAGAATGCTATCGTTCAATATGAATAGTTATTTGTGTGTATAGTTTTAATACATTTCTGTATTATTCCAGGAAAATATTTGGCCATATTTTATGCAAGATATGTAACAGAAGTATGGTCAGGAGTAGACATTTTTTTCATCATGTAAAAAAAAAAGGCATAAATATACAGGTTCTAGCATCTTGTCAGTAACTAATCAGAGACTCAGTCCTGAATAGCAATTTTTACCATGTGCTTTGCTCACAACCACAGTGTTTCATTAATGTGTTTTTTCTTGTTGAATATTCTCAATTCCTTTAAATAAATTGTTGTTAATTAGTCACTCTATGCATATAATTTTCTTATTTTCATAATTATACTTAATTATGTTCCTAGAAAAATTTATGTAATCAAATAATTGCCACATGCAATTATATAAAGCTATAAACATATTAGAAAAAAATCACAGAAGATGTATTTACACAAGACATTTTTTCACTTCCAGTCATCATATCATTTAGTATTGATTTTAACATTTTTTTAACTCACATCACTAGATATCAAAGAGATTTTATTCTTAAGGGAAAAATTAACAGTACTTTCTTGTAGAGATGGCATATTATTAAAATATATCCTATGTTGAACACTCTAAGAAAAATTACATATAATATTACAGATTTTTTTCGGGAAAAATAACTTTTTTTTTGCTTTTACCCTTAAAACTCCTGATTTTTAATGCTTCAATTTCATTTTTAGTTGTATACATTCTTGTCTTACCTACACTTTAAATGCCTGTATCACCAGAAAAAAATTTTTTAAAAATTAAAATAAATGTAAAAGTCATCTAGAACATACGCAACTAATTTCACACATTGAGAAAATGAGGTCCTCGGAGTTTGAATGACTTCACATGCTCATAAAACTAGTTATCAGCAGGGCTTATGCTAATAGAACTCCTGGCTGTTGGTCCAGGTCTTTTTACCCTCTACACCAAGAGTATATTCAGTTTAGCACTGAAACTGTTATATTTCAATGATCTGGTTTTGTATTTATGTCCTTCCCTTGACTGCAAAATCTCTGAAGACAGAAATTAGGTCCTCACCGTTATATTCCCCTGGAGCCTAGAGGAGTGCCTGAAACATTAGCATAATTGCTCAACATATAGTTTTTTAAAGCTTTTTATTTCAATTTTTGACCTTTAAAAGAAATGTCCCTTCATCTGCCAGAGTGGGTACACAATAAATGTTGGCTTAATGACAATTGGTTGAATACCAAACTATAAAATAGAGACTAAATATTTGAAATATGTATTTTACTTGGCTTTAAAAAACATAAAAAATTCATATGTACATGTATACCAAAAACTCACACTGAATGGTAATATTAGCTAGAAGCAACAGAATGTTATAAATTCTCTGGCACTTCCATGGCAGAACTGTTTAAATGATAAACTTTCAGTTTTCTCAAAATTATCCTAGCTCAAACCCTACTGTAAGAAGAAAAGGAATAGCTTATGGGTGAAAAATTAACATGACCATATATATTTTCATTAGCTGCAGCATCGACATTTTCCTTTGAAACATTTCTATTTAAAACTACATGTGTATTAGCACAGGGATATTAAGTAAATGTGTTTGAGTTTCTATTCTGAAAGCTCCACAGGGTAGGTTTGCTTTTATTTTGTTCCTGCTGAGAAAGTCACAAAAGTTAACAAGTGATTGATGCCAAATCAATAACAAGGTTGAAGCCCTTACAGGCATATTGTCCTAGTATTTGCAAATGGGAAACAAGGCATTATCCAGGGCCTTAAACAGAGATTAGACAGAAGGAGGGATTAAACTAAAACTCCAGTAACTCTCACACTTCATATGTCTTTTCCGGGGGTATAACTTTGGCTTCATAGGAAGACAGTACAGGGAACAGGGAACCCAAGGCCTTTTGACTCCTCTACTCTTTTCTGAGAGCTACGTAGCTCTTTTGACCAAGGCTAAAGTATAAATTTAAGCCTCATCCTGTCATTAGTGGGAACACATAGCAAGTATCATTGAACAAAATAAGTAAAATACTCTGAACATGCAATGTGCATCTGCTACATCTTTGGAAGTCAATATTTTTGGTGTAAAAATGTGTATTTACATTTGAAAAGAATAGCTTCAATTTTCATTCTATGCACATTTCTGCCACACACTAATCTCTCACTGTTGGAGACCAACCCAAGGTGCTACCGAAAAGTCTTTTAACTCAGCAGGAAGAATTGCATAATGTCAAATATTTTGCTGTTTTAAATTTGAAGGTTTTTTTTAATATTTAAAATACACACTCCTTAAAGTCTGAGTCTGCTCAATACATTGAAGATATTGAGTATTTATGATAATGATTATGATTACCAAAACTATTGCTATTCATAGGCAACCACTAGGCAAACTATACTATCATCTCTGTTCATTGATAACAAATAGTTAGATATAGCTCCTACCCTCAAAGAGCTTACTATAAGCACAAGAGCGACAAAATGTTACCATGTATTGACATTAATCTTTTTGCCAAGTTTAACTGCTGAGTATAATTCATGGTGTCTTAGAAATTTTAGAAGTAGCAGGAGCCAAGTACCCACTCAGAGGCCTCAAATAAATGTTGCTACATTAGTATTTTTTATAACTTACATTATCAGTAATCATAGAATATTGATTTAAAAAATCAATACTACACTAATATTTTTAACACTACATTCAATTCTACCACATTATTGACTGGTTAACATTTGATAATCCCAATTAAAGGGGTTTAAAAACTTTTCCTAGGATTCACCACAGCAATATCCCAAGCAAACAGTGTGCCACCCAGTTGGCCAGGCAACTAAGCCATGTTTCAGCTGAGAATTTTTTTAAACTTCATTATATGAACATTTGGTGTCTCCTATAAACTGACAATCCAGTTTGTAAGAGATACATTATGCAAATTAGGAAATTAGCAACAAACTACTTCTGATGCTAGTCATTACTATCTTGTTCTTCAGTTCAGATTTGCAAAAGTGCAATAATGCAGTAAAATCTACCAACGGATGTTTTGTTACCACTATTAATGGACAATATTTTATTGTAATGTCAAATTTACTACAAAACCTGGGAATTTACAATAGCCTACATTATCCTACACAATCTAATATAATTCAATTTCCTTTGTCCTATGAGAAAAACAAATAAAGGCAAAATGTATCACATATTCACTTGAACTCAAACTTTTCCTATTTATTAAATATTCAGTCAAACTCAGTATCATTCGAAGAGCTGGCAACCAATTTCATATTCCTCAATGGAAAATTGAAGAATTTTCAGTATTCACAATATGGGTGAACAATCTAAGATTTAGCCATGCATTTCTGTCAATCTAATTTTAGCGTCTCTCTTCTGTTCATTGATTGGTCCCTACTGTTACGCCACATGCTGATGTGAAAGTCCCACTCCAGAGGTAGCAAATATATCAGAAGCCATTAATATAAACATGTAGTTCAATTCTTTTCCTTTGCTGCACACTTGTTTATGCTGCTCTTTGTAGGTCCCTTTGACCATAAGTTCCTCTGCCTAAATTCAACAACTAAGTCATAACTGATTCTATTTAGCACACCCTCAGCAACAACCTAAAGTGCCTGTACTGAGCTAAAAATCTACAATGTAAAAAGACAAAGGAAACCAGATCAGGAAACACATTTGATGCACAATGAACTGAAGACAAGAAGCTGCTAACCAACTTCTCACATAAAACCAGTCTGAAATGTACTTTAGAAACATGGTTTTTGTTTGTTTTACTTTTGCTTTGACAGTTTTATTTAGTTTTCTTGTTTTGTTTCAGCAGCCAAAGTACTTTTATAAAATTCATTGGTAGAAAGCATAGAGCCAAAGTGGAAGTGTCCAACAAAGCTGATCCTCCTTAAAAAAACTTTTTATTTTTAATTTTTTTAATGTTTATTTATTTTTTTGAGACAGAGAGAGACAGAGTGCAAGCAGGGGAAGGGCAGAGAGAGAGAGAGGGAGACACAGAATCTAAAACAGGCTCCAGGCTCTGATCTGTCAGCACAGAGCCCTACGCAGGGCACGAACCCATGAACTGCAAGATGATGACCTGAGCTGAAGTCAGATCCTTAACTGACTGAGCCACCAAGTCTCCCCTAAAAAAAGTCTTAAGAAACACCAAGAAAATATCATAAGATAATTTGCATTCTCTGATTTAAATTATTATGTTGCTGTATTCAAAGAATTTATTCAACAATGTATTTTTCTGACAAAAAATCATATGGAGTTTGAAATAATCATCAATCTTTCATTTGGTGTTTTGTATTTTAAAATCTCTAAAATACATAGAAAACTCAAATCACTGGGTTTTTCTTTGACTTCAGGGGAAAACAAACTCATCTTCTTAGTAAAAAAAAGATACACAAATGTTCACTCCACATTGAGAAATTTCCAAACATTCTGGCAGGTCTACAATATTTGGATTCCTCTAGTGAGATATATTGTGGAATAGAAATACAAAACTAGGAGTCTGTCTTCAACCTTGCTATTTAATGTATCTATCAGACAGGGCTATGTGTTTCTCAGGCTCAAATGGAGGCAAATAAAGACACACCTTTCTCTTTACAGTCATGTAACTACCTAGAAAGCTATTTGGACATTTGGCTTTTGAATAATCTTTAAGTATAGCCATTTATAAGATGTAAAGATAACTAAGATAAATAATTATCACATCTGTATAAATAATGAAAATATAATATTTTTTTAAATCAGTAATTTGAAGCTTTGTCATGAATTATTTTCATTCCTCTTCATTATTCCAAAATATATTATGTAACTACTTCTTACTTTTAGATTCTAAAATAAGCCAAGAAAGAATTAAGTAATTAGACAAAAATACTATAAAAGAGAAATAGACTCAAGAAGTCTGAAACATTGCCTTTAATGGGTATTTATCTATGGCATTTAGTAAATTCATTAGTAGACAGTATATACTACAAATCTATCAAATTAAGAAGGAAAAAACTATAAAGAATGACTTTCTTTCTAAATTTAGGACAAGCAAGGAGAGTCAAACAGACTTCCAATTTCCAGGTTTAGCCTGCAATTCACAAATGTATAAACAAAAACGTGATGAGGATTTTCTTCCTGTTGTTTCAATTAGTTTAAGTTACATGAGGAACACACTGGGTCTCCTGAGGTTTGAAGACCATGAATGCTGTAAGAATACATTTACTCTTAAGGAGCTTTTGTTTCAAAATCCTGAGTCATTTTAGACTGAAACATTTTCATGTTTTTCTACGTTCCCATCAATCAATCTACCTTTAATAGTTTCATTATATGGTCTTTGCATATAAAGCAAGAAAAAAACGAACTGTCTTTTTTTGGGGGGGGGGGGTAACTAAGAAGGTATTTGATCACCAGCTAAAGGCACTTAAACTGACACCATTTCCTGGTCGTCTTATATGTGAAACACCTTTATTTCAAAACTAAAACTGCTAAAACTTGAAAAATTGCTGTAACAGATGTTTGGACTTCTAAAAAAACAGATGTTTGGACTTGGATGTATTTATAAAATACAATTTTATAAAAACTATATTAACTACTAACACTCATATTTATTTCAAAAGGTATACCAGGGCACCTGGGTGGCTTAGTCAGTTGAGCGTTGAACTTCAGCTCAGGTCATGATCTCACAGTTCGTGGGTTTGAGCTCCCATCAGGCTTTGTGCCAACAATGCAGAGCTGTCTTCAGATTCTGTCTCCCTCTCTCTCTGCCCCTCACCCACTCACATACACACACACTCTCTCAAAAATAAACATCAAAAAAAATTTGATGTATATCAACACTATTTCCAGAAAAAAGTTGGCTCAATAGTGGATGCATTAAAACTTTCAGGCCATTGTGGCCAGATAAATGAAAAAGTAAAAAAGGTGTTCTGATGTGGTAAATAGACAGAAATGCTCTAAAAACTAAGGACCAAACATTCCCCATGTAACAATGGTATGAAGTGTTCACATGTATAAGACAATACCATATCCTCAAACACTGAGTAGAGTATTAATGACCTAAAGTCCATTACACCAAGTGCAAGAAGTCAAAAAAAAAAAAAAAAAAAAAAAGATCCCAACTTGGTTTCTTGGCAATTGTCTTCCCTGTTATAAATCTTGTTGAAAGCATCAGCTGTCATAGTATTCCATTCAATTGGCAATTCTGTTCTCCATGAATGCAAGACACACAATCATGAATTATTCTATTGAATAATTGTACCTATTAAATAAGCAATATCAATAAAACAAAAAATAAAAGGATAAAAATTTCCATCAAAATTTAGAGATAAAAAAGACACATCTGGGGCGCCTGGGTGGCTCAGTCAGTTAAGCCTCCAACTCTTGGTTTTGGCTCAGGTCATGATCTCACAGTTCGTGAGATCCAGCCCCATAGCACATTCCTCTCAGCATGGAGCTTGCTTGGGATACTCTTTCTCCCTCTCTCTCTTCCCCTTCTTTCTCTCCCCGGCCCCCCCTCTGCTCAAAATAAATAAATTTAAAGAAAAAGACATACCTACAAAATTAAGTAAATAGCTTGTCACAGAAGTGCATGCACTATTTTAGAATCCTATCATTGAAAAACTACAGAATGATAAATGTCAGAAAAGAGAACTTTCCCATAGCTGGCATCTGCTAAAGATTCTGAAATAACTATGAATGCTGGAGTTTAGGAAAATTAACTTTCTTTCACTACATAGTCATCACATCATTTTATAGGATAAATTTCATGCAAGCATTTCACAAAAAGATTCGAATCAAATTTTGCACACAGTTGTAGTACCCCCCATTCTAGCACTGTGCAAGGTGCCAATTCTGATAACACATTTTAAATTGAAACACAACCAGCTAAACTAGTTTTGCAGCACAATGAAAATATTGTGTTTTTTGAGGTCCTTCTGTAATATCCTTTTAAAATGTCTATCTGAGAAATAAATACCCACTTGAACTCCCAAATCCTAATATCCATGATTTTTTGCTTATTTGCAGAAGCAACTTCTTTCTTGTTTTTTCTCTTGCAATACGTTTTTTCATTTAATCCATGAAGTGGGTATTATTAACCACATTTTATGTATGAGAAAACGAGACTCACAAAGGTTAAATTTTCCTAATTTCATACAGCTATTATTGTAAACTCAAGATCTTTCTGATTCTGAGGCTCATGGTCTTAATTCCTGCCATACATCATCTCCTGAATTTATACAATATGAGCTTCACTGTTTCTCTCTTACAATTTTTTTCTTCCCTTCCACACACATTTATGTTCTACTCAAAGGGTCTGATGCTCCATTTGGCAAATATAGGTTTTGCTGTGACTCTTCCTTTTCCCATACTGTTTCCTCTTACCTCTCCCACTCAGTCAGGTGCCAATTCGTAAAGGAAAATGCAAAATTTGAACTCCTTCTTAAAGTCCCATCCCTGGAAAGTATGACCTCTGCCTTGGCTGAAACCTCACTGCCCTCTTCCAAATGTCTGTGCTTATGTTATTTCTTTCCCTTCTCAAGAGCTTCTTGCTGGAAGGATGGTTTTACCTGGATCCTCCATGAAGCAGATACCAACAGAATATTAAACATGTAAGAATTATAATGGAAGAAAGGCTGGGATTGCTGTCAGACACCAAGTCTGTAAAGATAAGGAAGGAAGTTTGGATAGAAGCTTCCTAGACCGCACAGTCTAAAGAAGGTTTAATAAGGTCACTGGGGAGTAACCTAGCCGGTCAATGAAGAGGTCCCTCTTTCCTAGGAACAGGTTTGCTTTAGAATCTCCGCTGCTCTTTGTCATAGGCTAGGAGCAGCCCTTGGGAAGCATGACATGGGTACAAACATGGCAATGGATTTTAGAGCATAGCACCTGGAAATCCTGGTCAATTGCATACCCTGATCAATTATGCCCCCCATAACTGGCAGATTGCAAGATGCATTCATAAGACTGCCAAGAAGAACAATTCCCAAATGGGCCACTTATGAGATGCATCACATTGGGAAAGATATTGAATCTTTCTGAGTCATTTTGTAAGAGTAGAACTATTATAGGAAATAAACGTGATGAATTATGTGAAGTACCTACTGCAGGAACTATTCAAAAACATTAGTTGTTTTTATCTTCTATAACATTCTAGATTACATACATATGTAGAAGACACTTAATGTTTTTAAAATTATTCTGTTTACATGTATAAATAAATACATGTATACATAAAGTTACACCCCCATCTATATACAGATAGAATAAACTGAACCTTTGTTTCTCTCTCCATTTAGAATTGATTTTTAAATGGCTTTTTTTATTTCTTTCTTTTTTTTTAATGTTTGTTTTTCAGAGAGGGATGGGGATAGAGAGAGAGAGACAGAGAGAGAGAGGGAGAGAGAAAGCATGTGAGCAGGGGCAGGGCAGGGAGAGGGGGACAGACATCCAAAGTGAACTCTCTGTTGACAGCAGACAGCCCAAAGTGGGCCTCAAACTCATGAATCATGAGATCATGTCCTGAGCTGACGACAGATGCTTAACTGACTGAGCCACCCAGATGCACTCCATTTAGACTTTAAAGAATCCTTCTACTAAACTTCATGTTTCATCTTTGAACCAAATTTTTCCTGGTAGAATCTATATTATTTGCATTATTTCTTCCAAAACAGATATTCACACAAGTGAAAGTTTCAGACTGACAAGATCCTGTATCTTAAAAACAAATAATAATTAGTATTAATAATAAATTTCTTTACCTCCTATATTCATCCATTTATTCATTTAAACATTCATTCAACAACTATGTAATACTCTGTTCCAGGAACTATGCTAGGAAAGCAGAAACAAACACTGTTCCTATCTTCATTTCACTTACATTCTTGCAGGGAGAAAGTCATTAACCAAAGGATCACATAAATAAACGTGCAACTGCAGTGGCAACAATGCTATGAAGGACAAGTGCGGTGTGTAATAAGACTCATCACAGGCAGATTGGAAGCAGTTGGAATGACTGCCAATTGCTTTCTGAACGTTGTGCTACTAGCCCTAAAGAAGGAAGAGTTTATAAGGTAATGAAGATAGAAAAAGATGTTCCAATCAGAGGAAACAAATTATACAAAGCCCAGTGGTGGGAAGGTGGAAGCGGGAGACATTTCATGTGGAAAACAAATAGGAGGAGAGCAGGTTCAGAACCTGGAGAAATTAGGAGGGGCAATGTGTGAACATAAAGCTTACATAATTGTCCCAAAGGACTGTACCTGAAAAATATACCCAGGTCCCACTCTTAGATTTTTATCACACTCAGTGGACTATCACTGTCCATTTTGTTACATTTGCTTTTAGCCACTGATTTTTAAGAAAATAAAGTAAATATAAGGAAATACAGTTAAGGAAAATGTCAGTCAGCCACTTGAAAATCACCCAACAGTATTTAAATGACATTACAAATGTGATCATTAAATGTAATCATTACATATGTGATTATTAAAATGGGTTATTTTAAGCCTCTTGCTGATTCTATCTGTATATATAACCAATATCTTATTTAATTATTGGACTAAATGAAAAGTAGTTATTCAATACTATGAAAACATAATAGAAAGCAATAAAATTACACAATACACTAATCACAATATTCAATTGCAGAATAGAGTAACAAAAATGTCATTTGACCCACAAA
The DNA here is from genome assembly GCF_014898765.1 of Herpailurus yagouaroundi. Classification (NCBI taxonomy): domain Eukaryota; kingdom Metazoa; phylum Chordata; class Mammalia; order Carnivora; family Felidae; genus Herpailurus; species Herpailurus yagouaroundi. The sequence goes on from NW_024412404.1 coordinate 8,541,266, forward strand.
TGTTGAGATATTCTCATTTGTGCCTGAGGCACAACCATGGAACCAATGCATTCATGGGGACGAAAGAATAATAAAAAGGAGTAACCAACCACTGGCTCAGAGACCATCACTGCTAAGACACTCTACATATCAAAAGAGTCCTTAAAAAAAAGTACATTCAGAGTCTTATATATAGTATAAACCCTTAGTTATTTTTCAGGGTCATGTGCCTGCAGATTTGTGGTATGTGGCTCCCTGGCTGGTATGTTAAATCCCCAAAGTTACATCAGACAAGTCTGAGCCTTGTTTAAGACAGAGTCTGGGCACCTGGGTGACTCAGTCAGTTAAGTGTCCATCTTCAGCTCAGGTGATCTCACCATTGGTGAGTTCGAGACCCTCATTGGACTCGGCGCTGACAGCTCAGAGCCTGGAGCCTATTTCGGATTCTGTGTCTCCCTCTCTCTTTGCCCTTTCCCACTTTCACTCTGTCTCTCGAAAATAAAATAAAAACATTTAAAAAATTAAAAAAAAAACAGGGGTGCCCTGGTGGCTCAGTCAGTTAACCCTCCAACTTCAGCTCAGGTCATGATCTCGCTGTTCGTGAGTTCGAGCCCCACGTTGGGCTCTGTGCTGACAGCTCAGAGCCTGCAGCCTGCTTCAGGTTCTTTATCTCCCCCTCTCTCTGCCCCTCCCATGCTCACTCTGTCTCTCGATAATAAATACACGATAAAAAAATAAAAAATAAAAAATGAAAAATAAAGACAGAGTGAGACCATGCCCTTAGCCTCTTAAGGGAAGGATATCACTAAGTCTTTATATAATAAATATCCACCCTCTTCCAGAAGAAATACGTAGTATTCTCCTATTTTCCCTACTATTATGTCTTTAGGAAAAGATCTGGACAGGTGGTAAGATGGGCCATAGAGTAGTTGTAGTCTGCATTTCTAAGAATTCTTCCCTGAAACTTGTTGGAAAAGAAATACTCAAACTAGTAAAGCAGAAAACTAAGCATAGATTAAATGAACAAACAAACAAACCCTAAGTGTGAATCAGATCACCAAATCTTCTGAGAAAACAAATAAAATTGATACAAAGAACTTTTGGAAAATGTTTATGTTTGTAGTTTAGTTTTCAGAGCCTTAGGAAAATCAGGTATTTTTTAAGGGTAACTAGCCTCTTCCTACATACTATGTAGTCTTTATTTAACCTAGTTCTTCCAATAATTCATTGGCATGATCTTGATTAAGAATATAATGTGGATTCAATAGACACTTCTCCAAAAAAGACATCCAGATGGCCAACCAACACATGAAAAAATGCTCAACATCACTCATCACCAGGGAAACACAAATCAAAACCACAATGAGATACCACCTCACACCTGGCAGTATGGCTAACATTAACAACTCAGGCAGCAACAGATGTTGGCAAGAATGCAGAGAAAGAGGATCTCTTCTTCACTGCTGGTCGGAATGCAAGCTGGTGCGGCCACTCTGGAAAACAGTATGGAGGTTCCTCAAAAAATTAAAAATAGAACTACGCTATGACCTAGCAAATGCACTACTAGGTATTTATCCAAGGAATATACAGGTGTGCTGTTTCAAAGGGGCACATGCACCCCCCCATGTTTATAGAAGCACTATCAACAATAGCCAAAGTATGGAAAGAGCCCAAATGTCCATCGATGGATGAACGGATAAATAAGATGTGGTATATATACAATAGAGTATTACTCGGCAATGAAAAAGAATGAAATCTTGCCATTTGCAACTACATGATGGAACTAAAGGGTATCATGCTAAGTGAAATTAGTCAGTCAGAGAAAGACAAAAATCATATGACTTCACTCATATGAGGACTTTAAGACTCAGAACAGATGAACACAAGGGAAGGGAAGCAAAAAGAATACAAAAACAGGGAGGGGGACAAAATATTAGAGACTCTTAAATATGGAGAACAAACAGAGGGTTACTGGAGGGGTTGTGGGAGGGGGGATGGGCTAAATGGGTAAGGGGCACTAAGGAATCTACTCCTGAAATCACAGTTGCACTATATGCTAACTAACTTGGATGTAAATTAAAAAAATAAAATTAAAAAAAGAAAAGTACAAAAAAAAAGAATATGATGTGGATATATTCTTATATACATTTATACTCACACAAGCCAAAGTTTAGAAAATATTAGTCTTCAACTCACCTGCATACATGATTAAAGTCTAGGACCTATTAGGAATTTAAAAAAAAAAAAAAGAGCAAGCAATCATACATGCAGCCCTAGCAATGTTAAACTTTACCAGGATCAAAAAAGGCCATGGTTGCTGTTAAGTGAGAAGAAGTACAAATAATGGCAATAAAGTGAAGCAGAAGAGTAGGAAGGAGAAAGAGAAAAGGAAGAGAGAAGAGGAAAAGTCTCCAGCCCTGTATAAGGAGGAAAAGGGTAATCTATATGCAGTTGTTCAGTAACATCCAAATTCTGGAGATCTATTCTTATTAGGTTCCCTGGATAAACCAAGGTTTCGCCAGGAACAGTTTTGTTTGGTGTGTTCTTTTAAGATTAGAGTGAGGTACCTGGGAAGACTGAGACATGTAATCCAAAGGGCAAAGTTGCTCTCTGCCTTTACTCTGAAGATGCTCAGAACTGAGTACTGAATTGGGCTGCCTGATTTTTTATTCCTTCTCTCCTCTCCTCTCTTCTCTTCTCTTCTCCTCTCCTCTCCTC
>NW_024412404.1:8544362-8559402 GCF_014898765.1 Herpailurus yagouaroundi
TATGCTAACTAACTTGGATGTAAATTAAAAAAATAAAATTAAAAAAAAGAAAAGTACAAAAAAAAAAGAATATGATGTGGATATATTCTTATATACATTTATACTCACACAAGCCAAAGTTTAGAAAATATTAGTCTTCAACTCACCTGCATACATGATTAAAGTCTAGGACCTATTAGGAATTTAAAAAAAAAAAAGAGCAAGCAATCATACATGCAGCCCTAGCAATGTTAAACTTTACCAGGATCAAAAAAGGCCATGGTTGCTGTTAAGTGAGAAGAAGTACAAATAATGGCAATAAAGTGAAGCAGAAGAGTAGGAAGGAGAAAGAGAAAAGGAAGAGAGAAGAGGAAAAGTCTCCAGCCCTGTATAAGGAGGAAAAGGGTAATCTATATGCAGTTGTTCAGTAACATCCAAATTCTGGAGATCTATTCTTATTAGGTTCCCTGGATAAACCAAGGTTTCGCCAGGAACAGTTTTGTTTGGTGTGTTCTTTTAAGATTAGAGTGAGGTACCTGGGAAGACTGAGACATGTAATCCAAAGGGCAAAGTTGCTCTCTGCCTTTACTCTGAAGATGCTCAGAACTGAGTACTGAATTGGGCTGCCTGATTTTTTATTCCTTCTCTCCTCTCCTCTCCTCTCCTCTCCTCTCCTCTCCTCTCCTCTCCTCTCTTCTTTTTCATTTTTTTGTCTCTGTATCACTTGAGAGCATGTGTCCCTTTTTTGCCCCTACTTCCCTGCCTCTGTTCCCATTTTGACTCCTGCCTAGACTTGATCACGTCACAATTCTAGGCACTGTCTGGTGGCTTATTCTTAGCAAGTCCTAAGCAGTAGCCTGACCAAGACCCAGAAGGTAATGCCAACTCCAGAATTTCTAAAGAGAGGGAGCAGGATATGGTGGGTACATGAAAGAATCCCTCCCTTGAAACTGTTCTTTTATACAACAAGAAAACTGTTTTCACTTGAATTATGTTTCTTGAGGTGCACTGGAGCCAAGGGGTAGCTTCAGCTCTGAGCCTATCTCCAGCACCTCTTTCACAAATGCCTGTTGCCTTTTATTATAATTTCATGAACTATCTATCACCTGTCAGTGCTTGCACTGCAGCCAGTGCTAGTTAGAAGAGTAGAAAGACACCTGATAACTTTCTCTCACCATGTATCTGCCAAAAGGCCACTTACATTGCTTTTAGGGAAGCAATGAGGAAATCTTTTTAGGAAAATAAATCCAGGGAACCTGGGTGTCTCAGTCAGTTAAGCATCAGACACTGGGTTTCAGCTCAGGTCATGATCGCACGGCTCATGAGTTTGAGCCCCACATCAATGCTCTGCACTAACAGCAGGGAGCCTGCTTGGGATTCTCTCTCTGCCTCTCTCTCTCTTTCTCTCTTTCTGTGTTTCTCTCTCAGAACAAATAAATATTTTTTTTAAAAAAAAGGAAATAAATCCAGCTTTCCAATGCAAGCCCCATGATTATTCTTAGTTACTCTTTCAACTCAGTGTACAATCACTTCTTTTTATTCTATATCCTCTATTCTTGCCTTGATTTAGAACTCAGGAAGTTCCAATCTTAGGTAAATTTTTTTTAGATCCTGCCAAAAATACAAGAAAATTGATTTCTTTTTCTAAGAAATCTAAGAAACTTTTGATGCAGTTTAATAAACTTTGCTTATAATCCAGATCTGTATGTATTTATAATATTTAAGGTTTATTTTTTTAAGTTTGAAAGCCTAAATGGTTAAAGCTGCTAAAGTATCAGTGTTTTGAATAATTTCTCACCATAGAAATTATTAGTTTTTACAGCAGGTAAAGAAAAGGTAGCTTAAGAAATCCTTGGTAGTTCTTACTGGGCACTAGGTTTTCAAAGGCCAGGAAAGGAAAAGAAGAAGCTGGGATAAACTAAATGAAGAAAGCACTGCCATTTGCCACACCCACTGTCCCTTCCTTTCACTTTACCCCTTTCTGTGAACACGCCTTTTGGATTCAGTATCAAATCAAATCCCCCACATTTTGCTTTATGTACTTGCTGAAGTCTTTTGTTCCTCAAACCTCAGATAAATCTGTTAAATTGTTTAGAATACAATGGAGTTACAAATACTGTTCACAGCAGCCTCAACCCCCACTATTGAAACAAGGTATCTCACTCATAAAAATGTATAAAACTGAACAGTGCATACAATTGCACAAGCTTCCCAGTAATTCAAAACATTTGTAAATTCTATTTTTTTTCCCTGTGCACTGCCAGCACTCACAACAAATTAAATTCTCATTCAGCTGCTCTGCTAGGAAGCAAAACAAAAGAAGACTGGGCATGAACCAGTGTCTTCCTTTTATAACTTCTTACTCTTTATTTTGATGTTCTAAATGGAGCTGCCCTCTGTATTCCAATAGCCATTATGGTTTTACTTGATTCTATGAGCAACCATATTTCATCACAGCCTCCTCCCACAATTAACCATACCTTTCATAACCCACCCAGCTCTGGAGTCCCTACAGGGAACAGTTCCAGCAGCCCAGTGGGCCACAAAGTGGAGACTCTTTCTTATCTGTACAGTGGTCACAGCATAGGAGCTTTGGTGGGTACCTGATGCCAAAATCCTTCTGGAAGGAGCATTCTATGGATGTGCTCCTCTGCCTGCCTCTTTTTTGCAAAGAAATTCCAGGAAGATAAATAACTAAAAATAACAAAAGCAATGTTGCTTTTTAGACTCAAATAAAGTGACACATTTTCTTAAATAGCATATATATTAATTGTAGAATTAACCATTTTTTGAACAATAACTATCTGTAAGGTGCTGTGCTAGGTATCTTAGAGACTATGTCATTTCATTACTTTAACAGTTCAGTAATGGAGGTAGATATTATAACCATTTTGTGGAAACTCAACAGAGAAGTTGAGTCTCTAAGGCACATAGTCACATGTTCTGGTTCCATAATTTGAACCCAAAGCTCTCTGACTCCAAAGCCCTCTTAACTGTATAGTCACTTGTTAATCATGATATTAATGCATTGATATAAAGCAGAATCCAATACCAAAAATTCACTACAATGAACCATGAACTTTCCTGGGCCACTAAATGAAGAGACTTTAAAACTTCATTTATATAAAACCAAGCAAAGATATTACCATCAGGAAATACAATATTCACCTTAAGACTTCTAAGCCAAAGATCCTACACTGTCAACATGTACTAGAAATAAGAATACAAATCCCATCTTAATGTTAATACATCACTACATGAAACCAGAGCTTATGGATCACAGAAAGCAAATTAGGGCTCCCTATTCAATCATTCAGGCACCCACTCTTCTCAACAAATCTTACCATACATGCCTGTTTTTAGTATTTTTCTGAGATATTCGAGAAATGCAGAGATATAGCTCCTGTCTTACAAATGAACTAATAGAAGAGATAAGACAAATGCCCATGAGAAGTTAAGTAATGATACCAGTCAATGCCCATGCCAGCTGAATGACACAAATAATAGATGAAATGGGAATACAGCAGAGAGAAAGCAATTGCTTTGGGTTTCTGCATCAGAAACACTTCAGGGACAGACAGAGGTAGAAGGAATAGTGAAAATAATCATTCAGAGGTAGACCTGAGCATGGTGTGTTTGGGAGACCATAAATAGAGCTGGAGTTGAGAATTCAAGCAGAGTGTTCATACTGGAGATGCACAGTGATAAGCTTCAGAATGTAGCCTGGAGCCAAACTGTAAAGTCTTACCAGACACAACTGAAGAATTTAAACTGTGTTTGTAATTAATGGAGAGCGGATACTGAAGATATTGCAGCAGAGAATTGATACTACAAAAGCACTGTTATAAGAGTACTCTGGCAGCAGTGTTTAGAATGTATTGAAGACACAAGAGACCAAAGCCAAGAAGAGTAGTTTGGAGACACCTGCAAGCAATGAAATATGAGGTGAACTTCAGAGAAGGGAAATGAAGAGAATTAAGTGGTAGTGTGGCAAAGTGTATTCTGTGCTTACCAGGTCCTCTTTCACCCTCCTTTTCCTGGGTACACATTCCCCAGTGAGTTCTAAACTTTGAGCTGTAAACAGAATAAGTATAAGTTCTGGAGGTTTCTCTCTTTTCCCTGATGTAGGACCTAGAAGCCACATATTGAGATGACAGCTTCTCAAGATGCTGAGTGTCTCCTTAAGTCACTTCTTGAAGAGAGTGTCCTGGAGAACCACTGAGAACACAGTAGACTTTGCATGAGTAAAAACTTGTATTTGTTAAGCTATTGATGTTTCAGGTTCATTATTCAAACAGAGCCTCATCTCTTCTTACTAAGACAAAGATAACTGTGTCAGAATTGATAGCTGTGCTTAGGGACTTGAGGACCCTGGCTTTGGAAGCAAACCTAAAAGCAGGTAGGGACCACAATTTGCCAGTGCCTTAAATAATGGCACTGACACATTAGATTTAAAGATTTTCTATAGGATTAACATGTCATCTGCAAATAGTGACCGTTTGACTTCTTCCTTGCTGATTTAGTCGCCTTTCATTTCTTTGCATTGTCTTATTGCTGTAACTAGAAATCCCAGTACTATGTTAAACAACAGTGGTGAAAGTGAGCATCCCTGTCTTATTCCTCACCACAGAGGAAAAGCTCTCTGTTTTTCCCCAATGAGGATGATATTAGCTGTTGGTCTTTCGTACATGGCCTTTATCATGTCAAGATATGTTCCCTCTAACCCTACTTTGTTGAGGGTTTTTATCATGAATGGATGTTGTACTTTGTCTAATGCTTTTTCTGCATCTATTGAAAGGATCATATCGTTGCTATCCTTTCTTTTATTAATGTGATGTATCATGCTGATTGATTCGTGAATATTGAGCCACCCCCGCCACCCAGGAATAAATCCCACTCAACCATGGTGAATGATTCTTTTAATGTACTGTTGGATTTGATTTGCCAGTATTTTGTTGAGAATTTGTGTGTCCATGTTTATCACAGATATTGGCCTGTAGTTCCCTTTTTTAGTGGGGTCTTTATCTGGTTTTGGTATCTGGGTAATGCTAGGCTTAAAGAATGAATTTGGAAGCTTTCCTTCCTTATCTATTTTTTTGGAATAGTTTGAGAAGAATGGATATTAACTCTTATTTAAATGTTTAGTAGAATTCCCTGGGGAATACATCTGGCCCTGGGAAGATTGGGAGATTTTTGATTATTGATTCAATTTCTTTGCTGGTTATTGGTCTGTTCAAGTTTTCTATTTCTTCCTGTTTCAGGTTTGGTAGTTTACATGTTTCTAGGAATTTGTCCATTTCTTCCAGGTTATCCAATTTGTTGGCATATAGCTTTTCAAAATATTCTCTTATAATTGTATTTCTGTGGTGTTGGTTGTTCTTTCTCCTCTCATCTGTGACTTTATTTACTTGAGTCCTTTCTCTTTTCCTTTTGGTAAGTTTGGCTAGAGGTTTATCAATTTCATTATTTTTTTTCAAATAACCAACTCCTGGTTTCACTTATCTATCAGTTATTTTAATTTCTGTATTATTTATTTATGCTCTTATCTTTACTATTTTCCTTCTTCTGCTGACTTCAGGCTTCATTTGTTGTTCTTTCTCTAGCTCCTTTAGATGTAAGGTTAGGTTGATTATTTGAGATTTTTCTTGCTTCTTGAGGTAAGCCTGTATTGCTAAACACTTCCTTCTTATGTCTGCTTTTGCTGCATCCCAAAGGGTTTGGACCATTGAGTTTTCATTTTTATTTGTTTCCATGTATTCAATGAAACCACTAGTCAATTCATTATAATTACCCAGTTCCTACACCTATGAATATTTTTAGTCTTGGAGTGTCTAAAAGAAAGTAAATAGGGTGACACAAGGTGGGATTACACTAACTCAGCTCCAATATACTCAAGATCATATGTTGCTGTCCGTACGTGCAGGCAAGTAATCTGAGTTACATGGTCTTCCAAAGTAGGGAATTCAGGATATTGGCATACAAAGTCTAAAAGTAATTATATACTTTTTTTTTCCCCAGAAAGAATGTATATACAAGGCTCCTAGCACGATTAAAAGAACAATCTGTGATAATGAGATAGAATAAAGCTAAGTAACTCACATGGAAACTAAATCCAGATCTTGGGTGTATTAGGTCGGAGTTTTAACCACAGTGCTAATTATAAGAACAATAACCAGACAAGGTATGATTAAAATATTTTATCTGAAAACTACACCTCGAACTGTATCTTTATTTTAGACAGACCTAGCCTGAACTAGTTCTGAAAGCCCTGACAAATGACCTTCTTAGAGTTGTGGATGAGTGCCAAACGCCCATACTGATTCTATGCTACATTAGGTCACTGGCATTTTCCAACAGGACACCTACAGATTCTCTACTTAGGACACGGATATGAAAATGTCCTATACATATCAAAATATTTAACAGCAACATGCCACTTTGGATGGCATTTTCAATTGGCTTCTTAGGGGTCTTTTGTGAGGAATAATCAAGGGGTGGAGACATCATTACACTAATCCTGATCACCAAACCCAAAATGTACCTCATGTGGTCATGGAAACTATTTGTTTTAATTCAAAATTAATTAAGTTTGAGTTAGAACAGAAAGGGAGTGGTCTCATAGCTTTAATTGCAGACATTCAATACAACACAAAGACTGGCATCCCAGTGTTTCAGCCTTGAATTCCTGCCATCAAAACCATTAGTCAATTCAGAGACAGAGCTTGAACACTTGACTGCCTACACTCAGCTCCATCTGTTATGTGCACTATTGCCAATACATAGTCCAGTGTGCCAATGGCACCGTTCATCAATGGTTCTTATGAAGCAGCAGGATGCCTATCTACTTCCACCAAAGCCACATGGTGTCATCTTTCCTGCTGGAAGAATAATCTATCTAGAAGCAACACCATGAGTTTATACTTGCTTATTCCTTTCTTATTTAAAAAAAAAAAAAAGTAGAATATTTCACCTCAGCACAAGGAACTCAGGGTTTGAGCAAAGCAAGAATAATAAAATTAGGAAGTACTGAATAAGTGGGTTAAATGTATACTGAGAAAAAATAAAACTATCAAGAGGAAAAACAAAAATGGAAGATCAAAAACATGGAAAGTTAAAATCTAAATACGTGTTTTTAGACCACTTTAACTGCAATCTAATTTATTTAGACCATTTGGTCTAATAATTGATGTAAGAGAGAAAATTATCAATCTAAACCTGTGTCTCTTAACATGTTAGAAATATCAGGGGAGCTTTTAAAAACACCTCCCCTGATGAGGAGGTACCACGTGGCCTCCAGAACAATTAAATCGAAATCTCTGGGATGAAACCAGGCATCAGGATTTTTTTTAAGTGTTCCTGGGGATTCCAATGAACAGCCCTGTTTGGGAGCTACTGACTTAAACAAAAAAAGTACAAATCAGTTTTTAAGCCACAGTTGTTTCTACTACAACTTGATTCACTGTGCCACATAAAGGAAATAAGTACCTTAAATTTATATATGAGGAAAGGCGACTTAAAAATGTTGAAAAGTTTGCCTAAGATTGCATAGCTTATAGGCTGTAGAGCAGGGGCTCAGAACCAGGGCCCAATACTGACTGACACTTTGACCAAATACACTAAAGCCTCTGGGTGGGATCATGGAGGGACTGGCTGAGTGGCGGGTGGAAGTGAGCCTTTGGACTGAGGGGAGCTCTGGTAATAAATACTGCCCCATGCCAATTTGCACAGTAATTTCCACCATTTAGAAATTTCTTTGAGTTATGTCAAGGTCATAAACAGTTCCCAAATGCAATGCAATGGCCACAATAATAATCAGTGTTGTTGTCATTATAGCCACCAATTATGAACCTGTTACATGTAAAACTCCATTTTAGTTACTTTACATGTATGACTTTGACTCTATTATGTCCTTCAGGGTAGATATCAAAATCTCCATTTAATGGTTGATAAGAGGTTTATAAAGGTTAAATAACTTTCCCAAAGTCATATAATTAGTAAATGGCAGAGCCACGACATGAACTGGCTGTATGCTCTTTTTTAACTTTTATACTATGCTGCACAGAGAAACTAAATATTTTAACACAATTACTCTCTATTATTAGTAGTTTCATCATGAACTAAAGTCATAAGACACAAGACAGGTGAATTGAAGGCATGGGTGGGTTGTGGGAGATTTGGTGGTTTTAAACTATGTCCACTAATTATTCAATATCCCTCCTTTCAAGAGAGCTTGATTTTCCTTCCTTTGAAAGTGAACTGGGACTTGCTTCCAATTAATAGAGTATGGAAGAAATGATGGAGTATGACTTCTAAGACTCAGTGATAAAAGGCATCACTCACTTTCAGAAAAGCCAGCTGCCCTAACCAAAGGCCTCCTGCCACAGCCATGTGAGTGAGTCATCTTGGAAGCAGGTATTCCAGCCCCAATCAAGCCTTCACATGACTCTAGTGTCCATCAGCAGCTTGACTGAAACCTCAGGAGAGATCGGGAGACAGAAACACCCAGCTAAGCTATTCCCCAACTCCTGACCCATAGAAGCTGTGAGATAGTAAATGTTTTTATTTTAAGCCGCTAGGTTTTGCAGCTATCTGTTACACCAATGGATAACTCATATAAGGAAAAAAAAACTATGGAAGATAAATTATAAAAGGCCAAGATCATGGGACTCAATGATGCATAAGAATAATCCTGAGCACCCAGAGATACCAGAAGAGTACTAGGTAACTGCCTAAGAATATGAGAAGGAGTTGGGGTAAAGAAAAGGCAGCAGTGGAGTGTCAAAAACTGTTTACAATAACTTTTTTTTGAAGGAAAGAAAAAAATATTAGTTTGAGGGTGAATTCACTTCCCCAGGGTATTACAGACTTTGACAGCACTCCATATGACATACTGAAAGCCACCCAAGAACCTAACTAAAGCAATAATGCATCATGCAAAGTCAAGTAAAGTCTTTTTTGCTATTTTACACAGTTTAATAAGACAGGTCATGATAATATGATGTTATTAACGTGAGCTGAATTATTCTGAGGCTAATAATTACATATAATATCCCTTTACCTATTTATCTTAAGGCAAAATGTTATTTACATTATTACATCTTGATAAGCAACTGTATCTACTGCAATGAAATATAGATTTTAAGGTTCAGCTTTTCAATTTTCCTTGTTCAGGCTTTCAGAATGTCCAGATTCTATACGCAAGCCCCCTCTGAATTCCAAACACTATGTCCTAGAGAGTCTGTTAGGGAAACACTGGGAGATAATAGGATATACTGATTTTGTTCTTGCCAGTAAATCACCTCCCCAGGTAATTGTTCTTATAATAAAAATGCCAACTGGGTGGCAAGTCTCTGTGCCAAGAAAAAAATTGTATTTTATCCCTGTTGTGCATTCAGTACAAATTTTAAAATCACAAGAAAGAGGAAAAATAAAATAAACTCTTGCTGAAAAAAAAATAAAAGAAGGAGAAAAGGAAATAATTTGGGGAGATTCTTTGTAACGCACCTCTAGTGTTGCAGTTGATGCTATAAAGGGCAGATACCTTGTGTTTCCTTAAGAAAACGAACTGATCACACCAGTGACTGATAATCTAATCTCTGTTTGTCCAACTGGATAACAGGACTTTCTTCAATTATGGTCATTTGTAACATCCCATCTCAGAAATATATACAAATGTCTGTGGCAGGACTTCCCAAAGGTTCAAAAGAAAAAGAAAGTTCCCTTATTTTCCTTACTGCCCCTATACTGTCAGCCTCTAATCCTATTTGCCATGGACCAAAGGAGAGAAAGAAAAAGGACAGAAGTGGGTCAAAAAGTAAGAAAGGGAAAGAAATTAGTGTAAAAAAAAAAAAGCCACAAGTTTTGGAGAATGTTCCGTAATAGTTTTTTCATCTCCTTATGGCTGTGCTCCTTAACCTCCACTTACAATCCCAATGAGTTCACTATGATAAATCCTGTTGTGATTTCATCAAGGATGGACTGAAGAAACTCTAGCTCAATGATCTGCGACTGAACATCAAATCAACCTTATGTTTGTTTGGTTTTGCAGCCAGGTATTTTGCCCCATTCCCAAGTTCAGCCTCCATCAAGATCACACTCCTGATACTTGGACCCTTCTGTTAAATTCTGTGTTTTAGACCCTTGGAAGAAGGGTACTGCCTCACTGTGATTACATTCCCATCTCTAGTGACAACAGATGTCTATTTCTCATCACTGCCTCCCCGTGGATTCTCCATTAACACGTTAAATACCACTCTCTGCCAACACCCTCAACAATCAACAGCCTCAACAAATGCAAGCCCTTAGTAGCTAGATTTTACATAAAGGCTAGGATTCATTATAATGGCTCATCCTCTTCCACACCTACATTCCATTTCCTTAGTTCCAGATCATACCCATTTTAGATTGCGCATTCCACTGTTATAGACCAGGTCATATCTTGAGATACAACATTTTCCTTAGTTAATGTGAAGAAATGAAATTGAATTTAAATGAAATTAAATCCATACCCAGAACATAAACAGGGAAAAGTTTTTCTTCTTCAGTCCATCAAATTTTAAATGCTGAGGCAGATGTGTTTATCTTTTAAAAAACTATACTGTTTTAAGAGACTTTGATTGATTAATTGATTCACCAGTCCCAAACTAATGTTGAGTTGAAAATAGCAATGACATTTATAAGGGCTGTACTGCATTTTCTAATACCAGATGATGAATATCTCTGGAGTTTCATCAGACCAGGAGGGCTGACACACCACTGACTCTATTCTATACGCTCTATTAGTTTCCCAGTTTACAATTATGCAATATATATTTGCTCACTCTCCATGCAAAAAGATCAAGATTGACATTTAAGAGCCCATCTTTAGGTGGGAAAGAAATCCTTAGAGAGTCAGGAAAATATAATTTAGAACAAACTTCTGTCTGAAAAGTAACTGGTGTTCTTATCCTCTCTCAGTAGCAATGCACTTTCTTTTCATGATTCTGTTTCAAAATCAGTAGCCTACTGACCCCTCATGCTAAAACAAAAGATGTAGCATTAGAGTAGAGGAACACAAATGCAGTTTCATGATTACTTTTGATAAACCCTCATGTAACTTTTCTCGTATCCCAACACAAGGGTGGATATCAATTGCAGGAAAAAAAAATCATGTGCCAGGAACTTGTCCTCTTCCAGTACATCAGGGACCAAGGGCTAACAGTCCAAACATGTAGCTCTGAGAAACTGTATTACCATCAGACTCAATGTCTTGTCTACAGCTTCTGTCTTCCCCAAGTTATTGTAGTTTCAATTGACCAAATCCCTACTATGGGTTCAGTTGGACCTGCTTTCAGAACCAACTTTGACTAAGTCTACTACCATACAAAGAGTCAGAAGAAGAAATCCAAGGAGCAAGGCCCAGAAAATTCAAAGTATCTGAGGTAGGGAGGTACATCACAGGTTTGCAAAAAGAAAGGAAGCCACTGTGGGGAAATGGTGATCAAGGTAATATGAGCTGTGTGATAAGCAGAATAATGGCCCTCCAAAAATTATTACACCCTCTGGAATCTGTGAACCCATGGCAAAAGGTATTTTGCAGATGTCAGTAAGGTTACATATCTTGAGATGGGGAGATTATCCTGGATTACACAAGTGGATCACTTGTTTGATCACTCAAGTCCTTACGAGTCAAAAACATCCTAGGTTGTGGTCAAAGAGAGATGGGACTATGAAAGAAAGGTCAGAGAGATGGTAGTCTGAAAAGGATAGATGCCCGATTTCTGGTTCTGAGTTGTAGAGGTCAATGTACAAAAACTAAAAAGAGAAGTTAATGGTGGCCCCTGGGTGACAGCAAGCAAGGAAATAGAGACATGTGGTCCTACAACCCTGTGGACTTGAATTGTGCCAACACCTTCATCAACAAAAAAGATCCTTCCCTGGAATCTCAAAATGAACACAGTCCTGTTGACACCTTGATCTTAGCCCAGTGAGATCCATGTTGGACTTCTGACTTATGAGAACCTTAAGATAATAAATATGTGTTGTTTTAAGCCCTGTGTTTTAAGTGTATGTAGCTTGTAGTAATTTGTTACAGCAACAATATATACCTAATGCAAAATGAGTTAGCTACACATGTGCCAAATCAGGAAAGCCATGATAGAGTCTGTTTTTCAAAAGCAATGGGGAGTCAGTGATGAGTTTTAAGAAGGGAATGACTTTGTTAAAAGATTGCTGTGGAAAAGATGCCATGCTCCACACCTAATGTCATCAGGGAACACAAATTAAAACAATGAGATACTACTACACACCTATTAGAATGGCCAAAATCCAGAACACTGACACCAAATGCTGGTAAGAATGTGGAGCAAGAGGGATGCTCATTCACTGCTGGAGGAAAAGCAAAATGGTATAGCCAGTTTGGAAAATGGTTTGGCACTTTCTTACAAAATTAAACATGTTCTTTCTATATGATACAATCCAGATATCTCACTCTACCTAAAGGCACTGAAAAAACTTATTTCCATGCAGAAACTTGCACATGGATTTTATAATAGTTTTATTCAAAACTTCCAACAGTTAGAAGCAATCACGATGTTCCTCCATAGATAAATGGATAAATGGCAGTGCATCCAGACAATGGAACATTAGTATTATTATTATTTTTTATAAAAAGTAATCTCTACACCCAATGTGGGGCTCGAACTCACAGCCCTGAGATCAAGAATCACATGGTCTACCAACTGAGCCAACCAGACACCCAGACAATGCAATATTATTGAGTGCCAAACTGAAATGAGCTATCAGGTCATGGACAGACATGAAGAACCTTAAATGTATATTTTCTGGGATACTGCAACTCAAGTGATCACAAGGCACCAAAAGTCCAGATAAGGGAAAAAGCACTAGACTGGATATCCAGAAGCCTAAGTTTTAGTACCAGTTCTGTCATTGCTCAACATGTAATCGAGTGCACATCACTTCACCTCTCTGACTTATGTTGATTTATGGTTTTGTCCATTGTATAATAATCACTAAGTTAAAATATCAAAACCTAAATGTTAAAATTTGTAAAATTGTAAGATGCTTATTTTAATAACAGAAATAATTGCAGCTCCTTTACATCTTTTATTTAAAAGATAAGAATCCCTATGTAAGGAATGGAGAAAAAAGCCTTAAGTACAATGGCAACTAAAATGGCAACTCAAACAAGGTAAAATTGTTTCTGAAGTACTGATCCTTTAAGTACAGACAATGTCAAAATGCAGTGTGTTCTCTTAGCTTTATTATTTTGAATCTGTTTCTTGTTTCTCAACAAACTGAAGAAATAAACAGTAATTTTTAAAATTAATTATGTAGTGCAATTTTCCTCCAGGAAAACCAATATAGCTTAATTTTCATTAACTATATTTTAAATCGTATTACTCTTTTGGAAAACATTCAAGGGTGCTTTTATTTATAAACCAATAGATGAAAGTCGTAATACATTTATATGGTGCCTGGAAACTTTCAAAGGGGGCTTCTTATTAAGTAGAATTCAACAATAGTATTTTCAAATATCATTAAAAATTTTTAAATGATAAAACCCAATATAACATTGAAGCCAAGAATAGTGGCATCCAGGGTTAAACTGCAGCATTCAGGATGCTAATTAGCTAACCGTGACTGTATGTATAATGAAGATATTAAGCTTTCTCTAAGAACATTGCAACTTGAAATTCAAATAACTAATGTTATGGGATAATTGGGGAATATGAATAACTGATTTAAACAGTACTGAAAATGCAGCACAATTCTCTTTCAAGAGGAAGAACCAATATATTCTAGAGACAAATGCCCAAATCAGAATTAGCATGTAGTCAAGAAAGGGGGTGACTAAGAGTACACGGGTAACCATTTTGAATAAATCACTTTAAAGCTAGTCATAGTGTGAATAAGCATAATTATATGGCTCTCAACTCTGCTCATGTTTCCTCTCTCTCTCTCTCTCTCTCTCTCTCTCTCTCTCTCTCTCTCTCTCTCTTTCAATTGCAATTCCCCTTAACTGTCATGTTGAGCTGTCTCTTTGAGATGTTATTATACATGGTAACAGGTGAATCTGCTCTTCTGTGATATTTATAAATTATCTTAGCTCGCACAGCAAAGCCATTAAGCTTAGGTTGGGAAAGACTTGACCCTTGGGTGCTTGCATGCAGTTTTCTATTGTAGGAAAACTTCACCAAGCTCTATAGATTTGAAAAGACATGAGAAAATAATTTGAAATTCAGAAGGAACCAAGATGTTCTGTACCTTTTCATTGATTACAGTGATTATGGGTCTATATGGAATGAGTAAACTATTTAACAAGTGGTGCCCAACGAGAAGGTGTATTTTAATAGGGATAACTACTTTGGGTCCTCTGGGTTCTTTTAGATTATTTCAAATAATTGCATATAACCACCCTAGTAACCAGGAGATCATCAATAAAAGGAATTTAATGAAATAATTCTGAAGGATGAATTAATGTGCAAACTTTCTAGAGGAGATGGCCAAGAGAATATTGTATGTAGCAAAATTTCAAAGTAGAAAACCAAGTGAACAGAACTAGAAACAAGCACAGTGGAGAAATAAAAATCATAATCAATATGCCTGACAGGAATTTATACTTGTAACTGCACTATACTGGCTGCCAATAAAGTGTGATGATGATAAAGGCAAAGAAAAATAAGACCTCTGGGATAGAATTAGAGAATTAAGTTTACTCCCTCCAAGAAAATAATAGAAAGAAAAATAAGGGAGAACTAATATACTAGAATTTAATGCAAGGTGGATCATTTCAGTACTGAATGAAATACTTGACAATTATTTTGCTATAAGACTATATATGAAGTTCTTCTGATTTGTTATAGATACTGTCTAAAGAATCATAGCCAATCAAACCTAAGTCCAAGGGGGCCCTCTGGCAGAGGTAGAAAGAAAAAAATGGTGGGTTTGTTGTAGCAGGGATACTATCTTACTCATCCTTTGGACCTAACACTATTGGCAAAGCAGGTATTTCATATATGTATATATATGTATATGTATATATGTATATATATATGTATAT
>NW_024412404.1:8559412-8765820 GCF_014898765.1 Herpailurus yagouaroundi
TATATGTATATATATGTATATGTATATATGTATATATATATGTATATATATGTATATGTATATATATATAATGTATAAATTTCATCATCTACAGGCTAGTTTTGAAAATAAATTATAACATTAAAAAGTTATCAAATATAATCTGAAGTCATATCTAGAATAAAATATACATGAATAAATAAAAAATATTAATTACATATTTTATCCATGAATTTATTAGTTGCTGTCATATTGTTCTCTAAACAATCTGAGAGGCAACTTATATGTGCTACTTTTTAGAAATAAGGAAGCTGAGTTCCAGAGATAATTAACAATTCGAACAGTGTTATAAGTAAAGGAGTTTGAAAAGAACTCATGACTCACAGATACCAGAAACCATATTCTATCCACTTTATCACTCTAAATTATTGAGATTATCCAGAACCTTGATTTCCTGTGTTTAAGTTGTTCTTTCTTGTCTTCTAATATTAGTGTTTATTCTATTTTTCAAGTTTCCGTCCTTTCACCCTTCCCCTCAAAAACAGATAAATATTAGACAACTTCTAACTTAAGCTTGTTTCTTCATAGATGGATTTTTAAGTCATTAAAAAGACACAAGGAAAAACATAAAAGCATATAAAATAATAGCAACTTAATATAGTATAAACAAAACATTTTTGTAACTAGAAAGTTAAAAAATAAGTAGATAATAAAAATAAAACTTTTAACTGTAGGATACTATATATAGTAACTGAAGAACTAGTTACTTTTATCTCCATATCTGTGTGGATTCATATTTTAATTAAGATATTCAAGATCATTTTTCTGATAATATTTATTTGGTTTTTTTCCATTTTAGATTTTTATGCGGATTTTTTAAAGCATAATAATCTCAACAAAGGAAGGAAAGGCAAAGGATTCAGAAGTTTCTGCTTTTTATATATAATTGAAGCCAATTAACTGTGGCATTTTTTTAAATCTTGTTTCCCTTAAGGCAGGTATTTACAAATAATATATTTTATGATATGTATTATAGGTTTTTCATTGCAAGAAGATTAGAAAAATGACCAGAGCTTCAGTAAACATTGGAAAAAATGAAGAAATTCACAATAAAATTAGAAGTAGTCCATTGAGCAGGTATGTAGCTATATAACTGTGCCATCTGTAACAGCTCTAGAGGGAAAAGTAAAAGGAAAAAATAAGTGAGAATGACCTGTTAAGAAGTAGGTATGGTAGGGGCCCCTGGGTGGCTCAGTCAGTTGAGCGTCCGACTTTGGCTCAGGTCATGATCTGGCGGTCTGTGAGCCCGAGCCCCGGGTCGGGCTCTGTGCTGACAGCTCGGAGCCTAGAGCCTGCTTCGAATTCTGTGTCTCCCTCTCTCTCTGCCCCTCCCCCACTCATGCTCTCTCTCTCTCGCTCTCTCTCTCTCTCTCTCTCTCTCTCTCTCTCTCTTTCAACAATAAATCAACATTAAAAAAAAAAAAGAAAGAAAAAAGAAGTAGGTATGGTAATGCACGATCAGAATTAGATTCAGCCTTCTTTGGGGCTTAGAAGGGTCTAGAATTAAACACGATACCTTCAGAGTGGCCACTGGTTACTTTGGGTCTCAAAGGCCCCAAAACTCTGTTTTAACTCTAATCCCTTATTGTGTGAGACAGGAGGCAAGGTTTGCAGCCCTTACTTAATATCAACCAGTTGTATCACCTATCTCTTCCAAGACTTCAGGTACCTCATCTGTCAAGTACTGAGTACCAACAGCTCTTCAACGATGTCCTTAAAGAATATTTCAAAATTTTGTGAAGTAGATTGAAATGTATCAAATAAGATTTATTAAGTGGGGAAAATCTTACTGACTAAAACTTTCTAAATATAAAGTGTTCTTTTATATATTTTCTTCAGCTGTATTATCTCCTTCTGTTGTTTTTTTTTTAAATATTTATTTATTTATTTTGAGAGAGAGCATGCTTGCACATGAGCAGGGGAGAGGCAGAGAGAGAGAGAGGGTGGGGGGTGGGAATTCCAAGCAGGCTCTGTGCCTCCAGCACAGAGCCAGACACAGGGCTTGAACTCATGAACCTGAGATTACGACCTGAGCCAAAATCAAGAGTCGGACGCTTAACCAACTAGGCCACTCTGGCACCTCTCTTCTGTTTATTTTTCTATTTTTTCTATATTCCAGGAGGGACAGATAGTATGATATAGTTATTCACATCACTGACCATGGAGTCAGACTGCCTATTTGTGAATCTAGCCCTGCCCATTCACTACCTACAAACCCTGGTAAAGTCACTTAATCTCTTTATATGTCAATTTCCTCATTTATAAAATGGTGATTGCACAAGTGCTTCCTGAGGAGGAAGTCATGGGGATTAATGGAGGCAATATATATCAAGCACTGTTATAAACAATAGCTTAGAGCAGGAACAAGTTTGGCAAAATTTTATTTTAAAATTCAAATGTAAATATTGCATGTTGGTCCACAAAGAGTGCCATGACTTTTAGGTGCTTTGTAAAACGAATGAGGTATTACCAGATATTGTTAGGATATATTGTTTCAGTAAAAAAGAAGCAAGGTGTTTAAGCATTTATAGTATGCTACCTTATATCAAAGAATGGAGAAATAGTAATTTATATATGTATAGAGTTATAGCTATATCTATTTTAAAAAAAGGAAAGATAAACCAAAAACTAATAAAAATGGTGATACCCACGAGAGAGGGACAATGGTAGAGAAGGTAGAGCTCTCCAAATGTGCTTTACTTTGAGGTTTTGACTTTGTAACTATAATAATGTTTTAAATGATTATTAAACAAAGTTAATTCAAACTAAAAAAACAATCCATAGAAATAAAAAGCAATGAAACAAGGCTATATAACTGGGCATGAATTGATATGAATTATTTTTAAGTACCATAAACCAAGAACTGTAAGAAATCTTAAATTGTTGTTACTAATCACCTTGTTAATAATATTACTGTTTTTATTCATTCATTTAATTAATTTATTTATTTTGAGAGAAAGGGGGACAGGGATAGCATGTGGGGGAGGGACAGAGTGAGGGAGAGAGAGAATCCCAAGCAGGCCACTCACCATCAGCACAGAGCCCATCATGGGGCTCAACCCAAGAAGTGTGAGATTATATATGACCTGAGCCGAAACCAAGAGTCAGATACTTAACTGACTGAGCTACCCAGGCACCCCATTACTGCTTTTATTCTAAAATTATTCTTAAATTATTATATATATATGCAGTCATATGGAACTAAGATTTTCAGTTTAAGAGAAAAGAGATAATAAACATATCAAATGAAAAAAATTACAAGCAAAACCCCATAAACTGAAATTTGAATTGGAAATATGGAAAGTATGGAAATATCAATATAAAGTATTCCTCTTTTAAAATATTTCTACAGAATAGTCCTAGATACAGTGACCAATTAAGTAGCTATGAGTATCCCCAGTGACCAGATTGTGGACTATGAACACCATTTCCCACAAAAGATACCAAGATGCCTTAAAGACATGGCTGTTTCTTGGTTTGGACCGAAAATAGAAGAGAAGATCTTGGGACTGCTTGTCATACCAAAAAGTGAGGATGCATCAGTGACCATAGAGATCATTTCACAAAGACTTAGGAACAAAATTGAAGAGGTCTTGTCTTTCCTTTCACCACACTGAAGGCAGCCATGAGTAGGCTCAGGAATCAGAAGAGGCTTGCCCCCAGTTTCCTACTCTGTGGCGACAAGAAGGTCTGGTTGGACCACAATGAGACCAGTGAAATCGCCAATGTCAACTCCTGTCAGCATGTCCAGAAACTGATCAAAGATGGGCTGAGAAAGTCTAGGATGGTCCATTCTGGGCCAGTGCTGGAAAAATATTTTGGCCCACCAGAAGGACAGGCATGTAGGCACTGGTAAGAGAAAAAGTACTGCCATTGCTTGAATGCCTGAGAAGGTGACCTGGATGAGGACGATGAGAATTCTGTACCAGCTACTCAGAAGATATCTGGATCTAAGAAGATTGACCACCACATGTCTCACAGCTTGTACCTGAAAGTGAAGGGGAATGTATTCAAAAACAAGTGAATTCTCATGGAACACATCCACAAGCTGAAGGCCCACAAGGCTCGCAAGAAGCTTCTGGCTGACCAAGCTGAGGCCTGCAGGGCTAAGAACAAGGAAGCATGCAAGCACCATGAAGAGTGGCTCCAGGCAAAGAAGGAGGAAATCATCAAGACTCTGTCCAAGGAGGAAGAGACCAAGAAATAAAACTCCCTCTCTTTTGTCTATACATAGTGGCCTCAGCAATTACACAGATCGGTTATTCAATAAAACAACCTTTTATCTGCCTAAGAAAAAAACCGAAGACATTCCTATTGGCAAAGATGAGATAATAAATTCAAGATCATAAAGAACAATAACTGAAGTGGATTGAAAAATATCAAATATGAGAAGATCCATGAAGTTATAATGATACCTAAAAACAATTCAATAATAATCTCCAGAATTTTAGTGAACTGGCCTATTATTCTGAAAACTTAAAGGGAAATAATCAGGTATTTTTTTCAGCCGTTCCTGTATGTGCCTCAAAATAAACACTT
Source organism: Herpailurus yagouaroundi (assembly GCF_014898765.1). Taxonomy (NCBI): domain Eukaryota; kingdom Metazoa; phylum Chordata; class Mammalia; order Carnivora; family Felidae; genus Herpailurus; species Herpailurus yagouaroundi. The sequence goes on from NW_024412404.1 coordinate 8,563,991, forward strand.
GATACAGTAAGGTTATTATTTATAGAAGAATTCCAGCCAATAAATGAAAAAGGAATGATGGAATTAGAATCTTAATATTTTGCAATGCCTGTTGAACAAATAGATCTATGTAATAATCATCAGTAACAGATAAACTATCAGTTGAAAAACTGATTGGGAGCCCGATTTATAATTGATGAATCAGGGGGTGCCTGGGTGGCTCAGTTGGCTAAGCATCCAACTGGGGATCAGGTCATGATCTCCCAGTTGGTGAGTTTGAGCCCCACATCAGGCTGTATGCTGACATCTCAGAGCCTGGGGCCTGCTTTGGATTCTGTCTCCATCTCTCTCTGCCCCTCCCCTGCTCATGCTCTCTCGCTCTCTCCCTCTCTCTCTCTTTCTCTCTCAAATATAAATAAACATTAAAAATTTTTTTAAGTTTTATAATGGATGAATCAGGCCAATCACATAAAAACCTGTAGATTAACCTAACATTATAATAAAGAGATATTAGAAACTAAGGGCTCTTTAGTGTGATGCAGCAGAAGGAATCCAACATGCTGAATCAAGTATTCTTGCCAAAGCATCAAACTGAGATCTGATTAAACCTCTATGTCTAGATATATAGCTCATAGAAAATGAGCTCAGAGGAAATTTTTACCTGATATCATGGAGATGCATGTAGCAAAACACAGAATGTGGGGAATTCCACAAAACAAATAACCCAGTTTCTTTAACAAAGTACAAGGGGAAAATAGAGAGAAGAGTTTAAAGTTTAAAGGAGATTTTAGATGTATACCAATGAAATGCAAAGTGAGGATCTAGTTTGTACCCTGATTAAAAAAAAAAAAAGGCAGCCAAATATGTATGTTGCATGCATGCATACTGAATTTGATGTTGATTGGTATTTGATTTGAAGTCATCAAATTTTTGCTAACTTTTTAGAATGGAATAATGACATCACAGCAATACATTTTTTTTTTTTTAGTTCTTATCTTTTAGAGTTACATATAGGTGAATTATATGATGTCTGGGATTTGCTTCAACATAATCCATGAGGATGGAGTGATAATTGGGGGTATAAATAAATAAAGTTTGGCTATGTGCTAGTAATTTTTGACATTGACACTGGGTGATGGGTACACAGAAGTTCATTTCATTATTCTCTCTACTTCTATGTTTGGAAATTTATGTAACAGAATACTCAAAAATAAAGCTATTATTAAAGCACAGAATTAAACACAAAAAATTCCTGTTTAATTTTTTTCATGTTTCATTTATATTAATATGAATTTATATACAGATTAATTTAGCCTGTTGAGTCTTCCAATCCAGAAACCTATTATCTCTCTACATTCTGTTCCTCAGCAACATTCTTGTTATCATTGCTGCTTTTGTTTCTACCTTCTTGGCATAGGTTGTACACACTGCTTAAGCTTAATCAGAGGCCATCATAATTTACAAGACTTTTTCTGTTTTACCAGTTTATAACTGTTTTTTCTGCTTTACCAACAATAATCAGTTTGAAAGCAAATAGGAAGCAATTGCTTTTGTGTATGTAACTTTTTAACTTTCCTGATTATTCTTTTTCTGCCCCTAATAACTTTTAAGTCTAACATCTAATGTTCTAATATCTGATTTTCAAGCAAATCTAATATAATTTCTTAGATATTTAAGGTGGACAATCCATAGTATACAAATAAATGATAATTTTTCTCATGTCTTTAAAAAAATAGTTGCTGTGGGCTGAATTGAAAAACATGATACCTTTTCACTTGTTTCCTGAAATTCAAATTTCAAGAGGTTACCTGTATTATGTTCCTGCCCAACTTGGAACTCTCAATACCTCATTAGGTACATTAGGTACTCAATACCACATAGGAAGTGTGAGGTTAATATATCTGGTGAATTGGCACCATGATTTAAATTTTCAACTCATTCTGTCATCAATTATATTTCAGAGAACATCATCAATATCTAATAGTTGAGAATATCTATCCCCAACACATACCAAAATATGCATGCCACTACCACTGGAAGATTAGTTAAGAGAAGGACACCTTGGGGCACCTGGCTGGTTCAGTAGGCTGTCTGATTCTTGATTTTGGCTCAGGTCGTGATTCCAGGGTTGTGGGATCGAGCCTCACATAGGATTTGCACTGTGTGGAGCCTGCTTAAGATTCTCTCTCTGTCCCAATGCCCTCACCCCTGCTCATGCTCTCTCTCTCTCTCACTCTAAAAATTAAAAAAGAAAAAAAAAGAAAAGAGAAGCCTTCCTTAATTGTTATTTTCAGGCTGATTAAATAATACAATTAAATTAATAAGAACCCAAACTATTCTTTGTCATAAAGTAGACATGGAGAAGGTTATCAGAGAAAACTGACTAAAAATTTTAAGGCCAATTTCAAAACATCAACATGAGTTTTGTTTTGTTTTGTTTTGTTTTGTATTGTTTTGGTTTGGTTTGGTTTGGTTTGTTTTCCATAAGGGATGCATCTTGTAGAGAAGTTACATTACTATTCCAGAAGACATTATCTTGGCTTCACTACACATAACACATCTGGGAATTGTCTGCTTGAAAGCCTTGGCTAGAAGCACTATCTGATGGCCTCAAATTGATTGTGATATTGAAAAGTCTAAAGGAAGTTAGTGCACGTCACATGGCAGGCTGCTTGGCATAAACTGCCTAAGACACCAAATTTTCCCAGGGGAAAGACCAAAAAAAGTTGGATCAGGATTCCATATTGATTTTGCATTATGACATAAAAACTTTTCCCTTCCGTATACTGCATCTCACAATGGTTTTAAGTGCTTTTGCTTCGACCTCAAGCCTCTGCAGTGACAATGTGACTTCATGCCAGTTTTATTTGCAGCATACAAGCTGCCAGATACAATTATTTCTGACAACAGGTCCACATTTGTCTCAGTCAAGTTATGGTATTCGTGGACAAGAATCTTATCCAAGCTGTCACCATTGCACCTCATCTGTTTTAACGTATGTTTAGGAGGAAAGGGTAGTGCAGACTTCCAAAGATGCCCTGATATGGATTTTTGAAAATCCTGACCAATAATTCTTACCTGGTTTTTCACTGACCAGTGTTACAGATGTTCACTCAGAGGGGCTGGCCAAGCTGAATACTAGTTAGGTTAAGTTCCATAGCTTATCTACATCCATTCTACTGAGAATAAACTGACAATTTACAAAACGAATCAGAAATTATGCTCAATACTGCTCTAGCTAAATGTATTAGTCATTCGTTTTCCGTAATCATTCACTTTTAACACTGCAATTTTTCTTTACTGGGGCTTAACTCAGTTCTTCTCTCTGAAAGTTGAATTTGGATAGGTGCCATTTCTATGAAGTCACATAGCATCTTGTGCTTTTCTCATGATAGCACTCACTACCCACGTTATAACAAGTCATTTATCTGTATGCTGTTCTGGATTATAAACACTATGAGTATAGAAATGTGTCTTTTCTTTTCTCTTAAATTCTACCTCCAACACCTAGAATGGGAACTGGCACAAAGTACACACACAACAGCCAGATTACACACAATCCCTTAGGTCAGGCTTTTTCGAGCCGGTTTCTAAAGCCAGGCTTCTTGACATTGTCATCAAGCTTTTTTAAAAAGCCACAGATATTCCAGTAAGGTCCTTAATGAAAGCTCAGTTGAGGCAAAAAGCCCCCTGAAATAATACTATTGGTAAGAAACAAGAGTAAACAGCCCCAAATAAAAGAGTTTGTCCCCAAAATGCCCCTGCATGTGTTGACAAACAACCCCAAATACAGAGTTGTTTTTCTGAGAATACAAGGTCACTGCGTTCAGATACAAACGAAAGTGCCCTCAGAGGAAAATTTCTTTCTCAGGTTGGAAGGGAATGAAGGAGCAATAAAAATCCATCTGCAACACTTCTTAGTCAAACAGAGATGGCAAATGGTAAAAAAAAAAACAACAACAGTATTCTGGTTCTTTGACCCAAATTTTGAGAGTTCATCATACTTAGTACATACATCCCCCTTAATACTTGAGCATATCTTAGGTGACACAGACTTGTGAATCAGTTACAGGTACTCTTTCCAGGGACTCTTCCTTATTATAGAAGTATCTCCCCTTGAATCATCTTGATTTCTTCCCTCCAAGAAACACACATTGAGTATGTGTTATCTAAATATTTACTAGAATATTTAGAAATGAATGAGATTTCACCATCCCTAAATTTAAAGGATATTCTGTTGGAAAACTTGCATATAAACGATTATAATACAATGTATTTATATGTCATATGCTTATAGTATATAACCCAAAATTGCTAATGAGGAAGTTACCAAAATTCCTAGAGAAGGTTTTATGGAGAATATAACATTTCAGGTATATTTTATAGACAATTATACCTGATAGATAATGAAGAAAGGCTATTCTTATAAGAGAGAATAGCATAAACAGTGACTTAAGGCATGATTAAAACATGGCTTGCTCAGAGTATAATAAATCCTTTGGTGTGACTGGATCACAGGTTGCGTAGCGTATTAGAAGTAATGACAAAGTGTAGATTTGGACCAAATGGCAAAGGATCTTTGAATCAGGTTATATTCACTGTCTTTCATAACTACAATTGGCCCCACCTAGAGCACCTGCCAAGTTGTCTTATACAATATGACCCTGCCAACTTCATGATGACCCTCAACTCTGTGTCACATCTGATTAGACTCGGGTGACCACGTTATTCGAGAACAACCAACTCATAAACCAGATAGCAACCTATGAGGTGGCCTGGCACAAAAGGATCAACTTTGTCTTCTCTAAAATTTTAAATTGAAAAGATTGTAAGAATAAACTGATTTGGAGGGAAGCTGAAAGAGTCACGAAGTAGCATGTACGCTTTGAAGACAACATGGCAAGCCAACTCCATAGGACTCAAACACTACAAATAAGCCAGAGCTTGGAGGCAGAACAGAGGCAAACACAAGAAAGGTGACACAGATGGAAAATAGCAAAGTGCAAGGCACTGAAATGAAGCTACTTCCCTTCCAATAAGGTTCTTGCTCTTCTTGATAGCTGATTATTTTATTTTATCTAACAACCAAATGAATCAAATCAGAAGAACCTTGTGTGTCATGAGGATGAATCTGCTATTTCACCGGAGGTGATGGTGAGCTAGTCAAAGGATTTAAGCAGAACGAAAACATAACCAAATCAGTGGTAGTGTTTTAGGGATGAAGTCAGACAATTCTGGATTGACCTTCATGTAATTACACTGAAGACTTATCAAATCTCAAAACAACAACAACAACAACAACAACAACAACAACAAAACTTCTTTTCTTTTTACCTTATCCCTTGGCATGGGATAACTTTCTATTTATCCCTTGGCATAGGATAACATTTTTATTTTGTTAGCCATATAGGAAAGAGACCATGCATATTAGAATACTAGTTACTTATCTCCTTTTCAGAGATAATAATTTGCGTTTCAGTGCTTAAAGGAAGGTGAGCCTGAATGATTCAACATCAATAAAGATTGTTCCATAAATTAAATTTCCAACAATGAAAGGTATTTAAAATAATTGTTTAGCCCACTCAAGGAATGTGATGCATTAAATTCAAGGTAACAAAAAAATCTGTATAGTTGCCAAAATACTAGTAGGGGTTGCCCTTGGATGGTGACAGCATGGTTACTATGTTTTATAATACATATGTATTGCTTTTATAATGGAAAGCAAATAAACGTAAAAAGTAGTTTAAAACATATTTCATTTCTATCTAACAAAAATGACTTTACGTTTTAGTTGTCTGGATAAATCTATCTGAGGCTAGGTAAAAATCTATTTGTTAATGTTTGCTCTTATTTTTCACATGATTTAAAGACTTTGGTTTGGATTCAAGAAACAAGACCATTATAAAAAATACACTAATGTCAAAGGATCTAGGTTGCATGCAAAGTTCCTGTACCGATGTCATACGTGAATAGAGCCAGTTATTCCATCTCTCCGGGTTTTAGTTTTCTGATATGTAAAGTGTGGTTTGGACAAAATAATCTCAAAATCCTTTCCAATTTATGATTTATGATTCTCTAAGCCTTTATATCACTATTACTTGGTATTACAATAATATTTTCCAAGTTTAACTTGCAAAAGCTTGTAAGCTACTTGAAATTATATGAAACCTCTCAAGCCTTTTAGAAGTATCCACAGAAAACCTACAAAGCTTAAGAATTTGGACTAATGCCTAAACATGCGATGACATGTTTACTTATTTTGGTTTCTCCAGAGAGTAACTTAGAGTACTTCAGAAGGAAATTACCAAGATTGAAAGTTACATATACCAAATCAAATGTCCGCATGATTTTAACTAATGCCATAAAGAGAAAAAAGACATAGAACTAATGTAGGGGCGCCTGGGTGGCTCAGTTGGTTGAGGGTCTGACTTCAGCTCAGGTCATGATCTCATAGCCTGTGAGTTTGAGCCCTGCGTCAGGCTCTGTGCTGACAGCTCAGAGCCTGGAGCCTGCTTTGGATTCTGTGTCTCCCTCTCTCTCTGCCTCTCCCCCACTCATGCTCTGTCTCTCTCTGTCAAAAATAAATAAACATTTAAAAAAAAAGTTTTAAGAATTAATGTAGACTGTTTCCTTTAAGCAAAAGTCTGGTTTTGAATATAGCCAATGAATAGAAGAAATAATTTATATGACTATGAGTTACCTATTCCTAATTTTTTAAATACAAGCACACATTTATCTATCAGAAGATACAAACTTGGATCATAAATAAATAGTTGCCTATTTGAAATATTGTATTTTTTTAGCAATATAAACACATGTATACATACACACATATACACACAACACCCCCCCACACACCATGTACATATACATCAAGTTAAAGTTTTTCTAATTTTTTACTATTAAGTTGTAAACATAAATTTGAAAAGAGACAAATATATATATATATATATATATATATATATATATATATATATGTTTTGGTTTGAAAATTCATTCTGAAATGATAATAATTAAAACCAAAATCTTGATATAAAAAAGTGGAAAAACAAATCCATATTTCAGTTCAGAGTATAGTTGGTTTCTTAAGAAAGCATATACATAAAATTCTCTTTATTTCATTATAAAATTATAAACTCATTCTTTTGAGGAAATGTTCCCACACTCCTGTCATCACTGCCATGTCTATAATCTGTCATGCGAAATTCATCCTGAAACACAACAGATTGCACACTTTTATTGCCTCTTCCCCCTTAAAACCCATGTAATGACAAATGAATACAAATGAAAGTAAAGAAGAAATAAGAATGAATGAACAATGTCTACAAGGTTTTGGAAAACATAGACAATATTACAAATAAGTAGAGTCAAGAAAGCTTCACCTAAGTGCTTACTGAAGGAAGACCCTATATTGTGCAACAGTCTTGAGAGCCTCCAGAAGATGGGGTGACTAAAAATATGGATACTGGTTTAAAGTATTCATGGGAAGTGCCAGATCCACATCTTCAACCCAAGAAACCAAGAGACTATCTGCTATGGACTGAATGTTTGTGTCCCCCTGCCTCTCACCACAAATTCATATGTTGAAGCCCTAATACCCAAATGAATGGCATTTCGAGGTGGGGTCTTCTGGAGGTAATTAGGTCATGAAGGTGGAGCTATCATGAATGGGATTAGTGCCCATATTAGAAGAGACACGAGAGAGATCTCTTCCTCTACCATGTGAGGATACAGAAAGAATATGTCCATCTGCAAACCACGAAGAGTAACCTCACCAAGAGCCCAAACATGCTGGCACCTTGATCTTAGACTTCAGCCTCCAAAACTGTGAGAATAAGTTTCCGTTGTATAAGCCACCCAGTCTATGATATTTGCTATATAGTCAGCCTGGGTTGACTAAGACATACTCTTTTCTTCCAGTCGAGAAGAAGAAAAGTTTATTTTTTGTAAATTCAAACATGAGAAGCTAGACCCAAGTACATGAGACAAATCACTGAAGCTTGGAAATGAAAAGAAAATTAAATGAGAATGCACATAATGAACTTGGGGACCTCACCACCCTTCTCCTGCTTTGTCCCCAGAATACCAGTAGCCTTCAGCTCCAGTAAAGGAGGTTGGGGGCTTGGGGGGAGAAATGTCTATATTCATGCATGTAGAGATTCCTTAGTGAAAAGGCAAGTTCACTTTTTAATTTGCTCCCACAAAGTCTGCAGCCAAAACCTTGCTCATATGCAAGGAACCCTCTCTCAGCTTTTAGTGCTTCACTCATTAATCTGAATAAGCACACAAGAAACTTAACATTTGAATAAAGCTTCCAACATGAAATAGGCCAAAACAAACTAACTAAATACCTCAGAGTAAACAGTGACATTGTAGAAAAAATATAGTACCAAAACACCCTATATAATATCCTCGAGTGAAATAAGATGTCACATTTGTAAAAATAAAACAGTATGCAATGAAGAGGGAGAAAAAGAGAACCAAAAAGAGGTCCTGGAGATAACAAATATGATCACCTAAGTTGAGGGAGGTAGAGGATCAGCAAGCTTTTTCTGTAAAGAGACATATAGCAAATACAGAATTTAGTCTCTAAACTCTGCCATTGATGGATGAAAGCATCCATAGAAAATATATAAATGAATGAGCATAAATGTTTCCTTTAGTTACAAATGTTTAACTTTATTTGCACCAGTTGACCTAAGAGCATCATTGCTGGATTTGGTTGTGCAATAGTTTGCTGATATCTGATCTAATTTTTTAATAAATAGATGATAGAGATAGATACATAGATATATAGATAGATGATAGGAAGATAGATGATAGATTGAGAGATAGACAGATGATAGATGATAAGTAGATAGATAGATAGATAGATAGATAGATAGATAGATAGATATTATAACATAAAGCTGAGGAAATCACCTGAAAGTAAGACAAAAAGATAAAGAGATGGGGGGTGCCTGGGTAGCTCAGTCAGTTGAGCAACCAACTTCAGCTCAGATCATGATCTCATGGTTTGTGAGTTCGAGCCCCGCCTCAGGCTCTGTGCTGACAGCTCGGAGCCTGGAGCCTGCTTCTGATTCTGTGTCTCCCTCTCTCTCTGCCCCTCCCTCACTCATGCCCTGTCTCTCTCTGTCTCACAAATAAATAAACATTAAAAAAAATTTTTTAAATGATAAAAAGATGGGAAAATAGAAAACAACAATAAGAACGAATCAATCCAGGAATCTAAAATCTTTTCAGTAAAAGAGAGAGAGAGAGATGACAGAGAAAATGGGGAGATGTAATTAAAATAAAAGACATAAACAAATTTTTACAGAACCAAAGGACACAAAGCTGTCCATTGAATACTCAGCACAATGAATGACAAAAGGCCCAAATCAAAGTACATCCTTTATAATTTCCAAATACCACGGAAAATGAAGTATCACAAAAGCTTCCAAAGATTATGCACAAAGAAGTGGCAATCAGAATAGCACCTGGTTCTCAACAAGAGTGAGTGTGAGAAGACAACAGAGCAATGGCTAGAATATTCTGAGGGAAAATGATTTCCAATTTTGAATTTTATATACAGCCAATTTATTAATCAGTTAAGATAAATCAAAAAAATTGAGACATGGAGTTTTTATATCACATGCACATTTTCTTAGAAATATACTAGAGTGCATGTTTCAACAAAATGAGTGGTAAACTAAGAAAATGAATATATGGGATCCAGGAAAGGGGAGGATGCAGAAAGGGAAGACTAGGTTAGCAGGCATTATTAGATACAACTACTATTAGATACTAGAAAAACAGAATGCTGCAAAGGGAAGGGATTATCTGAATTGAGTGTTTGGAAACATTAAGCACTTGATGAATCTTTTAAAATACTGGGAAAAAGAACTAGCACTAGGTACAGAAAAAAACTAAGCAAATTTAAGAGATAGGAGAGAGAACAAAGGGGGGAGAGAGAAAATAGGAACAATTCCTAACTGCAAGAAAACCGAAAGGTTGAACGAGAATGCAGACATAACCTAGTACACCACTTAATCAGTAACATCTTTGTTTACATAGTCATCTTAGATACTATTTAATACTGTATTAACATAAGAAGTAGGAAAGTGAGAGAGAACATGATATTAATCTTCAGTTAAAATAGCAAGAAATGAAAATATCAACATTCAGAAATATTATGAGAAAAAACATAACAGCTAAAATAAAGTCACTGACTCTGAAAAGACCAATTGGTGAAGAAGCTGAGAAGGAGAAGCAAATATGGATGTTTTCAATACAAGTCTTGTCTCTTATTTGCTTTTCAGACTATATACATAAAATTCAGTTCTCAATGATTCCTTAATATTTTTTCATTTTTCAGTTACGTTAAGTTTCAAGTACAGGGGCACCTGGGTGGCTCAGGTGGTTAAGCGCCTGACTTTGGCTTAGGTCATGATCTCATGGTTTATGAGTTTGAGCCCTGCATCGTGCTCTGTGCTGACAGCTCAGAGCCTGGAACCTGCTTTGGATTCTGTGTCTCCCTCTCCCTCTGCCCCTCCCGTGTCGTGCTCGGTCTCTCTCTGAAAACTGAATAAACCTTAATTTTTTTTTTTTATTAATTTAAACTACATTGAGAAAGCTAATACCATAAACCCATCTCTGCTGACAGCTCAGAGCCTGGAGCCTGCTTCAGATTCTGTCTCCCTCTCTCTCTGCCCCTCCCTCGCTTACACTCTGTCTCTTTCTCCCTCTCTCAAAAATAAACAAACATAAAAGACGGAAAGAAAGAAAGAAAGAAAGAAAGAAAGAAAGAAAGAAAGAAAGAAAGAAAGAAAGAAAAAAAAAAAAAAGAAAACCAGATCTAAGAAAGCCAACTCTATGTAAGATTCATTTTATGAGTTATGTTTCTGTTTGTTCTTTTTGTGTTATCTCCTAAATTTCTTATTTTTTTTAATTACTTCAAATTTTGTTTAAACGTTCATCTGTGCTACATGTTCCAAAAAGAGAACATGCCTACAGTGTCTATGGGGGAGCAGTGTCAGCCTGAAGCCGCTGTAAAGATGTTGGTGCTGATCAGTGAAAATCCCAAAGAGAGACTACATCTCAGGGAACAGAAGGTCACATGAGTTACCTCCTACTTGCTCTCAAATGCGAAGCCCTCAGAAAGGGATTTAGAGATTTTCTGACTATTCTATCAAACTGTCACTAGCCTTTATCCTGTTATGTCTTCATAGCACTCATCTCTAGTTGACATTGTGTGCCTATGATGTTTATTTTTTACTATCTCATCAACTAGAATGCAAGTCCTCTGATGGTAGGCAGTTTGTCTTATTCACTGTTGTATCCTCAGCACAAAAAACAGTGGACGAACTTGGTAAATATTCATTGAGTAAAAAAATAAACTCTCAACTCAGGACCAGATAAAGATACTTTATTTCTTTTAAGGGTCCGTGGCATTTGCTTCCAGGGACTAAGTCAATTTCTGTCTGAGTCACAATTTTGCCACTTGGGGGCTCTGCTGTTAGCCAAGGGAGATTCCTAAGCATTCCCCCTGAACTCTTAAGGGAACTATTTTTCAATCAGGATTAATCATTAGCAATACAAAGAAGGTTTCTCTGGCCCTTTAAGAGAGTCCCCAAATAGACTGATACATTTTAGTGTAATATAAGGACCCATAGCTCCTATTCTCTGCCACTACCTTGCAAACCTATGCAGAGTTTCTCTTCTCTCAGAAGTTTAATATCTTTTAGGTCTGCAGGGTAAAATTTAAAATATCAGACTTGCTGTTTCAGAAACAAAAATAAAATTAACCAATGGAAAATTATGGTTTTTAATCCAAATCAAGATTTCTATTATCTTTCACTGTCTGGTGGTTGGGGAATTTAATTCTTAATGCTGATATATTTGTCAGGAAGGCAGATTTTAAAATATACTAGTGTACCTGGTTGAAACTACTCTTTACAATCCTTTAAAAATACATGGGGCGCCTGGGTGGCGCAGTCGGTTAAGCGTCCGACTTCAGCCAGGTCACGATCTCGCGGTCCGTGAGTTCGAGCCCCGCGTCGGGCTCTGGGCTGATGGCTCAGAGCCTGGAGCCTGCTTCCGATTCTGTGTCTCCCTCTCTCTCTGCCCCTCCCCCGTTCATGCTCTGTCTCTCTCTGTCCCAAAAATAAATAAACGTTGAAAAAAAAATTAAAAAAAAAATACAATAGAACATGCTGTAGACTGAATGTTTGTGTCCCCCTGCCCCTCCACATTCATATGTTGAAACCTAATCCCCAGTGTGATGGTATTTGGAGGTGGGGCATTTTGGAGTGATTAGGTCATAAGAGGAGAGCCCTCATGAAGGGATTCGTACCCTTGTAAGAGAGGCCCCTGAGAGACCCCTGGCCCCTATGTCGTGTGAAGTTACAGAGAAAAGAGGACGTCTCTACGAACCAGGGAGCAGGCCCTCAACAGCCACAGCATCTAGTGGCTTCTTGATCTTGGATTTCCCAGACTCCAGAACTATAAGAAATGTTTCTGTTTGTTAAAAAGCCACCCAATCTACGGTATTCTGTTGAAGTAAACTGAATGGACCAGAACAGAAATTTTTTTCTTTAAAACTTCTTGTTTTGTCGGAATATATATGAAGCAAATATTGCAAAATGTTTACTGTGATACCATTTAAACAAAATTGCCTTTATATTCAAAGCACAGCCATACATGGGAAATAGAACATCAAATATTAAGGTGCACATTTGGTTAAGAGACATTTATAGCTACTCTAAAGTTTCTTTATTTTACTATGAGAAAGTATAAGAAATCTGGGAATGTATATACAGGACTATAAATTTTACGGTGTGGCTCTGGTGCTTGCCATGTTCCTTCATGGAATTTTTTCTAAATGAAAAGCTAGAAAACTGATTTCTCTCAATATAAATGACTATAAGTGACTTTGATTGCTATTCTATTGAATTTTTTGAGATTTTGTTAGAAGAACACCTCAGCATCAATACAAAATTAACAAATTTGCTTATCAAGGAGCATCAAATAATTGCTTTTGCTGACTACAGGCAAAAAGGCAAGTGTGTGGAAAGTGGAGAACAGAAATACTGGTAAATATGAACATTAAACCAACATAGAGTCATGGCACCTTAATATTATTTCTCACTCCCAAACTTGCCATTTAACCAATTATGAATTCCCTGGATCTATAAATACCACAAGATAGAAACACATTTTTTTTTTCTGAGCTCTAAGTCTCATTTCACACAAAAGTTTGGCAAGTCTCAGATTTGCTACCAAAAGTAAATAGATGTCCTATGGGGCTGGATATCCTGCTTCCTGCTTCAATTAATAAATGGGACTCTTGCTCAACATGTATGTCATTAAAACTCACTCATTGCAAATGAAATAACACAAGGGAGAGCAATAAACCAAATACAAAGCATGGACCAAGGTAAAGTCCAAATGACCTGGTATCTCCCAACATATCAATGGCATCATAAAATTAAAGACATTTCAGAAACATGAAAACCAAATGCAGTATCTGTGCTTTGCTTAATTCTTGACTACAAGCCAACTTTATGAACTTATTGTTAGTTTGTTAGGTGTAATAATGCTAGATGGTTAAATTAAAAGTCTCTATTGGTTAGAATTGCATACTATAATATATACGGGTAAAGTGACATGATTTCTGAGATTTGCTTTTAAGATACTCTAGGGGGGAAAATGGTGTGTGTATGTCGGAAGAGGGATGGGAAAGATAAAAAAATAGCAAAATATTGATAATTGTTGAAGTTGATGTTTATTATACTGTTTACTTTTGTGTATGTTTTAAAATTCAACTTAAAAAATAAAAACAATTGTTTCCTCAAGGTTGAATAGTCTTTTCAGTCTTCAGAAGCCTACCACTAAGTGTTACACTTTAAGAGTCTGTTATTTTTTCCTATCCCCAAATTTAGCCTCGGGCTACCTCTGAAAGAAGTGATGCAATGAAACCTCAAAATACAGACTGGTGCTACAACATAAATGTGCCTTCAGGGGAGGGAGAAGGAGATGTGTTAGATAACCTTATAAGGTCTCATTCATTTGAATTGCTTCATTTGAGAAAGACACTGAAAGACCATTTTAACGGTCAGACCTGGAACTTTCTTTATCCATTTATCTAAGCCAGAGATGTTCACTCATAACCATATGTGGCCAAACAGGGTTTTTAATAGAGCCCTTGAAGCAAGCAGATGGAAACTAAGGATATTTCAGAGACATGTTAATGCTTTTATGAAAGATCAGGATATAATTACAAATGTACAAATGCATATGTGTATTCTAACAACTAGAAATAAAATCATATTCATAGCTGTAGGGAACTCTCTGTTAGCATTCTGACAACTCTATGATAAGGTAACTGAGTCAAAAACATTAATCTCTTTACAATATCTCAATTACATGCATTTATTGGTGAAATCATTTCATGACTTAGAACACTGAATGACAACAATGTATGCAGTATAATAAATGGTTGTGGTATTAAAATTGTAGTAGAAAGGGAATACTGAAGAATTTTTTTAATTGGCAAATTCTGACTCCATTCTTGACCATGTTAGTGCCCCTTGATACATGTTTGTTGCAGTATATGCTGATGACCAAAGAACCTAGACAGAATCAAAGAAAATCAATTTTCACAAAGGTACTCTGATTCCAGAAACATTTTATACCACTTTACAGTCTACAAAATATTTACACATAAATTATGGAAATTGATCCTAAATAAAAGTCTTCAAGATTTACAACACAGGTTTTGAGTCCCATTTTGCAGATAAGCAAACTGAAACCCTGAGAAGTTTGCCCAGAATCAGTTCCAAATTCCAAATGTCAACTGACACATGCAATAAAAAGTATATGTCATTCTCTAAATTATTTTAGAAAGACATTTTGGATTCACTGAATTTATTTTCCAGTATACTTAGTCCAAATGTCCCTGTATTTGGTCTTTACGTAATTTTCAGTTTTCATCAAAGCTTTTGCTTCTGTTGCCTTCCAAGGCCATATGCAAAGACATTGCCTTTGCCTAGGCCATCTGAATAGAAATCCATGTTGCTATTGTTTAGTGGCTAATTTTGCGAATCATTTCATAAAATATTTTAAAATACATTATGGTCCTTTGAGGCCTAATATGAAGATGATGTTTTCGAAAATTAAAGCCTCACAAAATTGAAGAAAAGTGAGAGCCAAATTTTAAGTTAATTCAAATGCATTGACTCTTTTTTTTAGTGTTTCCACAGTTTATTTATAAATTATTTTGGAGAATTGTTGATCCTATTCCCAAAAGCTGACCCACAGACGCAGCTGATGGCTTCACCATCCCTCTAGTTGCTCAGCTCATAAAATAGGAATTATCTTTAATCTCTCTATCTCCACTTCTAATCCATTAGAAAACTCCTGTAAATTTTACCTAAGCATATATCCAGTAATTAGCCAATTCTCATCATTTTCACTGTTTCCACACTGGTCAAAGCCACCATCATCTCTCTCCTAGATTGGTACAATGGCCTCCTTACTGACCTCCCTGCTTTTATTATTGTCCTTTTAGAGTTTATTCCCATAACAGCAGTGTGAGTGATCCTTTCAATGGGTAACTTGATCATAGCTTTACTCTGCACAAAATCTTGAGTTGGTTCCCAGTTTTCTCCAAAATAAAGTCAAAGTTTTTTCAATAGCATATGAAGCCCTCTATGACCCAGGACCTAGTACCTCTCTGACTTCATCTCCAATTCCTCTACCTTACTCTCTCCATTCTAGACCGATTGGCCTGTTTGCTATTCATTGAACATATGATCTGCACCCACCGGAGGGCCTTTAGACAAGCCACCCCCCATATACATTTAAGGTCAACAACCTCATCTCCTTCAAGGGTTTGCTCAAAAAGCCACTTTTTCTTAGTGGCCCTAACCATCCCAATTTAACATTACAAGAAATGGATTTTTAACCATAGAGAACAAACTGATGGTTACCAGAGGGAAGGTAGGTGGGGTGGGGGTGGTGGGTTAAATTAGGTGATGGGGATTAAGGAATGTACTTGTGATGAGCACCAGCTATTGTATGTAAGTGTTGAATCACTAAATTCTATACCTGAAATTAACATTACACTGTGTGTTAACTAACAGGGTTTAAATAAAAACTTTACAATTTACCTCACCCTCTATACTCCCAATCGTCCCTAATCTCACTTTTCTTTTTTCTATAGTACCTGTTACCTAATAATATGTTATTTATGTTTTTGTTCATGTCATCCCTTTAGAATAAATGCTTATATCTTTGTTTTGTACACTGATGTATTCTAAGTGTCTGGACCAGCATCTAGTACATAGTGAGTACCCAAACTATGTATTTGTTTAATGCATGAAATCTCTAAGACCAACCCATTGTTAATATATCACTACATTTCCTTTAAACCCTGATTTTGTAATTTTTTTGGCAATTCAGTTTCATATTGTACTGAAATTGGACACTATACACTGAGATTGAATTTATTTACCCAATTTAAACAAAATATGTGCAGTTATTTGAAGTACTATAAATACAGTTTTGAAAAGTCTTTAGGTGAATGACTATGCTTTATAATTGTGTAAATCATTAAGGTTCTAGATTCATTTGGGAATATTTAACTTGTCAGGTAGTTTATGGTTTGTTTCTGCATGTGGTTTAAACATATAATGTAGTATAAATTTGACTCTGTTGAAAGGCAAATCAGAACTAATCATCTTGTTATAGTCAACAAGTAAAAGGAGGGTAAACTTAATGCAATAGCATATTACTACAATATTTTAGAACATAAAGTTGTTTTCTATTTCTTTTGAAAGACCACTCTATGTTTTTGGGCTAATTACAGCAGCTTCAAGTATTAGTCTCCTTTGAATTGTATTATTTTATTTTGGGATTTTTCCACACCCCATGAATGGTCTTCCTCCATGCTCCTGATTACATTGAATCAAGACAGACCTGGTGGTGATGCCAGCTTAGGGGCTAGTGGCAATGTAGGGGCCACACAAAGTACTTGGAGTCAGACCCAGTCCAAGAAAGGCACCTGATTACTACTGAGAAAGAAACCGATGATCAATATTAAAGAGGAAATATCAATTATGAGATTAAAGGGGTGAATGTGAAGTCAGAACTATGGAGCAAGATAAGATCAGAAGCCAAGGTATCAGAAAAATGGCTGAAAACAAAGGTATGGAACATAGCAAAAAATGTTATTCATCATAAATAATTCAAGATTTCTCCCAGGAAAAACAAAGTGAGAGAATTACATTCTCAGTGGGCTCCTCTGTGTTCCTGTCACCAGGGAATGAGTGAAAAAGAAGCAGCCTCTACCTCCAGCCATCGTAGAGAAGCTCTCTGTAGCTGTTAGGCAAAACAGACATCTCAAAGGCTACTTTCCATAGAGAAGCAAGGAAAGTAAGGAGAAAAATCAGAGGCTCCCAAGCAATGAAGATATGAGAGGGGGGGTTTATAGATATGATTTCCTTTGGTATGTTTTAATAGATACAAGTTGTCAAGCCCCATTTGGGATGTGAGATGATAAAAGTTGTAACATGTCAAAGGGAATATTCAAAGATATACTTATTGTTCTTATGCCACTTGTAATTTAACCATGAAAATGAGACATCTACATAAAAAGTGAAGATCACTTGCTGACCATCTAAATATTTCCACTTTCTAGTTTCTTGCCTTTTTTACATACATTCTTTAAGAACACTTTCTCCAAAATTGTATCCAGTATCATTGACTCAGGAACTGCAGAAATCAATCCCATGTACCCAAGATTAGCATTACACACCCAGTTTGTCTTATATCAAATGTAATTGTGACCCCCATAAAAATGTATTTATTTAATAACAGAATGTCTATTATGTGTCAAGTACTGTTCCATGTATTAGAGAAACTGAAGTAGACAAAACACAACCTTCATCCTCATTGAACTTGCATCACAATGTCATAAACTTTTATACCCTCCCTTCCTACTAGGGGAACATTTATTATTTTTAATCACTCCCTTACAGTGCATTTCTTAAACTTACTTGTCCATCAATGTTGATAAGTGCAGCCTCTTCCATCCCATGAATCAGGATCTTGGGGGGAAGACTGAGAAATTTATCTTTTTAACAAGCTCTCTGGGGGCTTTATATCCAATGACCCCATGATAATTGGGGGGGGGGGAACCACTGCCCTTTTCATAGCATACTATCTGAGGAATTGGTGATTTCATTGGACTATTTCTGTGGGACCCCTTTGATTGTCATGACGAACATTCTTGGAGAATGTGAAATTTCTCATTGTGAGAGAATCTGAAAGCTCTCTGAGGTTTTCCCCAGCCAATTCCCCTAACAAAGACTAACAAAGCAAACTTTTTCAGGTATACTATTTATGTTCAAACAAAATGATTTTCTCTATGTGACAGACGTTACTATATTCTGCTTTAGGGAAGAAAAGAATCAAACATTAATTATGATCTAGTTATGATCCATAGAACCAAAAGATTCATTTTAAAGATAAAGTTGAAATGATGGAGATTTAGAAAGTTCTCTTGTTAAAAGAAGGTAAGATTGAATGAATCCTAGAAATCCATTGTGAACAATATAAATATTTTCATTGAAGAGGCTTTTTGTGAGTTAATGATAGTATAGTCAATATTCAGTACTAAACAATATGCAATGACAGCAAATAAAGTTGATATTCCAATAACAGCTAACACAGGTTTATCATGTCCACACACTATTCTAAGTACTTTACAGATATTAAGTTGACAATTCTCTAACCTTCTATGGAATGTTTTTTTGTTATCATACTTATTTTGTAGAAGAGAAAATGAGGCATACAGAAGATAAGTAACCTATCGTGGCCAAGATTTGATCCTAGGTGCAAAAATCCATACTCTTAATCACTAGACTAAACTGCTTCTCATTAGTTTTTTTAATACTTCTTCAAAGAATCATACCAAAGAAGTTTATACAAAACTAGGAATCAAGAATTTTATTATTTTATTTTATTATGTTTTATCGCAGCTTCCTTGCCCCAGTGTCCTCATCAGCCTAATTTTCATCTGACTCATTTTAAGATGAAGATAACATTGTTGTTGAAGCATGATCATCTAGTGGTTAGAGGTTCTAGTCTGAGAGAGGTACGGTTTTGAATCTCAGCTCTGCCACTTACTAACATTATGAATTTCAGCAAGTTCCTTCTCCAAGTCTCAGTTTCCTCATCTTTAAAATTAAGGTTATAATGGGACCTACATCATAATATTGTTTAGAGATACAAGATAGCTCATTTACAACAACTTAGGAAGTGTTCGATAAATATTATTAGCAGCATCTAATAAATGGACAACAAATAGCAGCATCAGTAAACTGAACCAAATGATCTCTTGATTCTTCTACTTGCACTAAAAAGAGTTTCTCTTCTAATTACAAATGATAGCAACCAAAACATCAAATTCAGCCATAAGTCATTAAACCAATTATTTCTTTTGTAGGAAAACCAGAAAGGCTATTGGACACATTAATTTATATGTCATTAGTTATCCCCTCTATTCCAAAATGTGTTCTAGCATCCTGAGACACCTTGCATAATACAATCACTGTGACTCCAAGGGGTCAAATGGGCAGGCAGTTAATGCTTCTCTGTGAAAAGCTCAATAACTCACTTTATAAATTTCAGCTCAAAGCCTATGTTGAGGTGAAGAAAAATTGACATTCGGTCTGTGAACTTAATGTCAAGCTCCAGAAAAACTCTAGGCAGTACATGATTAGCGATTAGGGGACGCAGACAATAAAGACATTGCCAAATTGTAAAACAAGACTCGGAAATTACAGAAAATGTTGCTAGTTATTGATTACGGTGACCATTCAGTTCCCATTGAGCCACCCAAAAGAATCATTCATTTTCCAGCAGAGAGCCTGCTCATTTGCAAGATAAAAGAGAGGCATTTCTGCACATGCCCATAATGTTCTTCACCACTGGGGGCAGCTTTACATAAGACTGCATTCACTGAAACCAAAGCAACAGTCCGAGCAGCTTTCAGAATGACAGTCTGCAGAAGTGAGCTGAGCGTGTGTGCGGTACGGGGCTCTCCTGCCTCCTGGGCTCCAACGCAGCTCTGTGGCTGAAGTGGGTGCTCACCACCAGAATGCTGGGCTATGGAATACAGATGTGGCAGCTCAGGTAGCCCCACGTTGCCGGGAGGAATACATCATGCTTTCCGATAAGAAGAAATTGTAGAAGCCAGTTTTTGGTTTTTTTTTTTTAACGACCCCCCCCAAAAAAAACTGTAAAGATGCAAAAACGTAATATCCACGAAGATCCTATTACCTAGGAAGATTTTGATGTTTTGCTACAAATGCGGTATTGGAATTTATTTGTTCTTGGAGTGTTCTGCGTGGCTGGCAAAGAATAATGTTCCAAAATCGGTCCATCTCCCAAGGGGTCCAATTTTTCTTCCTGGGTGTCAGCGAGCCCTGACTCACTACAGTGCAGCTGACAGGGGCTGTCATGCAAGTGGCCCCTTAAGCCAAAGCAAAAGACCTAAGGACGACCTTTGAACAATACAAAGGATGGGTATGTTTTGTCATTTTTCTTCTTTCCTTCTTAAAAAAAAAAAACGAAAACAAAAACAAAAACAAAACCCTTTAGTCTGTGTTGTAATTCTGCCTTAATTATTTTAGAGATTACCTTTCTGTCCTTAAGACTATAAATTCAATTGCTTAGTGGACACGTTTCCTTGCTTAACTACTAAAAAAAAAAAACCCTTAAAACAATTCTGTTTACATTTCATGGAGGTGATATTTGATATTAAATGTTGTTATTTAGATTTAAATTTTTAAAAAAGAAAATACATGCCTATTTTTGCTTGATTAAAAATAAATGAATTCCTTTTTGGGGGGATAACTTTTCTAAGTTGTTTTTATTTCCAGGTTTCAATGTAATTAGGCTACTGAGCGGATCAGCTGTAGCACTGGTTATAGCCCCCACTGTCTTACTGACAATGCTTTCTTCTGCCGAACGAGGATGCCCTAAGGGCTGTAGGTGTGAAGGCAAAATGGTATATTGTGAATCTCAGAAATTACAGGAGATACCCTCAAGTATATCTGCTGGTTGCTTAGGTTTGTCCCTTCGCTATAACAGCCTTCAAAAACTTAAGTATAATCAATTTAAAGGGCTCAACCAGCTCACCTGGCTGTACCTTGACCATAACCATATCAGCAATATTGATGAGAATGCTTTTAATGGAATACGCAGACTCAAAGAGTTGATTCTGAGTTCCAACAGAATCTCCTATTTTCTCAACAATACCTTCAGACCTGTGACAAATTTAAGGAACTTGGATCTGTCCTATAATCAGCTGCATTCTCTGGGATCTGAACAGTTTCGGGGCTTGCGGAAGCTGCTGAGTTTACATTTACGGTCTAACTCCCTGAGAACCATCCCTGTGCGAATATTCCAAGACTGCCGCAATCTGGAACTTTTGGACCTGGGATATAACCGGATCCGAAGTTTAGCCAGGAATGTCTTTGCTGGCATGATCAGACTCAAAGAACTTCACCTGGAGCACAATCAATTTTCTAAGCTCAACCTGGCCCTTTTTCCAAGGTTGGTGAGCCTTCAGAACCTTTACTTGCAGTGGAATAAAATCAGTGTCATAGGACAGACCATGTCCTGGACCTGGAGCTCGTTACAAAGGCTTGATTTGTCAGGCAATGAGATTGAAGCTTTTAGTGGACCTAGTGTTTTCCAGTGTGTCCCAAATCTGCAGCGCCTCAACCTGGATTCCAATAAGCTCACATTTATTGGTCAAGAGATTTTGGATTCTTGGATATCTCTCAATGACATCAGTCTTGCCGGGAATATATGGGAATGCAGCAGAAATATTTGTTCTCTGGTAAATTGGCTGAAAAGTTTTAAAGGTCTGAGGGAGAATACAATTATCTGTGCCAGTCCCAAAGAGCTGCAAGGAGTAAACGTGATCGATGCAGTGAAGAACTACAGCATCTGTGGCAAAAGTACCACGGAGAGGTTTGATCTGGCCAGGGCTCTCCCAAAGCCGACATTTAAGCCTAAACTCCCCAGGCCGAAGCACGAGAGCAAACCCCCTCTGCCCCCCACGGTGGGAGCCACGGAGCCTGGCCCAGAGACTGATGCTGACACTGAGCACATCTCTTTCCATAAAATCATCGCAGGGAGCGTGGCCCTTTTCCTGTCCGTGCTCGTCATCCTGCTCGTTATCTACGTGTCATGGAAGCGGTACCCTGCGAGCATGAAGCAGCTGCAGCAGCGCTCCCTCATGCGAAGGCACAGGAAAAAGAAAAGACAGTCCCTAAAGCAAATGACTCCCAGCACCCAGGAATTTTATGTAGATTACAAACCCACCAACACGGAGACCAGCGAGATGCTGCTGAATGGGACGGGACCCTGCACCTATAACAAATCAGGCTCCAGGGAGTGTGAGGTATGAACCATTGTGATAAAAGCGCTCTTAAAAGCTGGGAAATAAGTGGTGCTTTATTGAACTCTGGTGACTATAAAGGGAACGTGGTGCCCCCTCCCCTTCCCTCTCCCTCCTGCTTTGCTGGCAAGGTCCTTCCTGGTCCATTTTAGTACATTCATAATACTGGTCATTTTCCTCTGGTACAAAATCAACCCACTGAAATTTAAATACCACAATCAATGCAAAGCTCAAACTCTGGTTTAATAGAATGCCTATTGTATAAGACTCTTGATTGATTGCATTAATATCTCACTTGTTTTAAGATAAAACTTCTTTCATAAGTAGTCCCCCACCTCTGCTGTTATTTGCCTTGGGGTGGGACCAAATCTACAGTTCTAGAAGGTTAGTAGTTCACTGGTGAATCAAGGAAAAAGTGAATGATCCCAGGTACTTGAAGCTTGAACTGATTCCAGGAGAATGCTTGACTACAGGAACATTTAGAAACAGAGCCTAAAAACACTGTCTGGCTTAAAAAGAAAATTGAAGGAAACTATCAAATGATGGTGCTGGGTTAAAGAAGCGCCACGGGCAGTTTCCAGAGGTGTTTGAATTACAGTAAAGCAAGCCTAGGGAAAAGGGTTGAAGGGTTAAAATGCTGCAAATAGACAACTGAAAAATGTGAGGAGATGGTAAAAAATACAAAGTTTTAGACTTGAAGCCTTATCTCTGAAATCCATTCTTGTAAAATCGAATCAGAGTTTTCACTGTCAATTTCTCCTAGCCTTTAATTAGCCTAAATTTAAAAAGAAATTTTTTTAATTAAATAACCAAGAAGCAAATTTGAGGAGGCAGATTTCTCCACTGTTCCTCACCTTAGGGAGTTTTCAGAGATGAGGCTTGCAAATGGGAAGGCAGCTTGCTATTTGCTTGTGGCTGGGAGCTTACCAGAATTTCTTTCCAGTTCTTTCAAGGACTCTAATGTAGTGAGTGGAATCTTTAGCTCTGTCTGTTCTTCTGTCTGGGATTTGTAAGACAGTCCTGTTGTGTTCCATTATGTGTCCTGCACACACTAGTCCCCTAATGACTGACACTTCATTCAGAGGCATAAGAGAGAACACATTCCAAGACATGCCTTCCACCAACAGCTTCACTGAAAAGAATGATTTTGATAACGCCTTAATAAAGGTATAAAATCTTAGAGGAAAAAATACCAACCCTATGGCAGTTGTCTTTTGCTTTTCTATTGTTGACATTACAGTGTCCCTATGTTCATCTATATTGTGAACTCATCCATCAGTATGAATCTGTACGGACCCTGCTGGCAATCTGCAAACTGCATGCATGTTTTTATGTCGTAGGTGAAAGTTTATTGACTGCAGCACAAATATCATGCCTTCTGTATTTAAGTAACTTTGACCACAGTTCATTAAGATTTTAGAAAAATGTTTTTGGTCTGTATTGTATCCTCTTTCAACCTCCAAAATGAACAATCCTATTACAGGAGCAAAAATCAGGAATTGCAACATTGAGTCTGTTTCATTTAATTTGGCTTGCCAAGCCCCATATCTTTAACCACATCCCTGTTCTTTCAAAACAAAATCACTGCAGCAAAAAAGAAAAAGTGGATGGCTATTTTTTAACCAGCTTTTTTATATAGTTTGAAGTCTTTTCATATGCTGAGAGGAAAAACCTAGGCAAGTCACCATGAAATATAATTGCAAGGAAGCCAGATTATAAAAAATCATACTTTTATAAGCAATAAAGGAAAGGGGACATTTAAAGTGGATTTCTCAAAGTACTATGATTTTGATTAAATCTTAAAAGAGATGCCAGTTCAGAAAAGCATCATAGCTACAATATATTTACCCAGGATAATTGTTGAATGTATACTTATTAATGGTAAATAGTCACAGATTCCCAATTGATTAATAATGCAGATACTTCCTTACAGTACTATGAACTGGATGACTGAGCCTACTGTGATGTTTTTCACTGAAGTTGTAATTTTGCATTTTTCATATAATGTCAGTAAATACATATTCCATTTCAAAAAGAAAATTTCTTTGATCAGCCTCATTTTTATCTGTACTAAAGATGATTGTATTAATTAAATGCAGTGTTAAAGTGAAAAAGCCCATTTCTATTCTTTGACTTGACCTTTTGCCTCATTTGTCACAGATACCAAATAAATTCAGGCAAGGTATATTTGTACTTATCTTTCTGAATTCTTGCAGATCTCACTGCTGTGATCCTACTGGTATATATAAAATATGTTTGTTGTATTGAAAGTGTTTCTAAAATTCAAAGCCACTTCATGAGTTAGATTCAATAAATGACCAACGTTTTAAAGGCTGGTCATTTTTTAACGCCTAAATTTATTTATAAATTCAATAATAGAACCAAAATAAAATCCCTTAGATTTTAAATGTTATTTGATTCAGGATATGAAATATTTCTTAAAAAGAACCACCACCACCCCCAAACTTTGGGAATGAAGCTACCCTAGTTCTCAGGATCTTCTGATCACAAATATATAACTCTTATAGGCTAGACAATAACTAGTTCACCACCATGAATTTAACAAAGTCAACTTGGTCAATGCTCTCCTGCTCAAAAGTTGCTGTTCTCACCCTGACTGCATGGCACTTTCTGGACTACATACTGTAAGTCTATTTTCATTCAGTATTTCAAACTCATTGTATATTAGAGAAAATTCCATTTTCTATTCCAAATTTACATGAAGTATCTGACTTCCCTCAGAGGTGACAACAGTTAAATAAACAGCCTGACCTATTTAACTACACAACACAGATGCGTCAATGCAGAATGGATTCAGTCAATACTTTGAATGCTTTACCAGAGAGAGAAGAAATGCAGTTTAGTCACTGAACTGCATGTTACTCCCCCCATTTTTATGAGCCCCAGTACACAGTGCTACTGCAGCACGGCTTTCATAGTCCCAGTGCCACAGTCTTCTAAGCAATACTTATGCAATATATATTCCTTTTAAATGAGTTTATATTTTCCAAGACTGTTGACATTACATTTTTTCAAAAAATTTAAACCATTTTTTACTTGATTTGGTGAGTCAACTCTCTAAGTATACAGGCAATAAACTGTATTTCTGTGGAGCAGGAGTGACCTCCAGTGGCCAGTTGGACTAACCACAGTTATTCATACACCTATTCAGTGTTTCTAATCCTGAATCCTTACGTAAACATGATTTAAAACATATATTTTTTGATCTGTGAATCATATTCAGATTTTATTTAATTCATCTCTCTCTGGTAAATATAGTGTAATTTTTTAAGTTGTATTTTGCATATTGACTTACTTAGTAATTAGCCTAGAGGCCACAAGAACTGGTACTGAGGGCTAGAAATGTGTCCATAGATGAAGAGCAACTAAGAATGTCCTAAGAATAGATAAGAAATTCTTTAAAGTATTTATACTCATTGGCATTGCCCAGATATTCTGAAATTTTCATTAAATGGGTTAATATTTTCCATAGGCAGGATACTGAAATATAATGTAATTTAGATTCAGAAAGACAAATTTCCATATTAATATTGAAAGAATCAGCATCAGTTATTTACTAGTCCATAGGAATATCTGAGCTATCAGGTGAGGGAGGCCTCCCCTTCAGCTCTAGAACTCTCCAGTTTCTTGATCATGCCAGTGACCTGTGCTTTGCCCCAGTGCTCTCCCCAACCCTCCCCCTTCTCAGCCAGCTGAACACTGGTTCTATTAGGCTCTCTGACAATGATGTTACAGTCTAAGAGGTGATGATTCATGGATAATGAAATTATGCTCTCCTTCTGAGGAAGGATAATGCAGACTCAGATTCGTAAATTTGGCAAGGGATATTACGATGTTGTAGGTGCATGAAATATCCTCTCTTCCCTTGACATTTACCAAGAAAAGAACTTAAATAGTTTATTTAACATGTGGATTAGACCAGCATCAGAAACAAGCATCCAGCCATGAAGCCTAAGAAAAAATGAGTTCCAGATATGACAAATGAGAATTGAGCCATGAGAAATAAAAAACTCAGAAACTGTGTTGTTTCTTCCATTCCCTTTTCCCTGAGTTCTCATTGGTATCTGGATCTGTAGCAAACCCACAGAGTTTTTCTGTACTTGTACTTTCATACCTGCCTATGTTAAAAATCAGACAAGGTTAGAAGAAACCATGAACATGAACTATAGGAGTAAATGTGAATTACAAACATTGTAAGAGAAACAGAATTGATGGAAGTTAAATAGCTTGTATTAAATGACTCTTGAAAACTAAGAAAAAAATAATATATAGGTGAAAGTGAGTTCACCTAACCTAACTGTAATAGCTTACAGAACTGGACCCAAATTTTGCTTCATCTCCAAAGCATCGGTGATTTTTGCATACTTGTGTAGAATAAAATAGAAATATTACTCAGAAAATCTACATAAATCTAGTTTACAGTTCTTTTTTATGGTACAGTATGGGCCTTAGATTCAAGTTTCTCTGACATTTGCTAATCTAATGATTTGAGGCAAATTTCTTAGCTTTTCTCAATTTCAAGTTCCCCATCTGTAAATGGGCACGTATTATTGACTTCACATGGTTATTGAAAGAACACAACTAGAGAAGTACTCTGCTAACTCTACAATGGCAAATGCTTTTTCTTTTCAAAGAGCACTTGGTGAGATACTCAGGTGTGGTTGCTGGTGTTCTATGTCTGACCTGGGGCAAAAGATAATCACTAACCTCTATGTTACAGAAGCCCAAAACCATTTTACATGAATGCGAATTCTGAGACTAGGAAGCTACTCTAGAACTTAGTTTGTCTTTGACCTTTACTTTCCATAAATCAAAGTTTCTTCAACCCCATGTTATCAGAGTCTAGGAGTTTATTAATAATGATCACAATGTATCCTAGACATAAAATAAAGATACCAACTAGAGAACAATGAACCAAAAGCCTATCAAAGTAAATAAAAATTCTAACTGTGTACCAAATCAGGTCATTATAGTGAGGACTTTCAAACAACATAGGTTACCTGTCCATCCCTTTTCTAGTATCAATATTTAGAGCGCTTGTTTTTTAACATTTATGGCAAGATGATATCATTATTGAACAAAAAGTAATTGCTCATAACTTGTTACAGTAGGGTTAGCATACATTCCAGGTATCAATCACATGACATCTACTTTGTTTCTTTGTTTTCCCCAAAGACTATCCAAAATCTTCTCCTAATACAGAAATTGCTATCATCTTTATCAATTACTGTCACTGAAAATCCCTGTATTAAAAAAAGCATAAAAACACAAAGGCTTTTTTTTTGTGAGTAGCACCCTATTCACTTAGGCAAATTAAATACTATTCTTTGTTGGCCTTTCATCAAATAAATGAGCAATGTAATCACAAATCTTTCTCCAGTGGATGCAGCTTGTCTTACCAAAAACGATGTACATGAATTTCCAAAATTCTTATAATTTAAATAGACAAACTAACTGTTGCTTTTTGACAGCTAAGTTTCTTTGAAATCTCTAAAGTACAGAGAAAAGGTAGTAGTTTTTCAGTGGAAAAAGTATTAGTGAATTTTATGCTGTTTTACCTTCATAGGATTATTGGTGGATGTTCTTGAGTTAGGTCTTCTAAACATGTAAGAAGAATTCCAGGAATACAGACTATCTGAGTCACAATGTAAGACTAAGCAGAGGCAATCTATTTTACAACTGTACTTTCTAATGACAAAACCCCATATGCAATAATAAACCATTTTATTGAAAAAAAGTAAAAGAGCTTCTATCTTATCCTATCCAGCAAATGTTGTAATGAAAATTGGTAACTTTCTTGACAATTCTTGATATTTTCCTTTTATTTGCCAGGGGATCCCACTCCCTATCCCCCAAGAAGAAATTTCCTTTATACCTTTCTCCCACCCTTAAACTGTTGCTACCTACTTCACATATGCAAAAAAAATTGTTTTATCTCACCAAACACAGTCTTCCTTCATAGAAACCAACACAATTTGGTCACCTCACTCAGAGGAGTCACCTATCTCTAATAATAATTTAAAAATAAATTATGAAACAAGATTTAAGTCTGGCTGAAATATAGTTGAATCATGGGTTAGAAAAGCATTAAAGCCTACTTCTATTTTCCTTCTTAATTACCTCCTAGAAAACAAAATATAGGACTTTATATATGGGAGTGTCCAACTACATTCCACCAATCAAAAACATTTATACCATCAGAATTTTTGTCTTCTCAGGAATAAAATGCAAATTGGCGGAGGGGGGGGCTCACATATAAAATGATAAGGCAAATTCTACATTTAGCAAAGGCAATTTCTGTTAAAGCTTCATTGCACTAATTAGATCTGTTCAGGGTATAAAATACATGTTGCCACTGAAGAGCAAAGGACTTCATTAAATACAAATCCTTATTCAGCACTCTTGGGGCTCAAACTTATTAATGAAGTGGGGGTAAAAAAATGTTCTTAGACAATGGATAAACTATATGATAGTGAGGCTATACTATCAAGTGGTATTCATGGCTTCAACTGGGTGATCCCCAAATGTAGGTAAAAATTGGTTCATGGCA
The DNA here is from genome assembly GCF_014898765.1 of Herpailurus yagouaroundi. Lineage (NCBI taxonomy): Eukaryota > Metazoa > Chordata > Mammalia > Carnivora > Felidae > Herpailurus > Herpailurus yagouaroundi. The sequence continues at coordinate 8,592,997 of NW_024412404.1, forward strand.
TTAATATTGATCTGTTATACAGTCTGAAAGAAGGAACATGCTTACCCCTTCCCCATTTAAAGCAAACAACCAGAATCTCACAAGAATATTTAAAGGAAATGTAGAATATATCATTATGAGGCTGAAGCAGTAGGGTAACTTTAAAAACCTCTGATAAAAGTATTATAGGATCACAACAGTGAAAATCCTCTAAGGAGTTTAAAAACTAACTCATCACTTAAGGGTCAGTGTTGGCTTGTACTCATTGAGTTGTTAAAGGGGCTTTGTACAATTCGTACGAAATTTTAAAGTGACAAGGCATAAATACTTGGTGGAGATCCTGCCATTTATCCAGTGGAAGGTTAGGTAACATCACTAAATGATGACTAAAATAGAATAAAGATCTGTTTAATACAGCACAGGCGATATTATATAAGTATATCATGTTTTCCACCAAACAAGGCATGTTGTAGATGTTTAGAAGGAAAATGCATATCCATCCTAAAAGGTGATAATTCACATTTTTTATGTGAATTCACATTTGTGAATGTATGTGTATTCTTGTGTAATGGAGTCCTTATGTGCCAGGAGTGTCTATGCAGGGCTTTTTTGTTTATTTGTTTTTAATGTAAGAAGAGTCCTTAGATTGACTCTGTTTTCCTCGAAGTTTTATCCATTACTCCTATACCTTGTCCCTTCTTTACAGGACTGGCCTAAAATAATTCCTGCCTCACTCACACATGCTTCTGAAGCTAAATTCTATATCTCCCATTCCCATTTGGAAATAATATCCAGTGATTTACCATTGGAATATCCCTCTGCTAGGTAAATTTAACCTGCCAGCATCATATTCTTCCCAGCCTGTGGCATCCATTCCAGCCCATCTCATGCCATTAAATGGCAGCACACACTTAGTCCTATGGACTTTTACAGGGAGGATTGAGTAGTAAAATGTAAAAATCTACATATATTTTTATGGGCTTCACTTTGGTTGTTTTTATGGTCTACCACACAGAGATGTGTGGGGTCTTTATTAGTTTATACTGAAATGGAAAAGCATTAAGCTAGCTGTAAATTAAAAAGAAAAGGTCAAGGCAGATAAAAAAAAAAAGAGTCCAGAGTTCATATTATATCTTTCTTAATATTAAAAATAATCGGGGGCGCCTGGGTGGCGCAGTCAGTTAAGCATCCGACTTCAGCCAGGTCACGATCTCGCGGTCTGTGAGTTCGAGCCCCGCGTCAGGCTCTGGGCTGATGGCTCAGAGCCTGGAGCCTGTTTCCGATTCCGTGTCTCCCTCTCTCTCTGCCCCTCCCCCGTTCATGCTCTGTCTCTCTCTGTCCCAAAAATAAATAAATGTTGAAAAAAAAATTAAAAAAAAAATAATCATAAATGATGAGCATCCTGTAGTTTACTTTCATGACATCTGATTTACTCTCCAAGTTTACCATCATATTCTTAAATGTAAGCCTCACATTCCTTCCATTTTTCCATTTCTAACAGAGAGGTTTCTTTTGTTTGTTTTATGGTTGTTTTGTTTTGTGCTGTTTTCTGCCTACAGATCTTTTCCAAGTCCAAATGTACCACTTTGCCTGTTTTTCTAGAATACCCACTCAAATTTTGATCCTGTCAGAAAGTCACAGGATAATTTATCAGTTTTATGGTTGGAGCAATCAGACAGACTGAATTTGTCTCTAGAGTACAATCTAGTCGAGTCTGGGATATCTGCCTTCTGTCTTCCCAGCCTCCCATTCCCATGACTTTTCTCCCTTTACAAGGATTATCCACAGCGAAATTCCTCCATCCAATGGTACTCCAGCTCTTTCAATTCCTTATTCCTTACCAAATATCTATTCCTAGATCTAGACCAGTATTATTGTTCCTCTTGAGGGCACTTACATTTAAATAGGGATAAAAAACCTTTAGCTAAAGGTGAGAAAGTCAGATATAAGATCAGGCATAACCAGCAGGGCTGGGGAAAGTACTTCTGGGGGCAAAAGGCTTTGCAAGCACCTCTGAAATCATCCTTTATTATAGATACCTCTAAATTTTTCTCAAACATGAGGCTGGAACTTACCAAAGACACCAAGGTAGAGTAAATAATCCAGGTTTTATTCAGTAAACTATAGTTTGAGAAATATCTTCAGTAAGTTGCCATTATACAAGGCTTAGTATTTCTTCACTGACAAACAATATGGTATACTAGAAAGAACTTGGGCCGTGGAACCAGAAAGAATCAGTTTGGATTCTGGTTCTGAGACTTCGTAACTACAAAATCTTGAGTCATAGCCTCTTCATCTTAAAAAAATGTGTAAAGCCATATATATTTAATCATCACCTGATTGTTGCAAGAGGGCAAAGAATCAGCATTTCTTGAATATTTGTACGTATGCTGTTATGGCACACTGCGTGTATTACTTAATTTAATACTCATAAAGCCCCTATGTGATTAAATGAGATGACATGGGTAGAATCACTTGGTACAAAGTTTGGCACATAATAGTAACCTTCTCTAACTGCTAAAACTTTCAGTACCATAGGATGCTTTAACAGTTGTGCCCCACTATCTATTTATTTTTAATGGAATAAGAGATACCTGGCAGACTTTCAAGGATTAGAATCTAAATTGTTCAAGGGCATCTAAGCACATGGTTAATACTAAAGAGTAATGTGGTATGTAAAACCAATATCCGAAACCTCCCAACCAAGCCCAAATGCAACTCTACCTTTACTTGCATGCCATTTTCCATGCTTTAGCACTGGTCAATTTTTGAAGTACAGGTGCTTTCTTACCTCTGCGCTTTTACTCAAGCTATATCCTTTTTGAGGAATGACTTTCTTCGCTTCCAAGTCCTCCTGTCAATCTTGGAGCCTTTCTACAAATCCAATTACAATTTCACTCATTTCAGAAGTCTTCTTAATCTTGCCCTTCCTTGTTTTACATGGTATTTTCTATCCCTGTTGGTGACTACATGACCACTTGTCTGTGTTAGAGTTATTAATGTGTCTGTATATCCTTTTGAAGGAAATGAACTATTTTTTTAAATTTTACTTCTTCTACCAATGATGATTGATTGGTACAGTTTTTTATTCATGGTAGTTGTCTGTTGAATTGATTTTCTAGTAATTATGATAAGGTTATTGTCAAGTTCATATTTATTTTTATAGTCCACATATACATTTTGTGTTTTTACTTAACATATACATTTTCATATATGCAGTCTTCTCATTTACCATTTAATTGGCTTCAAAAATTGGTTTCAAAAAATTCTGATATAAGTACAGTTTTTAAAAATAATGTTCTGATTTAAATGCATCCATGTTACAAAGAACCTACGAATGATTTTCTTTTGATAGTTGCCAAGGAAATGAACAATTTAGCGGGTATAGTAAAGTGACTAAGAGCTAAAAAATATTGTGAGACAAAGAAAAAAATATTAATTCTAAGTATGAATACATCTTGATTTTAGTGAGTCATCTTTTGTTGTAAAAGCCATATATTTGTGACTACTGTTTGTCCACTGCATCTTGGGAAAGATCCTTTTCTCATTAGTGTGGATGTCTGCTCATCCTGTCCTCAGTTCCAAAAATGTTCTGCCTTAAATACATTCCAAGGCCGCACCTCTCCTACCAAACACAGGGACCACTCTACACTATCTCGGACACTAGGTCAGAGGTCTTTGGCTTCCTGAATATACACATTTTCAAAGTAACTATTCTACTGGAGACTGCAAACATCAAATACTCAGTTGATAATTAGTAATGCTCATCTTTTTTTCTCTCTTGATTGATGATGCAGACAGCAGACTTGATCACATAGGATTGAGGCATCTGCCCTTTGTTGGGTCTCCGCTTTCCTCCCTCTCTTCATCCTTTTCCTCCTTTTCATTGAATTTCATCTCTCTCAGCTCGACTTTAATTTCTTTCAATTTTTCCCTCTGTCCAACTTTTATTTATAAGTCAACCTCTACTACTTAAATATATACCTTCTGACTGCATTGAAAGGAAAATACTGGTGATTTTTATCTCTTAGAAAAGCAGTAATTAAAATGACACAGTCTAATAATTTAATTTAAAAGAGTCGAAAAATGATTTTTATTCAACAGCTTTGTTTAGTTCTATAAATTAAGATCTGTAATTTTGTAAACAGTAATTTAATTTCAGAAATAGAAATGACATTGCTCATTTTTTTTTACTTTTTTTATTAGTTGTCTTCATATTTGAGAGACAGAGAGACAGAGCGCAAGTGCGGGAGGGGCAGGGAGAGAGGGAGACACAGAATCCAAAGCAGCCTCCAGGCTCTGAGCTGTCCGCACAGAGACCGATGCGGGCCAGAACTCACGGACGGTGAGATCATGACCTGAGCTGAAGTTGGATGCTCAACTGACTGAGACACCCAGGCGCCCCAACACTAGTCTGCTTCAGATTCACAAAATTCTGCATAGAGTGACAGCTGAATGAAAGTAACCTATAACCCATTATACAGGCAAGAAGTTTCCAGTAGGATGTATTCAGCTCTTTTCAATAGCAAGCTCACAAATTATTTTTCCAGAGGTCATATTTGCATATAACTCTGAACCACAACTATCTCTTCATATTCAACTCAGTTTTAACATCTAGCAGTGTGTTGCACAGAAATAATCAATGGTTAAATTATTCCCATTTTGTTGGCTCAGCTCACAGTAGCCCACTGATTAGTTAAAAAAAAAAAAAAAAAAAAAAAACCTATTTGATCTTCAATTTGTATTTCAACTGTACCCAAGTGCAGATGCCATCTCTGGTAATATGGCAAAACAGATTTAGGTTTATAAATGTTTCTGTGTGCTCCAATAACAGCATGCATCCTGCAGTAACTATACTGTAGCTCAAAGTGTTGTAAAAAATACAACTGAGTTTACGAGGGAATCATTTTAGAGTTAATTAAACCTTCTCCACCTGTAATTTAAGAAAAAAGAAAAAGCCCAACACTCTTAAAGACCATGGGGGAAAGGCAGTTTAAGAAATAGAAGTCCTCTGTTTATCCAGGGAGGTACTTTATAAGGCAGACAGCTACACCACAGTAGAGAGACAACATTTCCTCAGCTGATTCGGTTAATTAAAATGCACAGTTACAACAGGCTTTCTTCGAGCCTGCAGCTGAATGACCGAAGTCTCCATTTTAGTCCAGTGTCACACAGAACGTGAAGAGGCAAACATACTGCCCAAACACAATTTGACTCACTAAAATCCAGCACTATAAACATGAAATCCATTTCTCAGGCACATTTTAAAAGACATATGATCAAGATTTATGGAATAAGGATAGAAATAATTTGCAGCTAGGCAGCGCCAGGGGAATATCCTAGGTTCCTCTCAAAGTAGTTCTAAGTAAAATTTACAAATAAATCTTAAGGGTAGAGTCCACTTTCAATGCAGAAATCTTCAACCCTTTCCTTTCAAATGTGTGGAATTTGAATCTGACAAACAACCAGTCTGTTGCCAGAATTTATGAGTGATATGAAAAATCAAAGGCCACAAAAGCTATTTGTCAAATAAACTGCAGAACGCGATATCAGTCTGCAGGGCTCATTTGCAGAACTCATGATGAGCATGGGAGGAGGGGATGCTAACAGCTGCAGCCTTGACCGCACTGCCCGTGCCAGCCAGAATTCAAGCTGAGTGAGCTGAGTGTGGCTGAAAGAGGGGGCAGACAAATGAAAAATAAATAAATAAATAAATAAATAAATAAACAAACAAACAAACAAACAAACAAACAAACAGAAGAGGTACTTATAGCTAAGTTTTTATTAAATCAGTAGATCAGAGTGCATAGATGACTACCTATAAAGCCAGTTTAAAATAGATGGGACCTGCAGGTATTCAAATTACATCTGTTCATGGAAGACTGCTTTTATTTCATGGAGTAGGGGAGAGATTAAAGACTCTGGATTAGTTAGACTAGCAGTATGGCACGGCATCAGTTTCCTCATCTGTAAAATGGGAACAGTACTTCACATCCCAGGGCAATTTTGAGGATAAACCGAGATGACATATGTTTGTGGGCATGTCAGGTGCTTGATAAAAGTTATTCCCCTCTCTCTCACTAGGTGTTTTCACAATGCGGCAAGTTTCCATGCAAGTGAAAGTTGACCCACATGAACCATTTATATCACCAAATATGCAATCTATAGAAAATGACTAAATATCTCTGGAGTTTAATTAAGCAATCATTAGATCAATCTAAAAAGTGCTTTCCAGAAATTTGGAAACCCTCTGTTAACATCCATTAATGGAACTGCTGTATTAATTACTGTCCTGTAACAATTTTGCCTAGCACCATCACAGACGCAAAAAAATCTGATCTTAGTATTGTCTTTCTCTAACAATTCAGCATCATTTTCTTTTCATAAATATTACTTAAAGAACTGACTTCATTATCTTTCAAGCCTCTTTTTAAAATGTTCTAATGGCTCTCTCTGTTTCCTCCCCAAAACATGGACATATCACACCTCCCACACACTCAGTGCTGAAGGGAACATGCTATTAACTATTGTAGTAATGGCCTATATAAATATAAATGGCCTATGTAACTTAGCACCTAATTCATTTCTAGTGGGAACTAATTTAGGCATTTGGAAGAACAGTACACAATATAATCTGTTTTCAAAAATTCCAACCGAGTCTGTGACATGGTAGCTTCATTATCCAAAGCAATTTATTCAAAGAGTTATGATCAAGAAATTCCAATGGACGTTTATTGAAGACCTACTATGTTCAGGCATTCAAATGGATTTGTTTTTCCTTAAGGCAAACAAAACATAACAGAGGGTAAAGGATATTTGAAATTTGGAGTGGTATCATTTTGAAAGCCATTGAATTATTTAAATGGTTTTGTAGTCATTTCATAAAGCATTGGATTTTCTCTTCCCAAGAGAGAAATTTGACATGTGCCCTTCACTGGAGACATGATAATAATTAGTTCATTTTAAAGACTTTGAAAAGAGTAGAGATGAAAAGAACTGTAAGAGTTTCTAAATGACACGAGATCTGTGAAGTGGTAGGTATTTAACACAAACTTCATAGAGATGTTATGTGGATTCATTAGTTAATTAGTTAGTTAATGACTTTTAAGTGTTAAATCTTATTAGATTTTTTTTTACACTTTAACACATGTGTGAGAGAAATTACTCTGTCTGAAATAAATAACTGACTATACCATTTCAACATATTGGATCTTTCCATGATATACCTTCAAGACATTCTTTCCCAGTCTGATTTTTTTTTTTCCCAGACAACTCTTGAAAAGCCAATCTAGACCTTGATTCCCATCCTCTTTATTTTCAGTATTGACACTGGCTTTCAGGTAACATTAAGCACAGAATTGAGAAATCCTCAGGGCAATGTATTTAAGGCAATTTTATAGCTCTGTACCACAGAGGAGAAAAACAACTGTTGGGTAACTCAGAGAAATTGGACAAGGTAAGGAGTTGAAACCCAATAACTAATGTGCTCTTTGAAAATAGTGACTAATTTCTCTCCTACGTGCTGGTAAGTTGAGAAAGGATGGCAGAAGCATACTAGGTTAGCAATATTCTAACATGTGGGAAACATTTCTATAGCTTCAACAAAAATGTTTTGTTGGCATATATCTACACAGAGAAGAGTGCATTGTCAGTATACAGCTCCGTGGATACTGGGCATGCTTGTGTTCTCTGTGTCTAGACCAAGAAACAGAAAAATTCAGTACTCCAAAATCCCCCTCCGGTTCTTCCTGTCTAGTCCTATCTCCAAGATAATCACTACTATTACTTCTAACATCATAGGGTAGCTTTATCTGTGTTAGTACTTTATAAAAATGGAATCATAAAGTGTGTATAGACGGCCCCCAACTTAAAATGGTTTGACTAAAAAATTTTCGACTTTACTAGGGTGTGAAAGTGATATGCATTCAGTAGAAGCCATACTTCAAATTTTACATTTAGATATTTTCCCAGGCTAACAATATGCAGTGCGATACCCTCTCCTGATGCTGGGTGGCAGCAGAGAGCGGCAGCTTCCAGTGACGCATGCTATCACAAGGGTAAACACCCATTCTTTACCCAGACAACTATTCTGGTTTTCACTTTTAGTGCAGTACTCTGAGCACATATAAGGTAGGCTAGGCTATGATGTTCGGTAGGTTAGGTGTATTACATGCCTTTTCAACATACAGTATTTTCAGTTTACAGTGGGTTTATCATAAAGTAACTCATTATAAGTAGAGGAAGATTTGTACTCTCTCTTGAGTCTTGCTTCTTTCTGGCTCAACATTATCTTCCATGAGATTCATCCATATGGTTGAGTGTAGTTGTAGATCTACTTTCTAATATCCGTCCCTCCATGCCTCCCTCACCGATACACACAGAATCCTTTTCATATTCAAAGAATGGCCATGGGAAGTCCTTGATGAACTTCTTCTCTAGTATATATGATAGCATGGGAGACTCAGTAATAGCTAGTGAACAGTTTCTCCTGGCCATGTTTGTTTGTTTGTTTGTTGTTGTTGTTGTTCTGGTTGCACCAGTAAATATAAGAATATAATGCAGTCTTAAATTATTTTGCACTTTTAATATTTGGCCGTGGACAAAGGAAGACACTGAGGTAATCTTTTTAGTAGTCTTTGCTGTCTGCCTAGTTCTCCAACCTGAGCTATCCTCCCCCAGAAAAGCCCTCTCTCCCTTGTGTTCAGCTCCTGGAAAGCCTGCTCTACTCTACAGTTGTATTGGGATTAAAAAGTGCACTTATTGTGATGAGCACCAGGTGTTGTATGTAAGTGTTGAATCACTAAATTATATACCTGAAACTAACATTACGATATATGTTAACTATCTGGCTTTTTTTTCTTTTTTTTTACATTTATTTATTTTGGGGAAACAGAGTGAGACAAAGCGTGAGTGGGGGAGGGGCAGAGTGAAAAGGAGACACAAAATCTGAAGCAGGCTCCAGGCTCTGAGCTTCCAGCATTGAGCCTGACACAGGGCTCAAACTCACGGACTGTGAGATCATGACCTGAGCCGAAGTCAGATGCTCAACTGACTGAGCCACCCAGGTGCCCCTATCTGGCATTGTTTAAAAAAGCTTTAAAAATTGGCTAAACTACTTCATACCAAGATGTTAATGCATAAATGGTTAGTTCTCCCAGGTAGGGCCTCAGGATAATGCTGTAACACAGAGGTCCAATTACTCTCTAGGGATCTCTTACAGAGTGGCATTTATTGACTTGTGCTTCATGGTTCTTTTACATTGAAGGATTCTAAGAAACAGATCTGCTGCACTCAATGCTGTTTTTACTATTAGAACATTACTGGAATTGTTATTTTGCAACATCATATAGTATTCTCTTTATGAAAATCCACAGGGGAAGGGCTACTTCTTCCAAATAAGCTTATATTAAAATATGTCATTATTCATGCAACTGATCCTGCCCATGTGCCTTCCCTTGTCCCCACATCTCTTTTTCCCTCTTTTTCTAAAAATACCAAAAACATCTGAGACAAGTACAAGTGTCCAGGACTTTATAACAAGTATTTTTGGTCTACCTTCCTCACCCTTGATTTCATTTGCTTTTTCTTATGTTCTTTGTTTGAATGGATTCATATTTTAAAAAATCGTGATGAATTTATAGGAAGGATATAGCTTATATTCAATAAAATATTCAATAAAATATGTTATCCCTTAAGGAAAAAATGTTAGCCACCCACATTAGATCAGGCTGCCCAATAGAGGAATATACATTTTAGGCAGAGGACTCTTCTAGCAATTTTCAATTTTAGTATATGTGCTGCCTAAGCAAGCACATCTTCTAGAAATTTTCAAATTACACCCCATTGGTTGGCTGTGATCAGAAAGATTGTTGGAGTTAATATACAATGTACTGTATGGTGTAGTGTCTTACACACCATAGGTTTCTGGTAAAGCTTTGCTGATTACATTGACTGAAGATGTTTTCCATCAAATAAAGTGAACAGAATGAGAGAATATCTAGGAAAAATCTAGCTCAAGAACACTATAAAAGATGAATGTAGGGGCACCTGGGTGGCTCAGCTGGTTAAGCGTCTGACTTTGGCTCAGGTCATGATCTTGTGGTCCGTGGGTTTGAGCCCCGTGTCAGGCTCTGTGCTGACACCTCAGAACCTGGAGACTGCTTCGGATTCTGTGTCCCCCTCTCTCTGCTCCTCTGTCCCCCTCTCTCTACTCCTCTGTCCCCCTCTCTCTGGTCCTCTCTCCCCCTCTCTCTGCTCCTCCCCTGCTCATGATCTGTCTCTGTCTCTCAAAAATAAATAAACATTAAAAAAATTAAAGATAAACATACTTGTGAGAAAACATGGACTTGTGTTGTCAAGAGAGTGCAACTGTTACTATATTTGATATGTGATATTTTGTAACCACTAGTCCACTCTTACTTTCAAGAGTCTCAATAAGAGTTCTACTTGGGAAGATCTGATTAATGCATTCTTTATCTAAGAGTCATTGATTTATGGAGTTTAACCATAAGACACAACACAGCTCATTTTCTTTCTAATATTTATATCTATAGGAAGAACCCCACGATGACATGGGGGCATTCTACCCTTGACTGGTAATCCACATAAGCAATCACCCAAACTAACAATACTGAAAATATTAAATGATAACAATGCTCCATTTGTTGTTAGGATCCCACTATTAAAACTAAGTAAAACAATTCCCAGGAATGCAATGATAATCCATAAACCATACCAAAAAACAGCCTAATATGTCTTCCAGTGAAATGTTCTCTATGAAATGAGATGTCAAATGTGGATCTTAATTAATCCCTATATTAATTTTTAGACCAAAGTAATAATGCCAGCTCAGCTAGATTAAAATTGTGGGTTTTTTTCTTTGCTGTTAAAGCTATTTGATTACAAGACACTGGGAAAAGTATATACTCTTCTAGAAAAAAATATGAACAAACTTATTATCAGAGTTTGTGTAAAATAAGCAAAAATTATAATCTGTACTGATGATATTCTTTTTTTTTTTAACTTTCGAACAGGAAAATATTTTTTTTATTTATATATGAAATTTATTGTCAAATTGGTTTCCATACAACACCCAGTGCTCATCCCAAAAGGTGCCCTCCTCAATACCCATCACTCACCCTCTCCTCCCTCCCACCCCCCATCAACCCTCAGTTTGCTCTCAGTTCTCAACAGTCTCTTATGCTTTGGCTCTCTCCCACTCTAACCTCTTTTTTTTTTTCCTTCCCCTCCCCCATGGGTTCCTGTTAAGTTTCTCAGGATCCACATAAGAGTGAAACCATATGGTATCTGTCTTTCTCTGTATGGCTTATTTCACTTAGCATCACACTCTCCAGTTCCATCCACGTTGCTACAAAAGGCCATATTTCATTTTTTCTCATTGCCACGTAGTATTCCATTGTGTATATAAACCACAATTTCTTTATCCATTTATCAGTTGATGGACATTTAGGCTCTTTCCATAATTTGGCTATTGTTGAGAGTGCTGCTATGAACATTGGGGTACAAGTGCCCCTATGCATGTACTGATGATATTCTTAAGGCATTCAATGGAGCCAATCAGTAATATACCAGAATACAGTTATATTTATGTAATTTTTATTTATCCAAATGTATTTTGCCAAATCTAAACTAAATTTATTAAGAAACTATCATTCCTAGAAATACCATGGTAAAGATTTCCTTTAAAAATCACTAACTCCAATATAAAAATTAGGACCTATTAGGTTAAAACTTTCTGTTCAGCAGTGACTACAGAATTAAATATAATATCAGTACATGTGATTATTTCAAATCTCATAATGTACAAAAATTAACACCTATTTATTTAAGCTTGGCAAACACCAACAGACTTGCTGGACCCTGGCAGGCTCCATTGTCACAAGGCTTACATGGCCATTGGACATGTAAAAGGACATCTCTCTCAAATATTTCGTGATTCTAACAATGTGTGCAGAAAGGAATGGATACTGAAGCTATGGAAGAGCATTTTGCTAGATTTCTGAGTGGTTCAGAATCATGCCCCCAAATCCAGACACAGCACAGTGAGCTTCTTACTCCGACCATCTCCCCATGACCTGTCACAATCTGGGCTCAAGCTAGTCTTTCAGGTTCCCTCCATCAAAACCACAAACCACAAACTCTGCTCCATCAAAACCACAATTTACCATTCTCTGAACATCTCTAATTTGCTTATGTTGTGTCTTATGCCTGGAACATATTTTTTGACAAATTCATCCTATATTTTATGACCAAACCTAACTCTTTCATAAACGATTTTCTGATTATTAGAGACAGAAGTATTTTTCTTTTTCTCTCAGCTGCAATTATATATCTTGTTATTATCATTACCATTATGATTATTTTACTTCTACAGTCATTATCAGTTTCTGATTTGTGTTATGTTAGCTATATTATCTTCCTTTTGGGGAAATATTACAGGGAGGAAACATGTCTTACACATGTGTTTTTGCATCCCAAACATGCTTAGGAAGGATCTGATATAGTATATGTTTAATAAATGTCTATTTAATGAATTGATGTGTGAATAAATGAATGTCATACTTGTAAGAGCCATACAGAAACTAGCATGCTAAACCAGATTATTATTCCCTATCCTTGCCAAAAATATTCATAAAAGTTTTGGGATACAGTTCATACCATAAAATGTTACACTTCCTGTATTTCACTTTTTTCAACAAATGTTTACAATTTGTAGCTATGTGAATGGCCCTACATTGCAAAAGTAGCACTGGAAATATAAAAGAGGCATTGTATGGGTCATAGGATCATTTGTGAATTATAAGCAACCTTATTTGCCATAGGCAAACCATTTACTGAGCTGCAACTATTTAATCTATAATGAAAAGTCATAAGTTCATATAGAGGCCATGCTGTGGAGGACTCTGAATGATGGGTATAAAAAGAGTTTTTAGAGTTTTGCATGGTGCTGTTAAGTTATAATTGGTTATAATCCAATTTTATAGGTAAAGGAATTGAAGTCTAATTACAAAGAGCCAGAATTTGAATCTTGATCAAATTTAGAACCTCTCTTATAGTCACTGAGCAAAAATGTCCTCTCTTAATGTTAGTTTCTCTCTGAATAGATGGATCTTATGTACGCATGTGTGTATGTATGTATTTTTAAGATTTTATTTTTAAGCAATCTCTATACCCAACATGGGCCTCAAACTCACATCCCCAAGATCAAGAGCCAGGTGCCCCTGAGATGCTTATTTCTATAAAACATAAGTCATTTTGCTCTGCTGCATGATATATACCACAAGCCATTGTCAGCTTTAAAAAAAATCAAACACAAAACTATCTGTTTTGAATGGATTACTATGTTTAAGGCATTATGCTAAATGCTCCCCTTAACATATTTACTTCTTATAATAACCCTATGAGATAGATACTGTTTACTTATATTCCAGATAGGGAAACTGATACAGAAAAACTTTAAGTAATACAATCAAGATCATAGAATTAGTAAGGACAGGAAATGGAATGTGAACTCAAGTCTCTCTTATTCTTAAATCAAAGTTCTCAACCCTTTTATTTTATTGCCTTTCTTTCTTCTTACTAATCCTTAAATATGACTTTTTTCTCCTAAAAAGAAAATTGGATTATTGAAACATTCACTGTTTAGAATATTTATCTTAGCATTGCAAACATTTCACCCCATACTTGGAAGGAATCTAGAAGACAGAAAATAATGGTGGGGGATGGGTATAAAGACAGGTTAATCTCACCTGGCCTAACTAAGCCCTTTACATTTTTCAGAGGCCATCCCCAAGCCCAGTCCTAAAATGACAGTGAACCTTGATCTTTAATGGACAGAAGACCCAAAGGTCCGAAGGCCTTTTAGATAAACAGAACATATATCAAGGAAGTGGCCAGTACCCTTAACAAATTGGCTGGCTTGCCTCTCATCCCAGATCCATGACTTTCAGCTGCTAAATGTAATATGGGAAACACGTCAATATTTTCCAGCATGCTGAGTCCATTCCCCCCCCCCAATATTTTTAAGCACAAGACAGGTGCAGAAATCATTTCAGCCACCACTGGAGGGGTGCACAGCAGCTGTCACACAGCCACACCGCAGCAAAGGTCTTTGCTAAGATTCAAAATGAAAAGAATATGCATTGTAATTGAAACTATGCAGGGGACAAAGCCTCTCAGATGCACACAAGAGTACTGAGGATTTGAAAAGGGACATATGCCACTTTTATACAAAAGCTAAGAGAGAGTACCTTTCAACAGCTCAGGAGGAGATATAATCAAGTCTTTAGAAAAGACATAAGCAACACATCTGTAGCATCCAGGAAGTAACTCTTTGACAGCTACAAGGGAGCCTTGAAGATGATTCAGGGTATGCCCTTTGGTTTTCCATTTGATGACAACAAGGTCCAGAGAGGTTAATACTTGTCCAGGATGAGTGAGTAAAGCTTTGGTGGTCAGAGGCCTTAAAGCCAAATCCATGATTTCTTCATCTCTTCTACTCTACCCTGCTGCCTCTAATCTGCTGTGTTTTGTCTTGTTTAATTTTAGTTTTCTTGCTTGTTTTGTTCGTTTTAAGAGGGTTACTTATTGAAAGACAAGTATGACCTAGCACCATTACAAGAGGAATCGCTTCTAATACAGAGAGTTTTTATACACTATCCCTCTTCTGGCCAAGGCATTTAGTTGCTCCCATAGCTAAAACAGAAATGAGTTATTAACAGTCAGAAGTTCATGGCAAGGAAATAAACTGAAACAGGCATATTCCTCTGGGTTGTGGCTGAGCTCAGCTCTATAATTCTGAAAGGACACTTCTTTTTCTTTATTAAATCTGAGTCTCCTCTGGCCTAGATATGAATTGTCAAATCACTATTCTCTGTTTTTAAAGATCAGTTTATACACAGGTCATAAAAGATTGATGTATTCATCAAACCAAACATGCATTCATTCAGTACCTGTTTTATGCCAGACTAGATGTTGGTGATACCAAGGTTAAACATCTCATATATAACACTGCCATTTTACAATAATGGAAAAGTGACATCCTGCTCTGTAGTACAAGTACTCTCAGCAGTGGTTAAGCAGCCATCAGCAATCAATTAGTAAACATTTACGGAATGGCTTCTTATAAACAGACTTATCATAGGTAATGCAGGAAGGTACTAAAACATAGGCCTCAAATCAAATGGAGAAGATAAATGCATTCATGTGAAATAATGTAAAAACAAAATTATATTTTAACCATAACCATATTTTAACCATTTAATCATAAACATAGGAAAAACATGGAGGGCTTCTTGAAGTAGATGTGTGTTTTTTTGTTTGTTTGTTTTTTATTTTTTTTTTAATTTTTTTTTCAACGTTTATTTATTTTTGGGACAGAGAGAGACAGAGCATGAACGGGGGAGGGGCAGAGAGAGAGGGAGACACAGAATCGGAAACAGGCTCCAGGCTCTGAGCCATCAGCCCAGAGCCCGACATGGGGCTCGAACTCACGGACCGCGAGATCGTGACCTGGCTGAAGTCGGACGCTTAACCGACTGCGCCACCCAGGCGCCAAAGTAGATGTTTTGAAAAAGGAATGGATGGACAAAGAATGGATGGAGTGAAGAGAGACCATTTTAGAAAGAGAAATGTAGGAAAGTAGGTACAACTACAGAGATTTTAAGAACATTAATTTTACAGCATTAGCTTAATTGAAGTGTGTTAATTCAGATATTATAATGGGAAAAAAGGTAACTGTGTGTGTGTGTGTGTGTGTGTGTGTGTGTGTGTGTGTGTGGTGAATTACTGCTTATATATTAGGCTATAATGAATGGGTAAGTCAATTTTAATTCTAAGTTGATACTGCCACAGTCAAATGAATTCAGGATCCCCTATAAAATCCATTTTTGCTTATAATCTGAGTGGTAATCACTATGGGTATACACACTGTTTAAGCCAGGGATTCTTCTGCTCCATCAAGCTTCTGTCCCACTAGTTGCTAAATATTTTAAAAATTGGCTTGGCTTATAAGTGATTGTGTAATTTCAACAATTTTCAGAGAAGCCTGATACAAAAACAAGTTCTTTCCCAGTTAGTGAACAAAGGAGTTAGCCAGCAGAGGAGTGAGACAGACATTCAGAATGCAGAGTATCCCTTGAAATATTTCTACAGAAGAACTGTAAGTCATTTTTTGAAATCCTGGAACCATTAATATGATTCCCACTTAATTTCTTTACCATTCACTGGAGAAAATAAAGCCCAGTGAGAAACAACTCCAAGTGTACAAAGAAACCAATCAGCAAAACCTAATGGACATTCCTATTCATGCCTGTTCTCAGTTATCTTAAATACAAACTTGATCCAGTATATTTCACTGAGGTGCTAATAATAACCTAGTTCTCTCAAGATCTTTCTTACTTTTCTGTCAGCAACACACAAATCAATCTAAAACACCATTTCTGATATCACAAGGAAGTAACTTGTTTTGTTTTGTTGAGTGAGTGGGGGAGAGGCAGAGGGGGAGGGAGAGAGAGACTCTTAAGCTGGTTCCACGCCCAGTGTGGAGCCCAACGCAGGATTCGATCTCATGACAGACCATGAGATCGCGACCTGAGCTGATATCAAGAGTGGGAAGCTTAACCAACTGAACCACTCAGGCATCCCAGGAAGTAATTGTTACGAAGATGGAGATCATTAAATGTCTTTGTGCTTCTGTCAACAATCCAAGTTATTAAAAACAAACACACACACACACACACATATATATAATATATATGAATATATATAATATATATGAATATATATATAATATATATGAATATATATAATATATATGAATATATATATATATATATATTCATATATATATATATATATATATTCATTCTTTGGTTCTTTCCCAACAAAGAGTTAAGCCATACCATTATGTCCTTCCAGAATGATTCTTTTCCTAAAACAGTCTTACTGGAACGCCGTGGTGAGTTATGACTCACAAATTAAAAAAAAAAAAAAAACAGATACAAACTTCAAAGATGTTACTTCATATAAATAATAAAGTAAATAAAAATACTGTTCACAGAATATTGCCTGCTTCCTACATACTAATTCCATCTTGGAAACTTCAAATAGGTAGCATCTAAATTATATTTCTGGCATGTTTTATGATGAGTGATATTGTCCTCCTAACATAATATTAAACTACATAAGTGTTATTTTTTTAAGTTAGCCAAAGGTGTTTGTAGCCTTTGATTAATATAATTATTAAGAGCACAAGATACACAGATTAATGGGTTCAAATCTCAACCAGAAGAACTGTGTGACCTTGGGTAAATGACTTAACAATTCTGAGCTTCCATTTCCTCAGTGATAAAATCAAGATAATTATAGAACCCACTTCAGAAGGTTATCAAAAACTCACAGAAGTTTACATATATAAAATGGTTATGACAAAACTGGCACATAGTAACTGCTTATAATGTATTAGCCGTTGTTTCCTTTCTGCATATATACATCATAATTCCTAACTTAAGAGCTAGTCAAGAATAAAATGGAGTTCTCTGCTATTCAATAATCCAAACCTCATACAAACATAAAAATAATTAAGTTGCCAGCATTAAATTTAAAAGGCATGGATGTTTCATAGTAGATTTCAATACCTGATCTTATGAACGGGACATAACTATATACTGTTTGACGGACAGACAAATGTGAATCACTTTGTAAATAATATATTTTCATTTTATTGTGCATTTGCCTTAAGTCTAGATAAACTAATATTAAAATCCAGGTGGCTGCATCATGAGCTCCTTTTTCAGGGAGTGACTAAGAAAAGGGGGAAAATAACATAGGAAAAGCAAAATAATGTGACAATGTTTAGTAAAAGGCAAGGCGGCCATGTACAAGAGAACAGGTTGTGTACCGTATGGCCCTACAAAGAATCACTCAAATAGATTACAGTTTTAATGCTGATCCCTTAGAGAAAACTGTGTGCACTGGCTATGGCCAAAGGGTAAATATAAATACATAAAATGGGCTTCATTAAAATTATGTCAAAATGCCAACAGAAGGACAAATTTGGATTATTATCCTAATGTGCATACTTAGCACTTATCACTTGTGTTATCTTGGCCTCGTTAGTTAACTTCTCTGAATCTGTTTTCTCAAAGGCCCTCTTTCCTGTTGAGTAGGGACAAAAGTATTCTTTCACAAAGATTCTACTATATATCCCTTAGCAATTTACTATGTGCTAACAAACCTAAAAAGCATTGACCAATTTTCTGAAAAACTGTCATAGCTCAGATAGACCTCATATATCAGATACAACTGCTACTTTTTGTTTTTGTTTTGCTTTTTAATTTTTAAATTGTTCAAGGCCTTCTCACAAAGGGATGGTTATTAAAGGCCTTTGGTTAAGAGTGGAGAAGCCACTACACTAGAAATCAGGAGCCATGAATTCTAGCCTAAGCTCTGTCATTGACTTGCAATATAATTACGTATAGTTTTCTCATATACAAAATGGAAGTAATAAACTCTGATATCAATTAGGAAAAGTATCAAGATAATATAAACATGCTTTGGAAAAAATTGGAGCACATTAATATATACAGTATTATAAGTCTTTTGAAGTTTTTTATCATATAATACATGGTAAACAAAAAATAAATAAACAGGCTTCTGCTAACCTCTGAAAATAATTGCTTTCTAGATGCCTTTGATCTTTTGTGATCTTTCTCTGCGTGTTATTTCTCTTACTAGATCAATTTTTATCCTGAGTCATGTACTATGGAAGCAGGAAAATAAGTGTTATATACATAAATCGTCAATAGAGAGTAAGAAAAAAATGATTACTTTTTCAGGCATTACAACATGTCTCTAAATAACTTGTCAATCATTGATTATTGACTATGAGTCAGACCCAGTAAATCCTATTAAGATGCATCATATCTTTTTCTAAGAATCACCCTATAATGTAGGCAGTAAGACAATCTCTATTTTCCAGACAAAGATGCCAACTCATCTTCATTAACTTTATTGTCAATCATCTTGCATAAGGCCATGCACCTAGGGAGTTGAGCGAACCAGGATTTAGGCACATGTCTGTTTGGCTCCAAAGCCCATATTCATTCCAGTTTCCTCATTGCCTCTCATAACACTTGATACAGAGTTGACACTCAATAAATATTTATGAGTGAATGAATGGATAGATGGATAAGTCGATGGATGGATGAATAGACGCATGGATGGATGGAAACATGAATGCCAACTGACTAACCTCTGGAAATCACAGTCTATAAGGGCAAGATCTAGGCAGCCCAGCTGGGCTCTGTCACAAGTTGTTTAGTTTCTATTGTTCTTCCTCTTCTTCAACTTGAAAACCCGAGGCTGTAAGAATTTCTTAGCTGCTGATATGAGCATTGCCTGTCCTTCCATTATTTCTGCTGACACAGATGGTGAAGGATCTCAAATTCTTGGTAGTAATTATGCCTCATCTCTGATATCTGACTGGAGAGCCTCTCTCTAGCAAACTAGAACATGGCATTTTGCTGTTTGCTCAGTGGGTTTGGTAATTCTGATCATGGGACAGTACCCATGAGAAAAGAAAGGGGTCCTCAGTTCTAATTCTGAGAGCATCTGAGAAAATTTTGCAGAAGCTGCCAAAAATAGAAAGAACACTGTGTGAGATTAGAGCCTGACATTTGGTTTTGCATCTAGTATCATGTGTAAAGACAGAAAAAAAGGAGAAAGGAGGAAAACAAATATTCTAATTGGCCCAACTGATTTATTTGAAACAGGTAGATTCAGCAACTTAGCTTTTATTGGTTAACAAGCCATAGATCTTTTTTCTCCACCTGCTTTCTTGTAAGAAAAACCGTGCCTCAAGGTTATTTAGAAAGGCTTCTGAAAGCTATTAATAGAAGGCAGATTTAAACCCAGTCTCTAAAAGGCTTAACTTTGTATACTATAGTTCTGCCCTTGTAGAAAAATAAAAAAGCTTTCAGAAAAAAATAGCATATAGCTCAGATTATTAGCTATCTCTTTGTCACAAATGTGCAGCTGGGTTCAGAATTTGCATGTTTCCCAGGCAAAAGAATTCAATAAGCAAGTAAGCGAATCCTGCCATTTTATTAAATACTTTCAGAAAACAAAAGCAAAGCAAGCTTTCACTCAGCCAGAACCAGAACATAATCCCCAGAGCCAATAACACATGTTAAAGTTCCAGCACCAGAGCCAAAGTGGACAAAGGAACCCTCTCTATCCTACTACCCCTAGGGCAAACTACCCTAATTGTGATTCTCACACTCTTCCGTTTTGAGACCCTCCAAACATGAGTGCTCAAACAAGTAGAAAGGAATTAAAATAAGGAGAACTAAGATTTGAGGTTTAAAATACACTTTCAAGATACATCAATATATGAAGAAGTGGGAGGATCCTGAAAGTGCCCTAAATAGGCCAGATATCTTTAACTTGTCCTATTAGTTACGATTCTCTTTGGAGGTAGGAAGAGAGAGTGAAAACGAATTATCTCCTCCCTATAGCCTTTCAACAGGCCCTTCTCTCTTAATTACATATAGCACTACTGCACAGGTCCTGCTGAGCACTGGTATTCACAGGGTAGACGTTGAAAATGTCATAATTGCCATGTTGGCCTGCTGCTATTACACCCACAGACTCAGGGCAAAGCCTTACAGCAGAAGTCGGCTCAGTGTCCTAATGCAGCGGATCCATCTTTCTGACAACCTTTTATTCTTTTCTAAACTTTTTCCTCTTTATAGTTTCATACTTCCAAATCTTCAGTGATAATGGTGACATTCTCAGAAGAAAAGTTCCAGGGCATCCAGTGGCTGCCTGGATTGATACTTAGGGAACTCTTTGAGCTGGAAGTCAAGATAACATTTCTATTTTTATTCCTGTTTCAATCTTCATGCTCAATGGAGATAATGAAATCTTTCTTACACTCATTTATTTTATTAAGAGCAGTCAGGAGTATCATCCTTTCCACTTTCATGGCAACTGAGTCAAGAGAACAAAAAGCATGAAAAGATTGAGAGTACGGTCTCCTGCATTCTAAGGGCTCTATCCCTGGTTAATTGAAAGAACTAAGGAAAGGGACTTAACTTCTCTGGATCATCTAGAAAATGAAGTGATTAAAATAGAGGATTTCTACAGGTAGTTCCAGGTTTAACTTTCTATGATCTTACTTGTCCCAATGCCCTCCATCTTCTACTCGTAGTGTAATTGAACTTACTTTTCCCTCATGTAACCTCCAATATCTTGAGCTCCTCCTAATTTCTTAGCCCATTATTTTTTCTAGATTCACTTTTCTTTCTATCCAGCCTGAAACTCAACAGTAAGATACTTTGCTGATATTCACAAACTGCTATCTTTCTTAGCCCTGTTGCTTTCCAAAGCCACTTGGCAAGTCCCCAGTCTTGGATAAATTTCCACATCTGCACTCCTATGTCCAGGTTTCCAAGCATGAGTCAGCATCATCTCAAGGCTAGTCTATATTGACTTTATGATTATTTGCTTTCCTGAGTCTCATCAAGCAAGGTATATCAGCTTTATGAGTTGACCCTCTTAGCTATTTGGAAAGCTTTTTCTTCACCTCTAACAGACTCCTTTAAATATATTTCTTGTCCTCTTCAAGCTCACAGCCTTCTCTCAGCAGATTACTTTTCAGTAAAGTGATTATAATAAAGCCATTTCCACAATGAAAATGTTTAAAATTTAAAATACAGCAGTTCATTTTTAGTTCTATTACATTAACATAAAAAACGATCTCAAATCTTCTGCAAAAATCATGGGGCATTTCTGCATTTCTACATCACTTCCAAGTCAGCTCCATTTTGATTTATAAGCTTGACTACAGATCTAGCTGTCAGACCAGATGTTGTATGGAAAATACCAGCTAAGTCTGATTGGATTTTTCAATCTGTCTCATCAAAACCCTACAGCAAAACAGAAGTAGTTATGAACTTCAAAAAGTTTTAGGGCATAGCACTAATTGCTAATTGGAATTATCTTTTCTCAGATAATATACAGCATGAAAATACATTTCAATCATTCATAAATGCCTATAAGAAAAAAGAGAGAGAAATACAAGACATTTAACTGAATCAAAATATTATGAGCATATTCCATCTTTGACATTCTGAAAATTATTAGAAGGTTAATATCACTTTGCAAGCATCACTTAATAGCACAACATTTCAGACCAAAAATTTAAGGGGGAAATGTGGAAGAGGGTCATGTAGCACCTGTGGTGGATAGAAAAAAATCTTTGAATTCCACTTTGCGGGTGCCATTAGAAAAGGGGGAGTGGCTGGGTTAGGCATCGAGGCAGTGTTAATAAAGGGTGGAAGGATAAAGTACAAATCCATAAAAATCACAAAAGTGATCCTAAAACAGAGGTGGTACTCAAGCTTTTTGTTAAAGACAACTAGTTAATCCTAGGGACCCTCAGAAAAATGTTTTAAGATACATAAAATAAAAAAAAACATGGGCTTAAAAAGAAATTTAATCATATTGACATAGTCATCACTTTTAAAAACACAAATTTGTGATATAGTAATATAGTTGATCCTTGAACAATGTGGGGGTTGGGGCAACCCCCTGCACAGTTGAAGATCTGCATATAACTTTGACTCCTTAAAAATTTAATTACTAATAGCCTACTATTGACTGGAAGCCCTACTAATAATAGACACAGCAAATTAACACATATTTTGTATTTTATATGTTTTATATACTATATAGTCTTACAATAAAGTAAGCTGGAGAAAAGAAAATGTCATTGAGGAAATCATAAAGAGAAAATACACCAATAGTACTATACTGTAAAAGTTCATGTAGGGGTGCCTGTGTAGCTCAGTCAGTTAAACATCCAACTCAATTTCAGCTCAGGTCATGATCTCATGGTTTGTGAGTTTGAGCGCCATGCTGGGTTCTGTGCTGACAGCAAGGAACCTGCTTGGGATTCTCTCTCGCCCTCTCTCTCTTCCCCTTCCCCACCTGCATCTCTCTTTCTCTCTCTGTCTCTCTCTCTCTCTCTCTCTCTCTCTCAAAATATATAGAAAAATAATCCATGTATAAGTTCACTCATGAAGTAGAACCTGCTTTGTTCAGGGTCAACTTTCTATGTGCTACTTTAGGAAATGTTCAATAGCAAGATCTGCCAAAAGATCTGATAACTGACATCAGTTCAAAAAAACAATAAACATAAAAACTTTATTTAAAGTTAGCTGCAATAACTGTAGTATGTTATGACAATATTGGTGATTTTTATTGTTGTCCATAATCTCTGATCTCCAATTCATCTCATTATCTCTCTTTAACTCATCTCAAAGTTTTTTTCAGCCCCCAATTCCTGAAATTGCTCCACTTAAGGCCATCAGTGAACTGTACGTCATAAAGTCTAATGGCAGTTCCCAAACCTCATCCTACTTGACCTATCAGCAGCATCTGACACAGTTGATCATTTCCTCTTCCTTTACCTATACTTTTATTAAATTCAAAGATAAAATTCACTGCTAATTTTCTTCCTACCTCCCTGGCTTCTCCCGTTAAGTTTCCTTGGCTGGTTCCTTTTCATCTACCAACCTCTTAATGTTATAGCATCCTAGAAATGAATCCTGGAATCTCTTTACTTTTGTGTCTAAATTTATTTAATGATTTCATTAATACTACAATTCAGATAATGTACACATGACTCCAAATTTATAACCATGGCCTGAACCTTTCCTTGAATTCTAGGCTCATATATCCAGTTGTCTACTCAATGTCACCTCTTAAATGAGTAATAGACACCTCAGACTTAACATATAGGAATTCATGATCCTGATCTCCACCTCTCCCCCAACACCCCACTAAGCCTATTCATCCTCTAATACTCTCCAACCAGTTAATGACATACCGAGGCCAAAGTCTTTGGAGTCATTCTTGATGCTTATCCTTCTCTCTAATAAGACTAAATATAACCAGAATCTGGCATCTTCTTACCAACTCCACTACTGCCACTCTGGTGTGAGCCACCAACATTCCTGGCCCAGTTTATTATAATATTCACCTAACTGGCTTCCATCCTCACCTGATCTCAAAATGTCAGCTAGACTGATCTTTCAAAACATAACATGTCACTATTCTGCTCAAACCCCTCTAATGGCTTTGCTACTTCCCTCAATATGAAAGGCAAGGTCATTCCAATGGGCTCAAGGCCTTACAGTATCCAATATACATTTTACTGACCTCATCACCCACACTTTCTCCCTGACTCACTGCAAGCAGACATCTTCCTCAGGTCCTCTTACTTGCTGTTCCCTCTGCCTGAGATAATCATCCCCCTAATGTCTACATGGCTTATTTCCTCATGTCTCCTAAGTCTTTATTCAAATGAACTCTTTAGTAAGGCTTTCATGATCCCCACTACTTAAAATGGTTTTACTTTTCACTTTCTTTTTATTGTTCTCCAGAGCAATTATCAGCATATAGCATAATATATATTTTATTAATTTGTTTATATCTTCCCTCCTAAGGCATCCTATAAAGACAGAGATTTTTGTCTGTTAGACTCATAGACACACCCCCAGTGCCTGCTATAAAGCATGCATTCAATAAAAAATTGTCAAATAAATGCATGAATTAAGAGGTTCTTTGGAATCTTATGTTCTGTGAAGTCTAGCACTTTTATCCAATGCAATAAGAAGTACACATCATTCTACTTGCCAAAATCACATCCTGTGCATTAACCTAGATTCTCTTAAACACAATGCTTGAAATGAAACAAAGCTAGTGTTTGGTATTTGCTATAGAAATACTGTAAGTACTAACTAGCAGCATGGAACAGTGCATGATGACCACATGGAACAGCGCACTCACAAAAGAATGTTACATGATGTTATAGAACAAGAGCTTTGAGACAAACAAACCTAGCTTTGAATTCCACTTTTTCCATTTGTGAGCTGGGTGATGCTAATATAAAAAGTGAATAAGAAATCATTTACTTCCCTAAGACTCAGTTATTTGTCTGTAATATGGAAAATGTCACTGATGTATCTCAAATAAAATTATAAGTGCAAAATTCTTGGGCACTAGAAAAAGATGTTCCTCACTCCACTCCTCTTACTTTCCAAGTAGATTTGAGAAAATATGAGGGCACTGAAAGATGTTCAAAGAACTGTGAGAACAGGACAGGACAAACTGGTGTCACATGAATTGCCAGTCACCTTAGGTGATGGTTAAGGTGGAGAGGCATACTGAGTTCACCTTAACCCTGACAGTTCCCACCAAGATGGTATTTAGGTACCTTTCCAGGGTAGAGTATAGATGGTGTCTAGAAAGTAAATCTAAAAATAGGAGGCCAAGACTCTATCCATGAGGAAGAGAAGGGTGAAATGGTATCATGTGAGAAGATAAGTGGCAAAGGAAAAAGGCAAAGCTGAGCAGAATTTGTGCTAGAAAGCAAAGTTGCCCCATTATCAAGGATTTATTGTCCAAGAGTCTTTATGCATAAACATCTAATTTTATCCACAACAATTTCATAGGAAAACCTCTGTTAGTCTGTTTTTGGAATCAGTAAAAAGATTCTTTCTTCTCAGATATAAATAGGTATGAAAATTCTACAATGAAGAAGAAGAGATATTATGTTCTATCTTTAATCCAGATACCTCAGTGCTGACGAAAAAATAAGTAGAAGCAATGGGCTTTCACATATCACTATATGTTGTTTCTCATACTTTAAAATTTATATATTTAAAAAAATGGCACAAAGATACTGTCTTGTGAGAAGACAAGAAAGTGGATGAAATGGTCATTGGCTGAAAGCAATGATAAATATTCATGAATCAGGGCCTAGGTTTCTCATTTCCTGAAGAGCGTGCCTAGCCTGGGAGCAGCCTAACTTTGGACTAAAGGTGATTCTTAGAGAATCTCCATCATTGCACTTATGCAGTAAGTGTATGTGTTGGTTGAGTCTTGATTCACTTCAGAAAAGCTGTCATCTTTGATGACCATCACAGGATAGTCACTGATTGGCCTGCTGCTTGTACTTGGTTTTCTCTTACAAAAGTCTACGATTCCTTCCTAAAACTGTTAAGGTAGCACAAGAGTAGGAGGGAGAGATGAAGCGAGAAAGCTGATGAGGTACAGACCATATATATACCCAAATTGGCTCCGTGATTACTGGGCTTTACCCTGGACAGACCAGTCAAGGTTCAAATCAAACCTCAGAGCGAAACCCTGCCTATTGTAAAATCTGTGCTTAGAAATACATTTAGGGGCAGCTGGGTGGCTCAGTCAATTTTGACTTCGAATTTTACTTATTGAAATTTTACTGTGTACCAGATGCTTCATTACTTCTCACAATAGCACTATGAAATAAGAACCATTATTGCACCGATTTTACAAATGAAGAGACTGAGATATAAGCATCTTAAGTAATTTGTCAAAGTTTTGGAGATTCAATAAAATTCCAACTTTGGCTCAGGTCATGACCCAGCGGTTCAGGAGTTCAAGTCCCAAATCAGCCTCTCTGTTGTCAGCGTGGAGCCAGCTTCAGATCCACTGTCCCCCTTTCTCTCTGCCCCTCCCCTGCATTCGTGCATGCATGCTCTCTCTCTCAAAAACAAACATTTAAAAACATTCTTAATTATTAAAAAAAAATACATTTAATAGGAAACTGCATTCTCAGATGATAGAAAACTTAAAGCTATTAAAAATTAGTAAAGCAGGGTGAATTCTACAATAAGATCATCACATTCTACCCTTTCAATTGAAACATACAAGAAAATGTTTCTTTATTCAAACTTCCTGCCCCTGCTCTCCTAGCCACCAGTTTGTGAGTGCCACCTGTGGATCAGGCTGCATTCTTTGTCCCATGCCAGAGAAGCGGCTAGCAATTATGGGTGAAGTTAGACAGTCCCCTGGATTTAGGCACTAGTCTCCTCTGGGTTGTGTTTAAAAACTGTTTTCTGTATAATGAAAAACTATGCATTTCTCAGGGAAGTAATACAGCTCCCCAAATCTCTAACTGACTTCCATGTAGAAAGAAGGATTACTTGTTGTCCTTCCAAAGCAGAATTATAACAAATTCCTTCACAAAATTAATTCTCTCTCTTCCATATTCTTTCTTCCTGATTCTGTCAATGGATGTGTATGTTTCAAAGAATACATGATGTAGGAGAGTTGAACAGTACTTTCAGCTTCCACATTTCTTCTTCCTATGTTAAATGCAAATATTAATTACATGAAGTATGCCTTCTTATAGTTTTAAAATAATTTTGGAGGAAGTATATCCCCTTTGGCAGTTCCCAAAACTTGTGGGTTGCTTTGCAGGTACTACATAAATCCAGGCAGTAGCATGAACTTAGCATAGCTCAGTACAGTAAAAGCAGTATATAGCATTGTGGTTAGAACTCATGATTTGAGTCCTTAGTCTCCAAAACCTTAACAAATTACTTAAGATGTTTATATGTCAGTTTCTTCATTTGTAAAATTGGTACAATAATAGTTCTTATTTCATAGTGCTATTGTGAGAAGTAATGGAGCATCTGGTACACAGTGAAATTTCAATAAGCAATTGGCATTAGAAAAAAAAGTATTATATTCCAAAAGTATTTAAAAGCTGTTGCCTGTTTCCAGCCAGAATTTCGTAGATAAAGTTCCATTAAAATCATATTTTTGGCTACAAATTAACCTGTTAAATAAAGAAAGTCTTACTCCTATCTGATGCATATTTACCATTATATAATTGATCCTTAAAGATGCTTTGTATAATACAATACAGAATAAATTTATTTGTACCTTATTATTTTTTAAAAGAACTGAATGTCATATAATCGTTTATTGTTTTAAATAATTAGCATGTAACTGGACTAACTCATTTGTAAAGGGATTTTTCATATTATACAAAGAAATAACTAAAATAAGCTACCAGACTCAAAGAAGCTCTTTAATGTAGCTAACTGTGGGTCACTTTTAGTATGACAAATCTAATGGAACATATACTTGATTTTCAGGGGGAAAAAGCAAGAGCTTCACTAAACAACAACAACAACAAATGGCCCTTCCCTAACCACTAACATAAGAATAAAACCATAACAAATTCAATATAATCATTGGCTGGGGAGCCATGTACTTACAACTTGCTAGGAGGAAAAAAACAATATAAATCAATGTGCACTCACACTTCCACATCTCTGCATTATCCCACACAGAACTAGCAGTTCTTTTAAGACATGCTTAGTAATTTTTTTCTTGTGATTCCCTTAACGCATTCCTTATTTCCAACTCAAAAAAATGGGATGGGGGAATATAAATATTTTGTATTGGGACAAGGCGGTCTATCTTACATTTATGTATGTTGTTGCAATTTTTGAAATGTAAGCTCCACCAGTAATAAGAAATATTACATATTAACATCAAAACTGGTACTATTATGACCAGGCAATTATTAACACTTCATTACAAGTATTGGTGGTTGTGGTAATGAACAATAGGGATGGAAAACAATGGGGATGGTAAAAACAGATGACTTTTTCTGGAAAGACAAGATTTTCATTCATGTGTACATATACATACATACATAAATACATTAGTCTCGACATGAACCACGACCTTCCATTTGTTAACAATGAAAATATTATCTAAGACCAGATTCTCCATCAGTGTGTATATATGTGTATGTATGTATGTATAAACATGTTTTGGTGTGTGTGTATAGCATTTGTATAAATCACAATTAACAAACTACCCCATCTGGCTAGATGAATTAGAAGATGGCAACTTTTCCTCAGCACTGCAGAATCTCGCTCACTATTTGCATCTCTACCTTCCACACAACTTTGAGCTTTATGTGAATACAGCCATACGTGAAGCAGGATTGACAACACAGTCCACTAAAAACCACCATCCCAGACAAGTAACAACTGATTTTTTTTTATTATTGTAATCATAAAGAATAAAACAAAGAATCTAAAAATGAAGTTTTAAGAATATTCTGAGGTGAGACGAATGTGCTAGTGAAAGAGAATAAACTAATCCTTTAGTAGATTTGAATTATCTCTTTAGTACATTTTATGTAACATTCACAAACAGTATCACTTAAGGAATATTAGATGTAAATTTTGATTAAGGTGGAATATATAGTTCAATTCAATAAAGATGAATATAGTTCACAGATTTTTAAAAGGGAAGAAACTGTTGTACTACCGAATTATAATCAAACTATGATTCAATGTATTTCAACTATTTAAGAATATTATCTGATAGGGGCGCCTGGGTGTCTCAGTCAGTTAAGCGGCAAACTTGCAGTTTGTGGGTTTGAGCCCCACATCTCATCGGACTCTGTGCTGACAGCTCAGAGCCTGGAGCCTGCTTCAGATTCTATGTCTCCCTCTCTCTCTGCTTCTCGCCTGCTCACACTCTGTCTGTCCCTCTCAAATATAAATAAAACATTTAAAAAACTATAAAAAGTTTTAAAAAGAATGCTGATATATATGTGTGTGTATGTATATATATCGATATATATATATATATATACATATACACACACACCCACTTAGGGGCAGTTCTTTGCCCCATGACTACTGAGGCTGAAAGAGCCAATCTGTTCCCAGAAAAACATGCCAATAACACCTACAGGATTTATTGGAATTATTCACCATCACAGCACCATCTTCACTGTTATCAAATAAGATTAGTGTGTCACAGATACAGATTCTGCTATAGTTTTAAAAATTCCAATCTGTTTGCAAAAAAAAACAAAGAAAAAGTCTGATTCTAGCCCATAGTAAATAAGAAATAGCTAGGACTGTTTTAGAGAGTATATTTGGATAAATATAATAGAAATATCTAATATATACATGTTAGTTTGACAGTAAGGGAAAAAAATTTAAAACAATAAATTCAAGCTAGAGAAAATCCATTTACACAGCCTCATTAACCATATTATATTTTGGAAAGACAAATAATGAATAAATTGGATATAAATAAAGTTAATAAATCTAAAAGTTGTTAAAAAAGATCAGATCCAAGAGTTTCCATCAAACAGAACAACTGTCTAGCCAGTGCTGTGGATAGTACATAACACAGAAAAGCCACTCAATTTATGTAAAGAAGAATGAATGAATACTGAGCTTGAGTATATACCACCATATTGAGTCCAAACATATAGTTTTAATAGGGTTTAAACACGTATCTTTTCATTTCATGTAGTATTTCTTTTAAAATAGCATCTGTTGCTCTATTTTCTAATTGCAAAAGCAAAAATGCTCATTGCAAACATTTTTTTAAATATCAGGTATTATTAAGAAAATGTAAACATATATCAATAGAAAAATAAAAACACCAGCAAACATTCTTTTATCCATGCACAGGCATTTGTATGTCCATACTTGAAATCATACTGTATATCAATTTTATGTCTTCTTTTTATAACTTATTATTACATTACAAACATTACCCATATCATTAAAAGTTCTTAAAAAACATGAGCTTTAATGGCTTATTATTGTTCCAGAAAATGACTATGCAATAGCTGAATTATTATGCTATTGATGTACATATGAATAATGTATATAATCAAAATACTGGGCAGAAAATTTTAAGTGGCTCTGTCCATAAAACTTTGATTGTATCTTTCATTTCTTTAGGATACATTTATATATGCCAAATTGCTATATCAAAGAGATATATTTAGCATTTTTTATCTATAGTACCACTTTGTTTTCCTGATAATTTGTATTATAACTGCTTCTGGAAATTATGAAAGGACTAATTTCATCACACTTGGAATGGAGACACTTTAAGATAGCTTTTATAATTTTATAGATCAACACTGATACAATCAAAATTTCTGATGAGATTGAACATGTCTCAACATATGCTCAACATAACTAATAAAGGCTACTTGTATTCCTTTTTGCATCAACTATCAGTCTCAAATTAGAGGAGGAAAACTACCTCTTCCAGTACTCATGAGGCTTCAAGACACTGGAGATCCTCAATATTTCCATATCATGAATAGCATCATGATTGCTCTGTAACTCCTATCAGAAATACTTTTTGAAATCACATAAAAGGTTCTGAATCTCAGAGTTACTACATAAACATGAGAGGAACACTAGTGACCTACATCAAAGATTTCTCCCACAATTATTACAAAGTACTTTGAAGTAGAACTCATTGACAGTCAAGGCTAGTTCCATATAATTAATGAGTTGTAGATATCTCAACAACTCCACAATCACTGTAACCTGTAATAAATTTCTAGGCCTCTCATAAATAGCCACATCTTTAAGCACACAAACGAGACAGTTATTCTGAATTATATGATGTTTAGGAGCTCTGAACTACAGCAGAATCAGATGTGGTAAGAAAGTATTAGATTCAAGCATCCACAAAAGTTTACAGTTTCTTTACAGTTATTCTGTTATATTTTGTGAATTTACACTTTGGTTTTACAACACCATCTCTTAGAAAGACATCCATCTATTTCCTGCACACATAAATCAGCTTCTCCTGTTTATACAGCAGGTATTTGACAATTATTCTTTTCTTCTAGGATATCTATGGTAATATTATATGTAAGTTCAGTGAGGTAACCAGTAGCCAGAAGTCAACTGGTTTTCTTCATACCCCACAAAAGGTCTCTATCCTTGAAAAAAATTGTCTATTAGGGTAATTCTTAGCACCTACTTGTTTTCACATAAACTACTAATAATGCCAAGAAAATATGTATCAAAGTGGGTAACAAAAATTTAGAGATGATTGTGACCTGAAATATCTATTAAATATAACTAGAAAATCTATGTCTAGATACTGACAGTATTTTCACAAATCAAGTCTGTCATTTCCTTAGCTGCAGGAAGAACCATTTTAAGGTTAACAAATTATTGCCTAATAAGTTTTGAATTCTACATGAAAATAAATAATATAGATGGCATATGTAGATCTCCATTCTCTGTATCCTCTTGATATTCCTTCATTTTCTCAAGATACTAGATAAACGACTTCAAAAAGTCTCAATGTTCAAGCAAGTACATATCCTCAACCAAATGAAATAGATATTATCTATTATTTATGCCAAGATTCAAG
The DNA here is from genome assembly GCF_014898765.1 of Herpailurus yagouaroundi. Taxonomy (NCBI): domain Eukaryota; kingdom Metazoa; phylum Chordata; class Mammalia; order Carnivora; family Felidae; genus Herpailurus; species Herpailurus yagouaroundi. The sequence continues at coordinate 8,625,067 of NW_024412404.1, forward strand.
TTGTTTCCTTTCTTGTCTTTCTTTTTCCCTTTATGGAAATTTCCTTTTCTGGATATGTGCACCATTTGTCTCTTTCTGTCCTTTTCTCCCATTCCATGGTAACAGAAGAAAAAAATAGTATTTATCAACTTGGGGTATCTTTATTTACACGGGACATAGCCAAGAGGCAGACAAGCAAAGTAGAAAAAGCCCAAGTTTTAGAATATGCATAAGATTGCTTGAATCCCAACTGCACCCTCTATCATCTGTATGGTTTTGTGCTATTTCTTCAACTTCTTCAAGACAGTAAACAAGGAGTATAATTCACTCATCTGCTGTAAAAAATGTTTCATGAACAGCACCTAGCCAGTGCTTACGAACAGTAAGCACTCAATCAATGGCAACTGTCATCACTAAAACTGTGTTGGTAAAGAGCAGATAAGGGTGTAAACTATCCCCACTTCACTGAGTTTGTCCGTAAGCCCTGCCAATCATGAACATCTAACAAAAATATACTCATCAACATAGTAAATTTTAATTATAAAATACCTTGTAATCTCTACTATTATAAATTCGCATCAGGCTGTTTTCTTCAATGTTTCTCATTTCTTGGCCAAAATATATATTTTTTATCTACAAGATCAAATGTATTCTTTTATTTTAAAACACTCTGATATACCTCAGTATATTCATTCTGCTAATATTTGTTTCAGGACCTGGAAATTAAATGTGATTATGTTCCTCTATTCAACTCCCAAGACTTTTGAAAACTGTCCTCATTATCCTTGGAGCTATGGTCTTTAACATAAATGTCTTTAACACAATGTCTTGAACTTTATGTTCCACTTAGTTTTTAAGCTTTTTTAAAATGTTGCCATTGCAAAACGACCCTCAAGTTTGACAAGGTATCAATTTATGGCTTTCAGGTCTCACTTGGATAAATAAAACTTTATTTCGGTTACAGGTTGCTCTTATTCCCTCCTTCTTTGTCATTATGCTTCAGTTTAATTCCTTTCTTAGCCACATTATATGATTAGTTTAAAATTTCTATATATACTATTTTATAATACATTTTATTAACTTAAAAACATGAACTCTTTTCCTACTCTTTTCAGTATGAATAGTATTTTGGGTGCATTTGCTCTTGGAGAATAGTTAACTTTGGTCTTAACAGGCCAAAGTTTTATTAACTTTTTTATTGTTTTATTAACTTTCAAGTGATAAATATTTCATAAATTAATTTCTCTAAGTAAGTAACATAAGCATATCTATAATATTAAAAGATTTCTATAAATACTATTTAAAGATTTTATAAAGTAGAACTTTTAAACTTGTTTCATACATATGGAAAAGAAGGATAATTAATACAGAAAAATAAGAAACTTCAGAAATATCAATAATTAAAAATTAAGTCAACCACAAGCAGTTTTGATACATGTGAAGAAAAAATAGGCTGGGGCACCTGGGTGGCTCAATTGGGTAAATGTCAGACTCTTGATTTCAGCTCAGGTCATGATCTCAGTTTGTGAGATCAAGCCCCTCATTTGGCTCTGCACTGACAGCACAGAGCCTGCTTGGGATTCTCTCTCTCCCTCTCTCTCTCCCCCTTCCCCTCAAAATAAATAAATAAATTTAAAAAAGAAAAAAATAATATGCTATAATATTTGAGGATGTTACAAATTTTTTTTTAGGTGTTCAAAGTGATTTTATATTCTGTCCAACCTATTCATTGAAAATAATTTTTAGAACTTTTGTAAACAAATGTTAGTAATTTCAGGTTTCAGTTAAAATGAAACAGTATTGAATAAAGACTATAATTCTTGCATTTTGATGAAAAAGAATTGGCAATTAGCAGAAAATTACTTGTTGTCCAACCTGACAGGCCTTTCCACATTTTTTGATATAGCATTAACATTAATATTACAAGGAGTTCTCAATAATTTGGATTAACAGGTGACAAGAACAATCTGAATTAAAGTGAAAAATAAAGTATGGTTGGAAAAATTAAATTACAGTAACAAAACTTTTGGCAACTTTCTACCTTTTTTAAGTTTGCTCTTTGTAATATTCTTGTTTATGATTAGCAGAAGATAATCTGTTTTTTAAAGTACTAAAATTGTCCTGTATAAATTAAATATGCTCCAAATAATAGTTACACTCTTAAATTACTTACTTATTCCTTTATTTTTAATCCATTTTATTTAGGTATAATTTTCATACAACACAATACACACACTTAAAAAGTGTATGGTTTGATAAATTTCACAATTGTATGTACTAGTATAATGATCACACCACTAAAATATAGAACATTTCTATTACCAAGAAAGTTGATCTCTATTCTGCTGCAATCTCCCCACCTCCATGCCAGGCAACCATTGATCTGTTTCTATACCTTATATTAACTTTGCCTTATTTTGAACTCATGTGAATGGAAGCATTCAATATACTATTTTGTGTTTGGTTTCTATTAATGAATACAATTTTAGGCCTCTCATCCCAAAACTAATCAGCCCAACCCTGCTGAGCTTCCAAAATCAGATATGTTCAAGGTGGGAAGCCCAGTCCTGATTCAGAGCTTGTGGTGACCTAGGTTGGTGTAAGTTGTTCCTTAAGAAGGAAAGAGTATTAGAAAGAACTGCTTATTACCAATTTAATAATTTTTAATTGCTGAATATGCTTCATTATAAACTCATATACAGCACACTTGTTTGTGCATTCACTTGTTGGTAGGCATTTAAATTGTTTCCAGTTTTTTACTACTATGAATTAAGCTGCTCTACAAGTGTAGAAGTCTTCCATAAACATGTTTTTATTTCTTTTGGGTAAATAGTTTGGATTGCAATTGCTAGTTCATAGAGTAGATATATACTTTTCTCTTTAAAGAATCTTCCAAATTATTTTCCAATGTGATTGTACCATTTTGTATTCCCATCAGTAATGCATAAGAGTTTCTAATGCAAATGGTTCACAACATTTACAACACTTAATATGTTAATTTTTGTTTTTGTTTTATTTTAGTTATCCTAGTGGGTGTGTTATGGTATCTCATGGTTTTAATTTGGATTTCCCTGATGATCAATGATATTAAGCACCTTTTCATGTGCTTATCAATCATTTATATATTTTTTTCTAAAAAAGAAAGAAAGAAAGAAAGAAAGAAAGAAAGAAAGAAAGAAAGAAAGAAAAGAAAAGAAAAGAAAAGAAAGAAAGAGGGTGCCTGGGTGGCACAGCTGGTTGATGTCCAACTTCGGCTTAGGTCAGGCTCTGTGCTGACAGCTCAGAGCCTGGAGCATGCTTCGGATTCTGTCTCTCTCTCTCTCTCTCTCTCTCTCTCTCTCTCTCTCTGCCCCTCCCCCTCCCACACTCTTGTCTCTCTCTCCTTCAAAACTAAGTAAACATTAAAAAATTATATATTTTTTCTGATGTGTCTATTCAGGATTTTGCCCATATTTTATTGGGTTGTTTTCCTTCAAATTGAATTTTAAGAATTCTTTATCTTACCCCTTTCTTTTTAAAGACAAATTTATTCCAGCCTAGGACAATACAAGCTCTGAATCAAGAGTGGGCCTAAAATCTGCAGAAGCAATTCTGAAATATTAGGCTTTGAATCAAAGGTTCTTGATGAAAAGGAGATGAGTAATCTGGTATTTTAGACTCCATTAAGACTTGCCATTTTCTATCTGACCAAAATGATCATTCTTCAGTCACACTTAAAATCAGCATTTCATCATTTAGAAAAGCCTGCTTCAATCTAAGCAAATCATGATGTGATTCTGCAATTGACAGCTTGTCCAAGCACTTATTTGTTTGCTAAGGAGCACTTACAATATACCACAACACCTTTTCCAATAAAGGCACTCACATATAATTAGTAGTAATAAATAATACCAGTAAGTAGTATGAACAATATACATACTGCTTTCCTCTGCCAAGTATTAAAGCAGATGGCAAAGCATTGTGGGAAAGGATGTACTTGACTTATCTACAAAAAAATTGTTGAGTACTTATCTGTCAGGTACTAGCAGTTTATAGTGACTAAAACAAACATTATCCCTACCCTTGCAAGGCTTAAAGTCAGGTGGGAAAGACCTTAAAAAATAATTGTATACAATTAATTAAATAATGGTAAGTATTTCTAGCACTGCAAGCTAAGAACACAGTTTTGGAGAGCATATAAATGGAGTGGAGTGCTACCTTAGGGGATTGAGGAAGACTTCCCTATAAAAAGGACAGTTCAGCTGAAACCTGAAGTTAAGGAATTAGTAAGGCACAGAGAGAAGAACATCTCAGAGAACAGCATGTGCCAAACACCCTCCAGGCTCTGGAATCCACACAACCCTTTCCCATTTTCCTCACCACCGCCTTTATTCCTGCCCTTAACCAGCTTTTCCATAGAATACTACAATAACCTCATTACCATTCTGCTTTATAAAGTGTTGAAAGATATATTTATTGTTCTAAAAATGTCACCCCTTACTTAAAAATCTACAATGACTTCCCTACAGAAAAAATGGCGAAATTCCCAAGTTTTGCATTTTTAGTTCTCTTCAATCTGGACCAAACATACTTATTTTTCATTAGTTTCCTACCAGATTGATCCATTTACTTTATTCTCAAAGCAATCTTATTCTCTGGACTGGATGACTTTGTTCCCGTCATTATTTCAGCTAAAGCAAGTTTTTAAATCTCATGTTAAAGAAGATTTATGGGAAAAATGTATAAAGAATCATAGGCCTCTTCCATAGAAACCATGACTATATTTCTTTTCAAACAGTGGTTGTTTTCCAAATAACTAAACTAGATTTATTGATTGTTTACTAGCCTGAATCAAAATAGAAATTTCTAGTAGGCAAAAGTTTAAAGGGTATTTCATACGAGATTCAATATAATTTCTTTTTTTTTTATTTTAGAGAGAGAAAGAGAGCATACACAAGTGGGGGAAATGGTCAGAAGGGGAGAGAGAGTGAGAGAGACAGTGTCTTAAGCAGGCTGAACCAACTGATCCACTCAGGCACCCCCAATATAATTTCTATATCTAAATGTTTCCATGACAGTTAGCTAATGGTTGGTGGTCCCACTGTCTAAAATAATAACCTAATTGGGGCACTTGGGTGGCTCAGTCGGTTGAGTGTCCGACTTCTGCTCAGCTCATGATCTCACAGTCCATGAGTTTGAGCCCCAGGTCGGGCTCTGTGCTGACAGCTCAAAGCCTGGAGCCTGCTTCAGACTCTGTGTCTCCCTCTCTCTCTGCCTCTCCACCACTCATGGGCTCTCCCTCTCCTTCTCTCTCTCTCTCCCTGTCAAAAATAAATAAACATTAAAAAATGTTTAAATAATAACCAAATATAAATTAGTTGGAAAATACATTAAAGGCTTGCGATGGCAAGTTTTGTTTAAAGAACCTAAAATGCACAGGATAGATAGAAATCTTATGCTATGACCCTGAGCCTAAGATTATCAATAAAACTGTAAAACCTATAGGAGTGGTCCCAGTTCAGAGCTCACAGAAAGAATAGTATCCTGTTGTTGGATCATGTGTATAACAGAAAGCCAGAAGAATTTCAGTATTCCTATCTAAAGAACTTCCTAATGTGTTCCACATTTGGTAAAAATAAGTGGGATCTTATTTGTTTTGGAGGGAACAAATCCTAAAATAGCTATCTATCATTGTTAGATAAAGACCCACTGTTTTGCCATAACAAAGAGGAAAGGCTAAGGAAAGGAAGGAAATAAGATTCTCTTTCTGAGATGGATGGATAGCTGCTGCCCTCAATCCTGTGCTTCAAACTGTCATTGGATTTAAGATAAGTCAGACTCTACAACTCATCTATGTCTGGGTCTTGTATGGTTTAATTTGAAGACCACACAAAATAGTTCATAAATTTAAATATTCTTGCTTAGTATTTACAAACCTAACACATATTTTAAGAGAAATGACACACAGTCAAACTTTTAGTTTTAAATGTAGAATAACTAAAGTTGTACTATACAGAGATCCATACTTATGTATACCATCATGAGTAACATAAATGTGTGTCTATATACATATGCTATCAATGACATTTCTTAAAATAGAATGCTACAGAATGAAGGGAATGGGGAGTTGCTGTTCAATGGGTATAAATATAATGGGTACATTTCAGTTATACAAGATCAATAAGTTCTAGAGATCTGTTATGCAACATTAAGCCTATAGTTTACAATACCATATTGTGCTCTTAAAAATTTGTCATGAGGGTAGATTTCATGTCAAGTATTCTTACCACAATTCTAAAGGGGATGGGGGATAAAAGGGCTGAGATAAACCAAATAGCAAATAAAAATTTTCAGTTCAGGAAGGTTCATTGAATACATTTACTAAACATGTAACACTATTTCATAAAGGATTTTATTTAAATAAAAAGCAGCATGAAAGCAAAGCTTGACAGACACAACAGTTGTGGTTCTAAAATTATTGCCTACCCTGAGTTGTTATGAAATTTATTTTATGGGAAGGGTGCAAATCCTATCATTTGAAGGAAGTCTCTCCTGCATCTTCTTGATAAAGTTATGAGTCTCTTCATAAAAGAGCCACTCTTCACATACCTATTTCTTAAGTGTGACTTTGATAATTGGGGCATTCTAAAGTAAGAAGATCATATATTTATTATTAAAATGACATTCTATTAGATTTTAGTTTGTTCACATTATTAGAACCCACATAAAGAACCTTCCCCCATTTATGTATCTGAATAAAAAATTAAGTAATATAAGACAATCCAATATGAATTCTATCTTACAGAAGTAGCAAAATCTAGATCCATAGTGCAGACTTGAGTATTAACTTACTGGTCTGTATAAGGGCTTTCTGATTTACTCTGGCTATGGTATGTGGAAGAGTTACTGCATCAGTGAAATGAGGAATAAAACAGATTTTAATTATGACATATATTTTTGGGGGAAGATAAATAAGATAATATAGATAAAGTGAAGATAATACCATGGGGCATACACCTAGGGCCCAATAAATGTTAGCTCCACTTTACCCTCACAATCATTATCATCATCATCATCACCATCATCATAGGATTCCAGAGTTGTCAAAATATTTCCAGCTTTTCCTAATTTTCCTCTGTGGAGAGAAAGTCCTTTGAATAAGGCATTGTCATTTCTTAGGTTTTTAAACATCAGACTCCAAAAAAAAAGGTTTGGTTTTGTTTTGCCTTACTTTGCTTTCCTGAAACACTGATGAAACAGCACGTGGTTAACTGGTTTTTAGTTTTTGGCATTCAAAAGGAGAGGACACAAAACATTGTTACACCTTGGCAAGAGAAAAAACATCCCCCCACTAAATTTTGGAGAGGCCTAGAATGTTCCTAGTGACTTGTAAGGCACAAAATATATCTCCTGGTTACTAATCAAAGTAATCAGTATTTCATTTCTGAACAAATGGAGCAGGCATAAGTTATAGTTAAAGGTCAAGGGGTTTGACTGATCCATAATGGTCAGTGACCATACTCAGTCTTTCCTCTACTCCATCAATGAAGCACCAATTACTGAGTTAGAGGCCACTGTGTTCTTTGTCTAGTCTCCTAAACCAGGTGTACCATAGGCAGAGAAGACAATGGTTTTAAGGAGTCAAACAGGAAGACAAGGGAAATGGTAACTGTCTGCTTGCTCTGTTAGTAGCAAACCACATGGGGGAGCCACCTTCTGGCTCATACTGAAGGAAGAGAACCCCGGCATTGTGACAGCTGTCACTGGCCTTGTCTGTTTCCCAAGAAGAAATCAGAATTGAATAGGAACCAAAACTATTGAGACCTTTCTACCCACCTGTGACTAAATAAGCCAAATGAACAGCAAAAAGGCAGATGGCCCTGCAGTTAATGACAGTCTCACAAGCCCACAATTACATTGAAATAAAATTTTTCTACCTCAGCTTTCAGTACAAAATTGAACCAACTCAACCCTCCAACACTCTTCCCAAAATGGGAATAGTTAATCCCATGAGGGTCCATTGTCAGAAGACAGCCTTCAAGTCCAAGGGTGCTCAAGGTAGTCTCGAATGCTGTAATAGTCTAGGTTTGTTCTGCTCCTGTATACCAGAACTTTTTTCCCAGGCATTGATCACTTCAAGGATCAATAATTTTTCTAGCAGTTTATACCTAAATCAATAGGCTGACTACAGTAAATCCCAAAGATGAATTATCACATTTATAGCTATTTTCCTTATACCTTCATTTATATCTGTATTATTCTGATTAGACCTGCCGTCTTACAACTTCATCAGTTCACACAGTCATCATTCACCCTTTATTCTCCATTCTTTTCCTGGACTTTGAGTCCTTTTGGATTGCCACTGACCATATGAATTACCCTCCCCCACTTCCACCTCTGTCTTTTTTGGCAGCTTGACCTCAATTTTTTCCCCTCCTCCTCATTTACAACATATCTCCATTGCTCTTCTGGCCAACTTCCATAGCACAACATTTTCTTCCTGCTGTAGCTAAATCTAAATCTGCAGCTGTTTTAATATGGCATCTGTGGTTAATTTTTGGTACAATATTACACATCTTGAATGACAGTAATGTCCGATGCTACTGCAGTATTATACAAGATTTCAGACGGATGGAACCTATTAACTCACTGTAAACTAATGCATTATGGATGTGGCACGACACTTAACTGCAATGTACAGTACCTGTATGGGGAAATTCCAGGTGCCTTCAACCACTTAAGAAGTGAGGGCATTGCATCACTTTCCCGCTGCTGCAGTGCTCTGTAATTTCACCACTTACTTGTTCCCAAAGTAGTATCAAAAGAACAAAGAGGAGATGAAATCCGCATGAGGCTCCCAAAGGTTGCCTATTTGGCTCAGCTATCTGTTCATTTTTCTAGGTTATGAGATTGCTCTTGGTGGCTTTTGACAATATGAGAACATGAAGATACAAGGGGCTCTGTATATGCATACTGTTAGATAAATGAGAACTCAGTGAAAAAGGGTATGCCGACCAATATATGATAGTAGACCAAAGTCTTGAAATAAGTGCATTTGCATTCTGGCAGTTTGAACAACAGAGTTATTTGGGAGCGTGGCACTAAAAAGAATGAGCCCCTTTAAGGGCAGCCAAGAGCTAGATTCTGCTAGTTAAGCATTTAAAGTAAAACAGGCAATTGGTAGCATCACTTTGTTATTGAAAAGAAGAAACACAGAGTTCAGAGTCAAACAGGATTATTTGCAAATGCCAGCGTTGCCCCTCAATAATTGAGTGACTCAAGCAGTTACTTAACCTCTCAAATTTCAGTTTTCTCATCTGTAACCAGGGCTATTTCTTTACATGCTGCTTGAGAAGACAATTTGATGTAAAGTACCTAGAGCGATGCCTAGCTTATACCAGTTACTTCAATATTTAAAGGTGGCAGAGAAATATAATTAGAGTGGGGGTTGGCAGGAAGATAAATAAAATGTTGTCTTAAGACTGAAAGAATAAATGCTGAAATTAGACGCCCCCCCGAAAACAAACAAAATAGCAAAAAAGAAATTCTGTTCACCTTCCTAAGTTATAAAACATAAAAATAAAATAGATCGATGAGCAGACAAAGCCAGATGGCAAAAGACAAGCTAAGTGAGACAAGGAGAGAGAGAGAGAGAGAGAGAGAGAGAGAGAGAGAGAGAGAAGGAAAAGTAGCAAATAGATTAAAATGTCAAAAGGCAGGTATAAATAGAGGCTTGCTTTTCCAGTAAGTAAGATTTTATGAGGACCTTAGGGACTGGGAGAAAGAAGCTGAAGTCCTTCAGCTGACCTGGGTAAGAAAGAGACAGGGAGAAAGCACAAGACCCCAGGGAGACAATGCAAGCTACATCTTAAACAGTCTGTCTGCAGAGGGTTTGAGCCTTCCAGCTCTGACGGCGTCCTTGGCTCAGGCACCGCTAAAGGAAGTGCACTAATGAGCAGAAGGGCACGGTGCTGAGAGCAGCGACTGCTGAGCTTACTGGTCAGGCAGGGGCTTTTTGTTTCATAAATCAATTACAATCTGCTATATTGATTTCACAAAGTCAGCAGGACTTAGAAAGTTAATGAGCAAAATATTTTTTTATTATTTTTGAAAACACCGCAGTGTCTACAGTTTAGCACTTTCGGCACGAAGACAAATGGAGGCTTTGGCTGCCTCAGATGTCATTCCATCCTAGCCCCCCCTCACATGTTCCTCATCTCAGCATCGTCAAAGAATCTGGAGCTGGCGTAAGACCCTGGTGTGTTATGCCAGTAAAATCTCTCTCTGGTATCTAGAGCAGGGGCAGCCCCAACTAATGTGTCTGTGTTTAGGCACTGTTGAATTTTGTACAGGTGCCAGGCCTCTCCAGATGGAGCAAACAGGGAAAGGAATGAACAATCCACCTGATGAAGGATACAGAATGCAGCAGGACTGCGTCTGTCATTGTGGTTCTTGATGCATAGTTACCATGCTGTTTGTCCAAACCATAATAAAATCTAAACTGGAGGTTTTAATGAACAATTTCTTTTAGACAACACCAAAATATGGGGAAATTGCTGAGGGGTCTATTCTGCCAATTAACCCCTGGGTCAATGCCAAGAGCAGCAGAAATACAGCTCAAGTAAAGGGTAGCATGTATAATTTAACTTTTCTCCACACAAAAGGACTTATTCCCTGTATACAATATCCAGAGAAAAGTGCAAAGGGAGAAAATAATTGTGGGTAATTAATATTAGTGTATTAGTATAAAGTAAGCTACTAGTCACCCTTTAATTTAAGAAATATTCATGCCAACACAATGTATCTTAATTAAAAAGGAAACTGTTTTGATTAACCCATCTACATGGGGTGATTATTTAAATTTTTGACAACCTCATCTAATACACATGTTGGTTAATTGGCACCCTGGAATAATAATAATAATAATAATAGTCAAACAGTTTTAATTTAAAAACAAACAGTGGTTGCCTGGGTGGCTCAGTTAGTTAAGTGTCCGTCTCTTGATTTCAGCTCAGGTCATGATTGTGGAATTAAGCCCCACGTTGGGCTCTGTGCTGGTGGTGTAGAGCCTGCTTGGGATACTCTCTCCCTCTCTCTCTCTGTCCTTCCCCTGCTCGCTCTCTCTCTCTCTCTCTCTCTCTCTCTCTCAAAATAAATAAACTTTAAAAATAAAAATAAAAACAAACATGCATTCAGTATTTTCAATCCAGTCGGGATCAAAGTGATAGTTGTGTTCTTCATGTAAATACCATACCATTCACAGATTTGAAAAAGTAGCATCACTACACTTGAACACAAAGCCATAAAAATTATAGTACAGTTTGAGTTATGTCTCTGAGATTCCTGCTTTCTATCCCCTCACTAATAAGTTAATGCTTATATTTAAATGTTTCTGATAAACAAGGAAAAAGTTTGTCAATAAATAAATCCTAAAATTTTACTGTTTAAATTTATTACCTATCAGAAATGTACTATTCCTGGATTATATGTAAAATAATTACTGTTAAAAATAATGGCTAACACTTGAGTGCTTACTATGTGCTAGGCTCTGTGCTAAGCGCTTTATCCGCATTATGTCAGTTAATTCCTAGAACAATTCTGAAAGGTAGATGCTATTATTGCTTTAATTGTATAGTTGGTGGTAACCGAGGCTTAGTTAGATAGGCTTAACATCCCCTCCAATGCCACAAAGTAAGTGGCACTACTGTGTTGGGTTTCTTTAACATGACTGCATTCTCAAACATTCATTCCATCACCAAACATACATTAAGCACCTAACACATGCCAGGCACTATTCCAGTTGCTATCCACTACTGAAACCACCATTTGGATCAAGATAATGTTTTTGCTAGACATAAATATATTTTGGAGAGCAACAAATTTCTTTCAGAATGTGATTGCATATCAGGATGGAGAACCAAGAATCCAGAAGACAGCTGATCAACTTGCTAAAGAAGAGAAAATGTTATTCTGAACATGTAAATGCTATAAAATAGTGTGATAAATAAGAGGACGGTAGAAGAGAAAGGTAAAGAGGGTATCAAATGTAAGTATGAAAGAAAAGGAGATAAAGATAACTCTAAGGAAATAAAATCTAGAAAGTCATTTTGATCTCAAAAACAGAAGGAAAACAATGAAATAGGTTTAAAGAAAATAATAAGCTGCTATATAAACTTGATCTTCAAATTCCTTCTCAATGAGTTAATGGTTCCTTTTAATATTATTACGGTATATAGAAAGTATAGCCTGCAGATGCTTTACCTTATTAATTATTCCTTTATGCTTTTTTCTTGTTATAATACTTAAAAACATAAAACATATGCTATAAATAGAAGAAAATGAAAATGTGAATAACTTATTTTTAGTAAGTTTCCTTCAACTCCTCACAGAACTCACAAATAAACAGCATTAGGCAAAGGCATACCACATAAAATATTACCTTTTACTTACACATTTTTCTTGATTTGTTTTTATTTCTGCTTTTTCACTATAACAGTCAGAATGCAGTCATTAATGCAGTCAGAGATCTGGTACCTGCCTAGATCCCACCCTCATTTCTTACAGACCTTCCCCTTATTTTCTATACTTAAGCCAAAATCTTTCAGTTCTACCAACACAGAACTCATCCCTGTCTTAGTTCCTTTGTCTCAGATGTTGCCTTTTTCTAGAGTATCTTTTCCTAGATTTTCTAATGTCTGTCTTCCTCAAAACTTGCATTATCTATTACTTCAGAGAGGTATTTCCCAACCAATTTTATCAATCATGGGTTGGTAGGAAATAAGTGATGCAATCATAAAGTACAAGTAACAAAGGGACTGTTATTATGATATCATTATGATTTATTGTAACACAGGTTAGGAGAAAACCAATAAAATATAATGTAATATTCAGGTACTACAGGAGTCCAGGAGGAGTGCCAGCACCCCTAAAGGAGGAGAGTAAAAGAAGGAAGATTTCCTGAAACTCAGACCATAAAAATGTATGGAGATGTTCGTGCAATAGGAACATGGCCTTAGAGAAAAACAATCACTGCCCATCAGTAGGCATCTGGCATGGGGGATAATATATACCGATCTCTCATTCCTTTCCAGTTCTCAAATCCTCTGCCAGTAGTTCGCATTGATCAAATACAACCAGAGGCCAGTGGTAAGGGAGCCCAATAATAGAGTCCATGAAGGTCAACCTCCTGAAGTTTGAAGCAGTATGCAAAAGGGCAAAAAAGCAAGTCAGGAGGGGCACACCATCCAATCTGGTTGCCTCTGGTCACTCCCTACCACATCACCTTCTTTAATTCTTTGCATTGCACTTGTAACCCTGATGTTTTCTTCTTAATTTGTGTATCTGTTTCTCTAACTGTAAACTCTGGGGTTTTCTGTCTTGTTCATCAGTATGTACCAGAGATTAAATCAAAGCCTATATATATTAAGCCCTCAATAAGCATTTGTTTAATTAGATTAGCAAGACTTCTAGATAAAAAAGAAAGTACATTGAAAAATGTCATTATTCATGAGGAAATACTCTGTGGTTTATGAGAATGATGACAGAATATCTCATTTCACCTAACAAAAATTTTAGAGCGAGTCAGTCCTAGTCAACTATAATGGATTTACAACTCCATGGCTATCAAATTAATCACTTTGATTTATTATAGCTGTGAAATGGAGATCATGCCACCTATGTCATAGTTAACATGGAGATTAAATGACACATATGATGGTCATTCATTTTCTTACCCATTCATTTATTTGTTCAACATTACCCATTCATTTATTCATTCAACAAATATTGAACACCTACTGGGGCCCTATCCTTCAGACTATACTTGGATATAGCTGTGAACCAAACAGCCAGACTTCCTGTCCTTATGACATTTACATTTAAGTAAGAGGTCAAGGTCAGGTGGTAAGATTAGGCCTCATTAATAAACATTTGAACATGGGGAAAGGCCTAAGCAGATATCCAGAAGAATGATCTAGACAGAAAGAATAGCAAAATGCAAAAACCCTGATGTGGTGTCTAGAGCAAAACGTGTAGGCTATGAGCCATGGAGACAAGACAGGACTGACAACAAAGGGGAGTAGAGTGTGTAGTGAAAATTTATCTTTTCCTCTGAATGAGATGGGTAGCCACAAAGTGACACATGATATGATCAGACTCATGGCACAACAAGGCAGAATTAGAGAGCCAGTTATAAGATTGTCTGACATTAATTCAGGTGAGAGATGATGTGAGAAGTGGTCAAAGTCTATATCTATATTTGAAGGTAGAGGTGAAGCAATTTTCTAAGAATAAGACATGAAGTTGAAGAGTCAGAAAGGAATTGAGGATGATGCTGAGGTTTGGGGTCTGACCACTCAAAGAGGTTCCAGAAACATTTGTTTGCCATTTATTTGTCTGTTTGATTCATTTGTTTTCCATTTGACTCTAAGAAAAGATTTTTATCCAGTTACTACCAACTTCACTGCTATGAAAACTCATCCAGTTATCCTTGTGTCATTGCCATGAATCATTAAAGAAATGTCTGGTCCTTAAACTTTGTTAAGTTAACTTTGGAACACCATTTTTGCATTCAAAGACACAGCAATATACCTTAAATTTTGAATAATGAACATATGGTAAAACTTTGGAAACCTAGATCTATCAAAAGTATTTATTTCTCTGTATTTGGTTCATGATAACTAAATTTGGCTAAGTTTTGAAAAATGGATTTTGATCCAGATTTAAGATCTAAGCGGTGGCTTCACAATTTAATCTTATGTATAATAAAATAATTATTTTTATGTGGAAATTTTTGAAAAATCAAGTTTTCATATTAATCAAGTGGTCTTTTTAATAAATATTTCCATGATATCAAATATAGATTACCAAATATAAAGAATTAGAATATAATGATGTACAATTATGGTGAAAGAACATAAGCTTTGGAGCTAAAATCGTAATTCAAATTTCTAGCTCCTTCCTAACATTTTAGCATAATGAACTTGTGTCAGTCTCCCTAATCTCTCAATCTAAGTTTTCTTTGTTTATTTAAAAATGATCCCCAGGGGCTCCTGGGTGGCTCAATCGGTTAAGCATCCAATGTCAGCTCAGGTCATTTGTGCTGTCAGCTCAGAGCCTGGAGCCTGCTTCTGATTCTGTGTCTTC
Organism: Herpailurus yagouaroundi; assembly: GCF_014898765.1. Lineage (NCBI taxonomy): Eukaryota > Metazoa > Chordata > Mammalia > Carnivora > Felidae > Herpailurus > Herpailurus yagouaroundi. The sequence continues at coordinate 8,640,169 of NW_024412404.1, forward strand.
CTGGAGTCTGCTTCTGCTTCTGATTCTGTGTCTTCCTTTCTCTTTGCCCCTCCCCTGCCTCTGCTCTGTCTCTCTCTCTCTCAAAAATAAATACAAACATTAAAAAAAATAAAAATAAAAACAAATTATGGGGTGCCTGGGTGGCTCAATCGGTTAAACGCCAGACTTCAGCTCAGGTCATTATCTCACTGTTCATGGGTTTGAGCCCCATGGCTGGCTCTGTGCTGATAGCTCAGAGCCTGGAGCCTGCTTCAGCTTTTGTGTGTGTCTCTTTCTTTCTCTCTGCCCTTCCCCCACTCACATGCTGTTTCTCTCTCAAAAATAAACATTAAAAAATTTTTAAAAGTAATAAATAAATTTAATTTTTAATTAACACATAAAAATAAAAATAAAAATGATCCCCAAAATAATGCTATCCCCTAAGGTCACTGAAAAAGATTACATTCATATTTTTATTTATTTGAATTCAGATAATCTGGAATTTACTAAAAACAACATTTGAGCCAACACAATGATTTTCTAGCTATTACAAAGATATTTTTCTAAGATTAATGTATATATTTTCTACTGCCACTCTACAAACTCATTCTTACTAAATTGGAAAGCTCTGATGCCTAGATGTTATGTATTTTTTACTCAATGGTCAGTGTGACAATTTTATTCTGAAGGTAAATACATTTTTAGCATGAAGTAGTTAGTAGCATGATAAAGAAGCTGATATTCTCGTTTCAAATGTTGTTTTGATGGATTTCTATCAAATTAATAATCTATGTTAAATATGAGACGGGTTATGAAAGTCTTCATTTTCTATAAATTTGTATTCGAAGCTTGTGAGTAAACAGTGTTGAGCCACTGTCAGATTCTTTCTGTTGCTCAGTTAAATTTGTTTCATAAACCAAGTCAATTTCTCTTCCACAGTAAAAGTAATGAGGTGGGGTCAGTGTGTCCCACTCTCTCCCAACATCCACAGTATGCATCTAGTACCCTGTAGTGTTGTGGCTAAACAGGGGGACTTAGAAAATGCCACCCAACCCTTTCAGGCACCATAATCTGTCTCTCCTATTCTGAATATGTATCCCTGTTTCCATTTAAATAGGAAAGAAGCACGGAGGCCCAACAAGCCCATTATTTCAAGATTTCAAGAAAGAAGGAATAAATTGTACGACTGTCAAAAATATTTTCTGCATGGAATTTCTCTCACCAAATTATTCCAGAGTTCTAGAAAGTACTTTCACATGATTGTTTCTAGATTATTTGCACATGGAGAACTCGAGAACCACAGAAAGGGCTAGAAATCATCTACATCTAGTATAATCCCTGCATTTAGCATTCAAGAATTGAAGAAAAAGAGGTTCCAATGCTACTCAAGGTGACCCAGACAATTAGAAGCCAGGTATAAGTTATCCTCACCTATATTTCACATGGAGAATGAACATTTATAGCAAAGCTAATATTGAACCCTATAGGGTTCATTTGAACAATCTGGAATTTTTATATTTCACTACATGATTATGTTCATAGACTGAGCTATGTAACCACACACTGCCCCTTTTCAGTGCTGATATCTCATTCAACAAAGTCAAGTTTCACTAGCATCATGGGCCCCTTTATCATGTCAGTCCTCATAAATCAAGTTTAGTCTCTAGTTAATTTGCCTTCAATAGTGCCTATGAACACATTGTTTTCTGAGTAGTCAAATGACATGAATTAAACATTTTAGTGATACAGATACTTGCTGGTGATACAAGTCTTACAAGATATCTTGCAGAAGAACCTTCAGAAAATTATCCTTGACCCTGAAGAATAGATATTCTAACAACCACACATCATAGGATTTTTGTACATGAATAGCACTTTAGAGTTTTCTCATTTTTTTCAAACACTGAATAAATTTAAACTGTCATTATGCTAAGTTTTATAAGCCTTTGTCTTTTTAAATTGATATAAATTGAGGGAAGTTATTGGTTTTTAAGTGGTGTGCACACTGCTTGCTCATCAAGACATAGGTTCCTTTGTGCCAATGTCCGGAAAGTAATTTGCTCTTATAAAATAATACTTCTTTTAGAAGGGACACTTGATCAATATCAACAGGCTATCTAAGGAAATTATATTAACATTAAATAACTGGTAATACAGTCATTTTTATGTCAATCTCCATTAATTTTGATTTTCAAAGCATTTAAAAAGCACTTATTTGAGTGAACATTTTTAAACAGCACTAACAAATAAATGCAAACATTTCATAGACTCATTACAAAAAAATATTTTGGGGGTGCCTGGCTGGCTCAGTCAGTTTAGTGTCCGACTTCGGCTCAGGTCATGATATCTCAGTTCATGGGTTCGAGCCCCGTGTTGGACTCTGTGCTGACAGCTCAGAGCCTGGAGCCTGCTTTAGATTCTGTGTCTCCCTCTCTCTCTGCCCCTCCCTCCCTCACATTATGTCTCTCTCCCTCTCTCTCAGAAATACTTTCAAAACATTAAAAAAAATTTTTTCTCCATCAGTAGTATTTGTCAGAACTCAGTGCTGTTTTAACTTAATAAACTGTAACACACTTAGAATTTTTCGAGTCCCTACTATATATAATTGCCAGGAAAATCTCAAATGCTTTCTTTCATCAGTTCAGATTATTTTATACCAGGAAATAATCTCCTGATTCTAGAAGGCAAGGCCATCCATTAACTACTTCTGTTGGTTGGGCTGTTAGCCCTCATATTTACCCTGTCAGTTTCTTAGGTCTTTTCTTTCATTGTATCTTTTTGGTAGTTGATTTGATTCAGTCCAACTTTAAATACAATCTAAATGCTGTTAACTACTAAGCTTCGGTCTCTAGTCTTGACTGCTCTTATAAACTCCAGACTTAGAACTTCAATTGTATTGTCTCCCTCATCTCTGGTGTCTCACTGTTATCTCACTAAACTGAGCTCTGCAACTCTGTCTCTGCCATTATATTCCAATCCCCACCAGCTCCACCCCTGCCTAGGACACTGTAGCCAGACTGACCTTTTTAGAATAATTGAAACACTGAGGTTCCCTCTCATTCTCCCTCCCACCCCCAGCCCCACTATCAACCCTACAGCAACACATCCTTGTATGCCTCCTTGGATACTTCAACACTTAGGGATACAGACTTCCTCAATTTTACCAGATGTTGCCAATTACTCTGCAAATAAGCAATAACAATTTACATTCCAACCAGCAGTGCATAGAAGTTTCAGTTTCTGTACCACCTAGACATTTACTATTGCCATGCTTTAATTTTTAAGATCTAATGACTGTGAGATGTAATCTCATTATTGATTTAATTTTTAGTTCTCTCTTTACTAGTGAAACTGAGAAGCTTACCATGTATTTATTTGTCCTTTGGTTACCCTTTTCTGTAAATTGCTTGTGTTATATCCTTTGAGTATTTTACATTAGGGTGTTTGAGGCTTTTCTCTTTCCCCTCCTCCTCCTCTTCCTCTTCGTCCTCCTCTTCCTCCTCCTCCTCCTCCCTGTCTCCCCCTCCTCCTTTTTTTTCAGTTTCTAGGACTTCAGAATACTGACTAAATACAAATATTTTGTCAGTTCTATGTATCACAAATATCTTCTTACAATTTATGGTTTGTTTTTTACCTTTGTTTATGACAACCTTTTATTATGCAGAAGTTCAAATTCTAATGTATTTACAGTTTATCTATCTTTTAACATTTAATACCTTATTTGATAAATTCTTTTTATCCCATATAGAAATATTTTCTTATCACAGTTTTAACATTTTGTTGATCACATTTAAGTCTTATTTATTTATTTATTTGTTTGTTTGTTTGTTTGTTTTTCTGAGAGAAAGAGAGAGAGAGAGAGAGAGCACAAGTAGAGGAGAGGGGCAGAGGGAGAGAGATTCTTAACCCGGCTCCACGCTCAACTGGGAGGCCAACACAGGGCTTGATCCCATGACCCTGGGTTAATGACCTGAGCTGAAATCAAGAGTTGGACACTCAACCGACTGAGCCACCCAGGCACCCCCACCCCTCAATTTTTAATGCCTCTTCAGTTACACAGCATGGCCCCTGTAAGTGAGGATTGCTTTAAGGTTCTTTATTCTCTTCAACTTGAGATTTTTCTCTCCCTGCACCATTATCACACTGCTTCAATTATTATAGCTTTATAATAAGCATTTATATTGACATTTCAGTTTTCTATTGCTGTAAAACAAACTGTTCTAAAACTTGGTGGATTTTTATAACTCATTATATTTTATGATTTTGTGGATAAGCACAAAATTCTGCTTCCCACCATATCTGCTTGGGCGCTGAGACAACCACAAGCTCCAAAACAGCCTCATTCACATGTTGACATTCGTTGTGGGCTACCAGGTGCTAGCACATCTCGGGTTATCAATCAGAAGCCTTTTTTTTTTTTCTTTCACATGGATCTCTCCACATGGCTATTCGAGCTCAGGAGACAAGAAGAAATGCTTCAAGTTATAGATCTCCTAAGGCCTAGCCTTAGAAGTGACTCAAAGCGACCTCTGACTTAATATATTGGTCTAATAAGTTCAAAAGGAAGTAAAATAGACTCTGCCTCTTGATGGGGAGGTGGCAACGTCATTCTGCTAAGAAGGGAGAGAACGTGTGGCCGTCTTTAGAAATACGATCTACCACCTTCTAGCAGGGCAAGTCTTACCTTTTCTTTATGCTTCTTCAACATCACTTTGGCATGTTGTCTTCCATCTATGAATCTATGAATTTGGGGATCAACTAGTCAAATTTAACCAAGAAAATTTTTAAATGGGATTTTGAGTGAAATTTCAGATAACACTCATTCAACAAATGTTTGAGTGCGTATTATGTGCTCAGCACTGTTCTTTGCTTCTGATATATAAATGAACAAAACGAACAAACTGCCTTCTCCAACTGAGTTTATGCTTCAGATAATTTGGGGAAAACAGACATCTTTATTACCTTTGGTCTTCTAATCGATGAACATATTTTATTTCTCAAATTTAGTTAGGTTTTCTTTTTGTGTCCTTCATCAAAGCTTTATAATTTCTTCTGACAAACTTGTACCTGTTAATCTGATTTTTCAGTAACTTATTGGCTTGTTTTCCGATGCTATTTGACACTAAGCTGCTCAAGGGCAAAAGCATTAACTGCTTTGCATCTTATCCCAGCACCTGGTACATCACCAGCTAGCACAGGGCAATTAATTTGAATGAACAATGGATTGAATAAATAAATGAACAATGAAATGAGAGTTTAATTTTCCATTTAGAAATCTTAACCATGCTAGCTCAAACTGTCTAAACTAAACTAAGCTCCTAGAAATGAGCAGTATTCATGTGGCAAGGGGATTGCCCATCATCACACACTTAGGTAAAGTCCCTTATATATCACAGCCATTAAGTAATGTAGAGGAGCAGCATGCTCAGATACTTCAATGATAAAAAAGAAGAAAAAAAGAAAAAAAAGAGAGAGAGAAAATGCTTTCCATCCTTTATACGGGCATTTAAAGAAGTTAAAAATGTGTCTGCCCGGCCTTGGCTAATCACACCATTACTAATAACTTAGAAATTTACTTCTAAATTGGACCCCGTGAGGAACAAATTAGCTTCCTTTATAAACGTAATCAGCATGGGTCTCTTTAAAAACAGAAATCCATGAACATTCTTATTTTCAGAACCTCAAATAACAAGATATCTACAATTCTTAGTTTTACAAGCTTACTGAACTTCTAAACTTGTGGGAAAAGCAGCCAAAGTAATAGTACAACAGCAAATGATAGAAAAATAGTATTGAGTACTAAGGAGACCAAAGATCCGTATTGCAATTCTGTACTCTCAAGATGGGTAGGTTCTGACACAGTATCACCATGCCATCAAAACTGCTATCAAATCATGATGATGCCATTAAACAGAATTTCCAAACATTTCAAGTTCTGATACATGGATAAGAGATATGCTAATGACTACTTCACTATTTTCAATACTCTGTATATGTCACAACCACAGCCCTTAGTATATAAGAATTATTATGAAAAAGTTTTTATCAAACACCAGTCCTTTTAGAAGCTCCAGACATTGTATAAGTAATTTGAAATCTAAATGTTATAGGATGTTACAACATGAAATATAAAACTAGGAAGCCAGAATGTAAAGAGTGTGAAACAAACTCAGCTAACACCAAAACATCCCACCAAGAAGCAAACCTCCACATAGTTTCTCTGCCCTTCTGTGATAGTATTCCCTAGGGTTCTTTTCTTCTTGGTCTAAGTGCATGCTAAATAACTCCTAAATCTTCATCTTTAGCTCAATATCTGTCACCTGAGCAACAGATCCATGTTTCTAACTCCCCTGAGGTATCACTCCTTGAATGTCACAGAAACACAGCAGATTCAGCAAATCCCAAACCGAATTCGTGATTCCCACCTCCACCCCATCTGTTTCTCCTTTTGTATTTCCTGTCTCAGTGAATAGCACCATCATACACCCAGGCCTCTATACTAGAACATTGGGTGTCATTGCAAACCCCTTTCTCTGTCTCTTTTTTTTAAGTTTATTTATTTATTTTGAGAGAGAGAGAGAGAGAGAGAGCGCACATGAGCAGGAGAGGGGAAGAGAGAGAATCTCAAGCAGGCTCTGCATTGTCAGTGCAGAGCCTGATGCTGGGCTCAAACTCACGGCACCCTCCACTTTCTCTCTCATTTCCCCCATATAAGTGATTACCTAAGTGTTACACTGGATCTCATCCTTTATGTAACAACCAGTTTTCTCTTCCTCATACCCACTGCTACAGCCTTGGTTCGAGTCATCATAATACTTTTTTAAAGATTATCAGTGTTCTTGCAGAATAAAATTCACGTCCTTAGCATGACCTGCAGAGTCCCCTATAACCTGGCTCTTACCTATATCTCTAGATTTCCACTTCTCTCCTGAACCTGCTACCTATCCATGCCACACTACCTAGACTAATTAATTCACAGTTTTGCTCACACCACTCCTTCTGCTTAGATGATCCTCTCCTCTCCTTTAACTTAATGAACTACTCATTCTCAAGGTCCAATGCAAGCATCCTTGCCTCTAAAAATCCTCCTAAAATCTATATGTGAAATTATATACTCTCATCTTTGTACTATAAATATGACAACTAATTTTTATGGAATATTCACAATGCGTGAGACACTGTTCCCGGTGGTTTATTACATGATTTTGTCATTGTACGCTATAGGTAAACTTACAAACTCCTTTCACATTACCTTACTACTATATCCTACAAATACATTTATAAGTAAATTCAGGATGCTTTATTTTACCTATTTATTTATATTTTGTATTTTCTTCTAGTAGCCTGAAAACTTAGGGCTGAAATATTTTTTTTCTTTTTAATATAATTTATTGTCAAGTTAGCTAACATATATTGTATACAGTGTGCACTTGGTTTCAGGGGTAGATTCCTGTGATCATTGCTTCCATACAACACCCAGTGCTCATCCCAACCAGTGCCCTCCTCAATGCCCACCACCCATTTTCCCCTCTCCCCCGCCCCCCTCCCCATCAACCCTCAGTTTGTTCTCTGTATTTAAGAGGTTCTTCTGCGTCTGCCTTCCTTTCTGTTTGAAACTATTTTTTTCCCCTTCCCTTCCCCCATGGTCTTCTGTTAAGTTTCTCAAGTTCCACATGAGTGAAAACATATGATATCTACCTTCTCTGACTGACTTATTTCACTTAGCATAATACCCTCCAGTTCCATTGTTGCAAATGGCAGGATTTCTTTCTTTCTCATAGGGCTGAACTGTTTTTTATCTTGTTATCTACTACCTAAAATCCTTTATTGCACAAGTAGGTCTCAAAGCTTTTTGACAGATGGAGTAAAATGGCACAAGGAGATTGGTATAATAGGTATAGCTTCAGTGACCTTCTACCTACTCAGAGGTTCTCCTAATATAACTAGAGGTAGTATCAGAAACATTTTTTTTTCAATTTAAATATTTATTCGGGATCAAAGTAATTATCAGTTGAACTTACTAATTTCACAACAAAGGAAAAAGAGGAAGATTACCATTCATGATATGAATCTTGGAAGATAAAGAAATGTAATAATGCATGTTTATATTAATCACTTATGCATTTATCTGAGCCGATGCTTGCTCAACTTATTGGAAGAAAATATTTTCTAAGGGCACACTTAAAAATACTCTCAAATGTAGCATTTGAAAATTTTATCCTACAATGATATTATTAATCACAGTAATTCTTAACAGTTCCATTTTGCTAACACCTGTAAACATTCAACAATCTGCCAATTGAAAGTCCCTGATTCAGCTTTGTGAGTGTTTCTTACTTGTGACATTAAATTAAGAAATGTAATACATCTTAGATTACATGCAAAAGACAATAAAGAATAAGCCAGTCATGTAGCTGACTGACAGCAAGGAGTTATAGATCTGTTGCAATTAATACTAACAGAGTCAGAACTTCCCAAAACATTTAGATGCGATCGCAAGAACAAAAGTAGAAAAGGATTTGCATATGAAACAGCCTCTTTTTCCTTAATGTGCTAATATTTGGCAAAATCACCCTTTGTTTTATTTCAGCATATAAGAGATCTAATGTTCCATGTTTGTGACAGGTTAACTTGCCCTGTGTCACTCATAGGCTAAGCTCATATAATACAAATATAACTGAGATACAATCTAACCAGGAAGTACTCATTTTTTGCCAAATAACCATAAATACTTGGTTGTTTGTAAAAATCTATTGAACTTTATTAAATTATTTCCACAGGATTCGATTTTTAAACCACCACTTAAAGCATGATACACCCCCCTCTGCAATTAATAAAACTAAGTGGAATTTTCTAAAGCTTATCTAGAATATCTTAAACCAAATTCTTATCTGTTCATAATGCTTCTGTAAAACTTTTACATGCCTACCACTTAAATAAATATATCTTTATGTTTATTATTACAATTAAGCACTCTTCCTATATATTGTTTTCAGTAAGTTCAGTGTTCTGGATGTTCTTCCCTCTTTATTAGGAAACCATCTTCCTATCTTTGGCATTTTTTCCTAGGCAAGTTTGCCATCTGAATACCTCCTTAAATAATTTTATACATCATGCCATCATAACAGTCTATTAAAAAAACCCTCCCCAAGCATGGGCAGTCCCCAAATTTGCTGCTATCTCCTATTCTCTTCTGGTGGCCTAACCATATACTCAAGCACCATAGGCAGAAACCTGCAGCCATCCATTCCATTAGAATCTCACAGCCATAATTGGTCATTAGGACCTATTGATTCTTCCTCCTGAATATATTGTAAATCCATCATTCTTCCTCAGGTTCACCACTGCTTCCTCATTCACCACTTGGATTATCGCAGTGATTTTCTAATTGGCTTCTCTCTGTTCCTTAGCCTCAGCTTGATCCTTCATCCTACTTCATTCCTTTATAACTATAATTATAATTTTTAAATGAAATGGGGGTGCCTGGGTGGCTCAGTTGGTTAAGTGTCCAACTCTTGATTTTGGCTTAGGTCATAATCTCAGTGTTGGTGAGTTTGAGCCCCGTGTCGGGCTTCGCACTGACGGTGTGGAGCCTGCATGGGATTCTCTGTCTCTCTGGCCCTCCCCAACTCACACGTGTGCTCTCCCTTTTTCAAAAATAAATAAATAAACTTAAAAAAATAAAATTGAAATGGATAAGGTCATTTCCTACATAAAACTTTCACTGCTGACAATAACCCACATGATGCAAACCAAATTCCTTAATATGGCATATCAGCATGACCTTTAGGTATCTCACCAGACTTAGGTTTCACCATCTTCCCACATACTTCCAGGCTACGATTCCCTTACTACAGGCAGAAATAAGTGCCTCCTAACTGGGGGTCATATGAATACTTGATACACATGTTGTTTCGGTATTAGTTTCAAGAAAAGAAAATTAAAATTTTTAAAAATTGAAAATAGAAGAACAATATTTTTTAAAAGCATTAAGTAGTGCAAATAGCACAAAATATAGAATTAGCATACATCAGTAATAAAAGGGAATAAATTGGATGATAGTTAAGGGACAGGTTTGTAAATTGGATTCTTATGCTTTTTGAAAGCCATTTAAGGAAAGCACAAAAGTGGAAAGCAAAAAAATGGAAAAAGATAATGAACAAAAGAAAGTGAGACACTCAAAGACCAAAAAAAAAAAAAAAAAAAAAAAAGACACATGGAATAAAAAAGTCTCTACAAAAAAGGTTTAAAAAACGATTCAGCTGGAGAAAATGGTAATTCCAAATTGCTATTAAATAATAACATTGCATCAAATATACAAAGTGAAATGGAGAGGATTAAAAAGAGTAATCATCAAAGATCAATAATAGTGGGAGGTATCACTCCTGTTGGTAACCAACTGATCTGGCAGCAAAAAGAACCAGCAAATTTTACATTTGAAAAGCACAATTAAAAAGTTTGATGCAATGGCATATGTAGAACCTACAGTCAACAATTAGAGAACACACATTCTACTCAAGTATATCATGAACTTTACAACTGAATATGTCATACCACAAAGCAAGTCTCAACTAATACCAAAATATCAATATCACACAGAATTTTCTGTGAGAATAAGACATTTAAGTTAGAAATATAAGTTTTAAGACTTCGGTTATGGTGAATTGGAATATGGGGCAGATGTTTATAAAACTTGAACACTGTATGAAATGCAGAAAACTCTAGGATTTGAGAAGTAAATGTATTTACAGTAGTTTTAATTTATTCCTTTCAAATGAGGGTTTGCATCCAAATTGGTAAAATCTGGTCACTGATCTAAAGCCAATACAATAAATAAGATGTACATCCAATTTCATTAATCAAAATCCTTATTCTTTCATAAATATCAATACTGGGGCACCTGGGTGGTTCAGTCAGTTAAGCATCCAACTTGGGCTCAGGTCATGATCTCGTGGTTTGTGGGTTGGAGTCCCGCATTGAGCTCTGCACTGACAGCTCAGAGCCTGGAGCCTGCTTTGTATTCTGTATCTCCTTCTCTCTCTGCTTCTCCCTCACTCATGCTCTGTCTCTCTCTCAAAAGCAAATATTAAAAAAAAATTTAAAGAATATCAGTATTTTTTTATGCTTTCAAATTTCTCAGTTGAAAGACTAATGACTGAACTATATCATAGATAGGTTAATGAAATAATGGCATCACTAAATGTGCAGTGGAAAAACTTATCACTGGCCTTGTGGCTAATATTTCCAAGGGAGAACTTAGGATTTCTGAAGAGTTATATATAATAAAGGTATTTGGATGAGTGAACATCAAACAATCAAATTAATATCATAAATCTTCACTTAGTTCACAAAAAAGTGGGTTGTTACTAGCTAGTAGATCAGAATATGGTTAGGCAATAAATCCATTCGTCTATCCTCAATCACTGTTGTCTCTCTTAATCTGACTATAGAGGTGATCAGACAGCATTCCTTTTAGGTCATAAAAGAAATCCTATTAAATGTCAACCCATAAATGGTGTACCTGGAAACATAAAAACTGGATCTGGGTTAGTTTAAGATGAAATGGGCCTTAACTTAGATAGAAAATGGAAATGCATTAACATATATTTCATAAGTCTTCATGCAAAAGATATTGGCATGTCACTGTATTTTATCATTTTAGCCTAGTTGAATTTAACATCACTGACAAAAAGATGATTTGACCATCAATTTTTCAGATTTGTATAGTAATATTGGTTTTATTTTCCTGAAGTCTTTCTTTCTCTAGTAACAGAAAGCTATTCAGAAATGGTAATTAAAAGGCATTGAAGGTCATCTGATTTGTTGTATTGGTTTTAGATCAGTGACTAGATTTTACCAGTCACTGCTCTGTCAGCTTTAATACAAAGCATGCATTTATCTTACTAACAGTTCAATTTGTGGGATAGCTGTTTTCACAATTAAAACTACTGAAGCTTTAATATACATGGAAATTATCATGATAGCATTCTCCACATTTTTAACAACCCTGAAAGGCTCTAATATAGAAATATATACAGATGACTACAGCTGGTTTTCTGAGGACAGCTTTTAAGATTGTTATATGATCTTAAGAGAAACATTTACATGAATCTTAAGATGAGTTACTGAGTGCTACAGATATAAGACCATTTGGAACAGATTTACAAAAACACTCTTAAATAATTGGTGAGGGATTGAAGTAGGAAGGGGCTCATCATACTCTTGCTGACGGAATGGACAAGACTGCTGATTGAGTAGAGTGGAGGAAGAATTGGCATAAGAAGGTTAATTGCAAGAGAAATGAAGCTGATCTGCTCAGTGAGATGATGTTGATGGCTACCTAGTTAGTTCTATGAGAGAAAACACTCACACAAAATCTTCTACTTAATTGAGTTTAAGCCCAGTTCAGTAATCACAGAATTACGAAGAGCTAGAAAAGAATGTTAAAGATCATCTATTTCAACCCCTGTACCTATAAAGAAATCAGGAAGTTACATAATTTATCCAAGAAATACAAATCAAATCTGCTGCCTTCTATTACAGGGTTCTTTCCCTTGAATTAAACTGAATTAGATGTGTGGATTCAATAGAAGCAATCTTTCTGTAAAGTCAATTAGTATGAATACACCCTCCCCCCCACCCATCTGACAATTACAATAAAATTCTATGGGGAATGCATTATGAAGAATAGAAAGAATGCCAGAGCAATTCTGTTAAAGCTAAGGCAATCTGAGAATTTAATTTTGGTATGTCTGGCCAAAGTCAATTACTCATGCACAGGGGCTGGAAAGTGACCAAGGGCTGACTCGGCAGCTTTTAAACTCTTCTGTTGAATTAAAAAAATAAAATAAAAAAGTGGAGAGACGAGGTGGGGAAAGGACAGGGCAAGAAAGGAATATAAACAATATAAATTAATAGCCTAATAGTGAAAATAGTGAAAATAGCCTAATAGTGAAAAAAGCCTAATAGCCTAATAGTGAAATAGTGAATACTGGGCTATGAATACTGGGCTATGAATTTACTTCAAAAATGTTAGGTACTCATGAAAATTTACCTAAATCAAAAGAAAATGGAGTAGTATCATGCTGTATACTTTAAATACATACAATTTTGTCAATTATACCTTAATAAAACTGAAACTACCTTTTTAAATAAAAAATGCATTTAAATCTATTAAGCTTTTTGTCAAAAAAAGAAAATGAAATGGAAATAAGAGACCAGGATGTGAGGATAGGAAGGTGGGAAAATGAAGATGAAAGCAACAAACTGATGTGGGAAAACTTTAGAGGAATCTGAACTTTTTCATCAGTTTGAAGTGGTACCTTGTTATCAAAAGGATAAACTCTCTAATACATAATAACTTTAGAACATTACAAACAGATAAATTTAGCATTTAATAATCAAAAAGAACCATCATATGGAGGAAGCTACCAGAGGGCTCCTCCAGATAGTGAATCCTAGTTGTATTTATAATATGATTTACAAAAATGTCATTTATATCTGGCCTGTCAGGAACACATCCCAGACACAAAAAGGTACATTCACATTATTTTAAAGCATGTGAAAGCAAAGGTGTGCTCTTATTATTTTTTGTTTGTTTTTTAAGGAATTTTAAAGAATTGCCACCAATGTCTACTAAGCTATATCTCTTTTCTTTATTCTTAATCTTTTAATTATCACTGAGAATATTAGGAAACCTGCTCATCCCTACAGCTACATTTTCTATCACTAGGACTTTCTCTTTCAGTTGGGGCTTCTCTGTGGCTGGGAAATGAAAATTGAGGAAGCAGAGGGTGCAGGAATGGGTGCTAGTCTCAGAGTCTGAAGGCTTAGTTCCAAGTGATGGTACTCAACTCTGTCATCTCTTGGGAAGAACTCAGTTTCTTCATCTAAAAAATGAGAAGTTGGGTTAGATGATTTCTAAGCTCTCTGACAGCTTGAAATGGAGCCAATTGCCTCTTCCTTTTTGAATTTTCCTCACATCCTCTTTAATACAGTTGAATAGGTAGCTTTTGCAAAGCAAGGAGTAATTCTTTCTTATCTATAATGTTCTACTTCTATATCAAACTTTCCTAGCCTTTGCCAAAGACCCAACAGACAAATAATTCTAAATAACTACCAACTGTCAGAGAAGTACAAGTCATGTAAAGTCATTGTTCACATTCTACAGTGATAGACAGGTTTTGTGAAAGTAAGAAATGTTTTTAATCCTTAGTTGAAATAATTTAATGATAGGAAAATTATTGCTTTCTACAAGGATAAATCTAAACTCAAGCTACAGATAAGAGCTACCTCAATGTGTATGGTATTTATGGTTAAGAAACAGAAAAAATCCTTTAAAAGTTTCTATTTATGACCATTTAACATTACAGCTTTGACAAAATGGACAAAGGTAAATTATATTGGTGCTGAGCCATTTATTCAGGATACCTACTTATTTGTACAACTAATTTCCAAAAATACAAGCTAAGATGGTAAAAGTTACTATGTAGAAAAACATTTTTAAAATTCCAGTTGCTGACCAAATTTCAAACATAATCGCTGAGTAAATAAACATAGTTTTTTATTTAGCATGTATTTGATTACTGATGTCTTCATATAAACAAAAATGATTTTTTAAATAAGTAGAATAGGAATAAAACATAGGATAAAAACTAAATAACTGAACAGTATAAGGTTCAAGATTCCTTTACCTAAAATATACCCTTAATGAGACTTGTGATTGCTGAATACAATACAATCATTAGATGCAGCATTGCTTGGATGGTAATTACAATTCTGCTCATAATGCCACGGTTTTGTCCAAAGGCCACTAATACAATGCAGTCTTTTAGCTGCAATACTCAAACAATGATACCATAATTACTATGTCCCTCTTCATTTAAACACTCTGTGCATCATGGCACAGTGACTTTATTCCGTCCCAGGATGTTTGTAGGAACATGCTGTCCCACTTATTCAGCTATGATGCCTATGCCCATGACTAATCTGAGATAAAACCAAGAAATAAGTAAAAATAATGCTCATGACTTTTGGTCCATTTTTTCCATTTTCTTCCTTTCTTTACTGGTCTTCTTTAACCCTCATACTAAATAATCTTCAACTACTCTTGGCATAAAGAGAGCCTCAAGTGCTATATGAAGTCCTCAAGCCCGCTACCAGTATTTCCCAAAGAATGCACCAAAGAACACCAGCCTTCTGAGACATTTATCAAAGAAAAATCAAAGATAGTATGGAGAGGTTCCAAGATCCAATACTCTGGGGACACTTTGCTTACTATCTTCCCAATCCTGAGGATCCCCTAAATCTATTAGCATCAAAGGCTCTTAGCCATCTTGCAGGAAAGAAATATTTTACCTGTATTTAACCCATGCAAATCCAAAATTTATGTAACTATGGAGGCTATTCATATTTTTTTCAAATAAATTCTATTAATAAATTTGATAATCAGTGGCAAGTAAGAAGCACTTTCTTGGCCTCACCTAGAATTTAACTGCTGGGGTCCTAGCCTCTCAGACATTAGTTAGAAGCTGATTCATCAACTGGAAAAAGAATCAATACAAATCAAGAGGTTAACTTTTTACAATAGATTAATGTGTTACCTCTATCAGAGAACAGTTGATTTTAGCATACATTTGCAATGCATCTGCCAAAGTGCAGAATAAAATGGAAATTTCAGGCACTAAAATTGTGAGATTGCACTCTGCATGTGTCTCTTATTGGACATATTATATTGGTTCTAGAATTTCTACACTCAAAAAGCTAATATCTGAGGCAACATTTACAAACAGTGAGGGTAATCTTTGTAGACAAATTTGATCAAACTATTTTTCTCACCTAACATAAATGGATTTAGTCATCTGTCTTTTGATGCCAAAAACTTTTTTTTATTATTAAAAAATTTAAGAGCCACCTGCAAACCTAGCTGTGGAGACATGGCTGTCTCAACCATTTATTTGACTAATGACAAATGCTTTATTGACTAGGTCACTGAATTGAGAGAAAGCCCTGAGTTTTGATTTCTACAAAAATATCTTTTCTACAAAAAAGATATATTTCTGTAATTACAGAGATATTTCTGTATTTCTTCAGAGGAAGATTTTTTTTTTCCTTTGGAAGCCTTAGAAAACTAGAAGTTTGAATTTCCTATCTCAACAACTCACTATTTACAAGATTTCTTCCTATCTTTAAACCAAGTAGAAACATGGAGAAGACATAAGTCTTCTATTCATAATCACGTGAATCAAAGGATAAAATGGTGATGAGAAAAGCTGAGGGAGCTCAGGAGTATTTCAAACTGCAGTTGGTAACTGTGTCAAAATTTGTTTTTCTAATACATTTCTGATACGTCTTGCTTCCTTGTTAGAATGGTAGCACATGTAACGACTGCCCCCTGCATAGTGCCTGACACTTTATCTCTGTCAGCTTTTTATTCCCATATGCTTATGCCCTCAGAAATGCTGATCACAGAATTTTTGAGACACAAAATACTTGTAGGCATTTTTTTTTCCAGTGGAAACCAGCATCATTGCCTCCAACCTTGATCCAGTCTAATAGAGAACTGCTGAACTAATCCTAATGGTTAAGTCAAAACAATTGATAGCATCAGCAAGTGGTTGAAATCCTTAGGCTAACAAAATCATGTTTTTTAAACACTAGTGTACTCACTGATGAATGCCTTATAAACTTATATTACGTCAAATATTTGCAACTTATCTTTATAAAATATTTGTTGGTTCTGAGAAACTGCAGTTTCCTGTTTCTGATTCTTTGCTTAAAATCAATACAATTTTAGTCTTAAAAAGCCAAAGGGGAAATACATTTGTATCTCCAGCCCAATGAGAAATATCTCTAGTAATGTAATATTTTTGGAACTGCTTCTGTTAGGATGTATTACTCCAAAGAAAAGGACAAAATTAGGAAGATGTTACAGTCATTACTATTTTCTAGCGAAACTCTCAAGGTAGTTTCACTACCTTGACAATCACAAAAACAAGAAATAGTACACAACATGGCTTTGGTGTTATTCCCACAAACTCACTGACATCCTTCTTTTTTCTAGTGGAGAAAAATGCTAATATTTTTCTGGATAACATATTAAAAGTGAATTTTTGATATTTCCTTTATATTCTGTTAAAGAAAATGATTCCCAAAGTGTGACAATGATGTTGTTCAATGGAAAAATGATGATGTATGATCACAACTCTGCCCGTTACTAGTTTTCACAGGTCTTTACCAAATCAATGAGGTAAGGAAAAAAAATGATCTAAGTAGAATTTTTGAAACAAAAGAGCAAATGGAAAAAAGAGAGAGAGAGAGAGAAACGGAGAGAGAGAGAGAGAGAGGGAGGCAATCCAAGGAAAAGACTCCTAACTTTAGAAAAGAAACTGATGGTTACCAAAGAAGGGCAAGGGTGGGGAGGTGGGTGAAATCCAGGTTGGAGATTAAGGAGTACACTTGTGATGAGCACTGGGTGATGTATGGAAGTGTTGAATCACTATATCATACGTGTGAAACTAACAGAACACTTTGTTAACTAACTAGAATTTAAATAAGGACTTAAAAATAATAAAATAAAAAAGACATTTCCATTTAAATCACTTTCTTCAACCAGATAATCTCCATCTCAGCCCTTAGTTCATGTCCTTCATTGCATTTTCAATTTGAAATTGCTTTTTTTCTTTCCTTATTCATTATCTCTCATCCCATAAGCCATAGGTTCAATATGGGAGGGAATTTTCTACACCTAGTGGTTATGAAGTGTTATTGCTAAATGAAAAAGGGAAGTGGGGGCAGGGAAGAGAATATACATGATGGTCAGAAAAAAGTTAGAGTGTGGTCCCCAAATCCCTAAATTTACCAAGTAAAAGCAAAAGTAATGCTTTTATTTGTTTATCTCACTCTGTCATTTTCTGTTGAATATTTCTAAATTATTCAGTATCTTTCATTATTTGATTGTTGTAATAATTAGCTCCCATCTGTTGAACAGTACAGTGCCCAGTACTTAAAATACAATTTTGCAACCATCTTGCAAGGTAAGTACTACTGTATCTACACAGACAAAGAAAAGCACACAGAAATGAAGCCATAAGGGGCGCCTGGGTGGCGCAGTCGGTTAAGCGTCCGACTTCAGCCAGGTCACGATCTCACGGTCCGTGAGTTCGAGCCCCGCGTCAGGCTCTGGGCTGATGGCTCGGAGCCTGGAGCCTGTTTCCGATTCTGTGTCTCCCTCTCTCTCTGCCCCTCCTCTGTTCATGCTCTGTCTCTGTCTGTCCCATAAATAAATAAAAACGTTGAAAAAAAAAATTAAAAAAAAAAAAAAAAAGAAATGAAGCCATAAGGTCACACAGGCAAAAAGTAGCAGATCAGGATTTGAACTTCTGCTTTTGACTGTGCTCTCTCCTCTGCCTATCCACTTAACTGTATTTATTCAGTTTGCTCTATACAGACTGGTGTTTTATTGTTGCTTTATAGATATGCTTAGAGTTTTGTTTTTTAAAAACATCCTTCTTATGTCTTACCCACTTGATAATAAACTTGCTAAATATAGAAACTGGAACTTTTTAAACCCAATTTGCTATGTATACATCTTGAGAAGAGTGATTTTTGTTCACATACTCTATAATTTATTCAGCCATATTTCCACAAGCATAGCTGTCTTTTTTAAGGAAAAATACCCCAAATAGTTTCTATTCTGTTATAATTTCACCATTTATCTACCCACAAAGGTAGAATTCTGAATTATCTGGCTTATAAGAATTGTGTATTGTAGGGGTGCCTGCGTGGCTCAGTTGGTTAAGTGTCTGACTCTTGATTCCAGCTCAATTAACGATCTCACAGTCAAAAGATAAAGCCCCTTCCGTGTTGCACTCCCCCATGAGCATGGAGCCTGCTTAAGACTCTCTCTCTCCCTCTGTCCCTTCCCCACTTCCGCATGTGTGCTCTATGTCTCTCTCAAAAAAAAACAACAAAAAACAAAAAACAAAAAAGAACAGAATTGTGTATTGTAAAGTTTACAAATTACATACTGAAAGTTTAAATTCATTTAATCTCTTGAATAATTATAATGTCATCTATATAGCAACTACCATAAAATTTTAAAAGTTTAACAGTGAAATACGTTAAAATAAACATCTTTAAATGTTCAAATTCTGCTTTATATTTTTGTTCCCCGCGTTTCTTCAAAATTACTAACTTAAAAATCATTTATTGCTTAATTAGTTCTTCACCGTAGGCACAAGTATGCTATCAATTATGTTTTTATAACTCCTAAACCCGATTTTGCCTTCAAACTCTTGGGTGTCCATCCCCCTTTAGCATCAACACATTAAACTGAAGGTAGAATGTGACTCACTGTGTATTTTAAAAACAATGGCAAGTTGTATATTTCCCTCTCCCATTATTTGGATATAAAAATTAGTAAAAGCCCCTAACTTTACAGTCGTTTCTTGATTAGTTCTTCTCTCTGACCAATCTGTTGTTAACTGCAAGCTGCTTCTTTTAACATAAAATTGGCCTTTAAATATACATTTCACATGAAATTAATTTTTTTCAGTATAGTTGACACAACATGTTATATGAGCTGCAGGTGTACAACATAGTGATTCGACAAGTCTATACATTATCCTGTGCTCACCACAAGTGTAGTTACCATCTGTCACCATACAATGCTATTACAATACTGTTGAGTATGTTTCCTATACTCTGCCTCTTATTCTCATGGCTTACTGATCCGTAACTGAAAACCTGTATCTCTCACTCCCCTTCACCCATTTTGCCCATTTCCCCACTCCTCTCTGGTAACCATCAGTTTGTTCTCTGGTTTTACAGATCTGATTCTGCTTTTTGTTTGTTTATCCATTTGCTTTTGTCTTGTTTTGGTTTTAGATTCCACATACGAGTGAAATCATATGGTATTTGTCTTTCTCAGTTTGACTTATTTCACTTAGAATAATATTCTTTAGGTCCATCCATGTTGTCACAAATGGCAATGGCAAGATCTCATCCTTTTTTATGGCTGAATAATAAACTGTTATTTGTATCAGCTATTATTCTATCAGCTGTTTTTGCTAAGTTACTAAAAACATGAAATAAGATATTTAACAAGCAGAATTTTCACACTTGATGCAATTTAATTGTCACTGAGACCCTAGTTCGGTCAAACTTGCAACCCAAAATCCTAACGTGACGTCCAGAAAAAGAGAAAACCTTAAAACACAAAGCAAAGAACTGCTCTTAGCCACTGTCAAGACTTCCCTGTAAGATATTTCCTGCCACTTAAAAATCCATAATTTATTATAAATAGGTAAGGAAGAAAGGTTCTACTCAGTACTGGATATATTTATAAAAATTTGAATTTGTTTTCTTTTAAATATATTTATTTTTTAAAATATCAAGTGAGAAAAGTATAAAGAATATAAAACCCAGGGGTGCCTGGGTAGCTCAGTTGGTTAAGCAACCAGCTTTGGCTCAGGTCATGATCTCGCAGTTTGTGGGTTCAATCCCGTGTCAGGCTGTCTGCTATCAGCACAGAGCACACTTTGGATCCTTTATCTCCCTCTCTGTCCCTCCCCTGCTTGTGCTTTCTCTCTCAAAAATAAAAATAAACATTATGAAAAAAGTATATAAAACACATTCAATCCCAAAATAACCACCACTTCATATATTTTGATTCAAATATACATAGGAGGATATGTAGGATGAAAGATCAGTAGATAAAGAAAATACAGGCAGCAAATAATAATTTTTTAAAAAATTGATATATTCTATGTGGAATTTAAGAAACAAACAGATGAACATAGAGGAAGGGAAAGAAAAATAAGATAAAAAGAGAGAGGGAGGCAAACTATGAGAGACAAAAACAGAGAACAAACTGAGGGTTGCTGGAGGGGAGGTAGGTGGCTAGATGGGTGATGGGCATTAAGGAAGGCACTTGTTCAGATGAGTACAGGGTGTTGTATATAAGAGATGAATCACTGAATTTTACTCCTGAAACCAATACTGCACTGTATGTTAACTAACTTGAATTTAAATGAACGAGTGAATGAATGAATGACTATTGATACATTCTATCCCCTGCTATGTTTTATATATATAGAGAGATATATATATATATATACTATATATGC
The DNA here is from genome assembly GCF_014898765.1 of Herpailurus yagouaroundi. Lineage (NCBI taxonomy): Eukaryota > Metazoa > Chordata > Mammalia > Carnivora > Felidae > Herpailurus > Herpailurus yagouaroundi. The sequence goes on from NW_024412404.1 coordinate 8,661,276, forward strand.
ATATATATGCATATATAGTATAGACTTTATATAAAGTATATATATATAAGGTATATATATGTTATAATATATAATATATATATTATATATAATATATATACTATATTAAATGTAATTTTACTTTAATTAATCAAAGAACAACATGAAATGAAATTAATAGTTTTGCTGAAATTGAGATATGTTTCTTTACCTTAACAAATACATTAAATAAGAAAAAGTCACTAATTCGTTAAGGAAAGTCTTATGAAAAAAAAAGTTGGAACTCTTCCTTGCTACACAAGCCAAGGACACATTAAATTTTTCTCCTACTGTCCTTCTACCAATCTGATTTTTTTCAGTTACATTATTATTTTCATTATTAAAGTTTATATTGTCTACATTTTTCAAAAACCATAATGTCCTCAGTTTTTAAATTTTAGTTCTGGGTTTAAATTGATTAAAGATTAATCTTGGGATTTCTTAGTTGAGTTTTTAGTTCTATACCTGAATTTTTTTGTTTGTAATGATTCACACCTTGGTAGTTTTTATTGTAGTTTTTGTTTTGAGGAGGTAAAGGGGGGTTGTTTTGAGGAGGTTATTTGGTCTTCTTTGGTTTTTGTACTTAAAACAACTATTTATTTGCCCATGATTCTGTGGGTCAGGTAGGCATTTATTCTCATCTTGGCAGGCTTGGTAAATCTGTGGTCATCTGGCAGCTTTGCTGAGGTTGCATGGTCTAGGACAAGCTCACTCATGTCTGGTTATTCGTGTTCTAAGGCTGGTTATTCCAAGGAGCCTCAGCTGAGACAGTACATCCCTGCTCCATGAAGTCTCTCATGCTCCAGTAGGCTAGCCTGGGCATGTTCATAAGCGGTGGTCCCCAAATTCCAAAGAGCAACAATAAGAGATAAAACCTCAATGAATAAGAACTTTTCAAGCCTTTGCTTACACTGTGGCATGTTGTTGTTGTTGTTGTTGTTCCTTTATTTTTTTTTAATTCATAAGATACTTTTTTAGGCTATTTTTTTAAAAAAATTAAGACCGTTTGGAGAAATTTTATGTTTACAGTAAAATTGAGAGGAAGGTACAGAGATTTCTCATATACTTCCTGTCCCTATACATGCATAACCTCTCCCATTATCAAAATTCCCCACCAGAGTGATGCATTTGTTTAAAGTGATGAACCTGCATTGGCATATCATATCATACATATTGTAATGTAAACTACAGTTTACATTATGATTTACTCTTAGTGTTGTATATTCTTTGGGTTTGGACAAATGTACAATGACATGAATGCATCCTTATGGTATCATACAGAGTCATTACACTGCCCTAAAAATCCTCTATGCTTTTCCTATTCATCCTTCCAACCCCTGACCCCAACCCTTGGCAACGGCTGATCTTTTTACTGTCTGCACAGTTTTGCCTTCTTTACAATATCATATAGTTGGAATCATATAGTAAGTAGCCTTTTCAGGCTGGCTTCTGTCACTTAGTAATATGCCAGGTTCTCTCCATGTCTTTTCATGGCTTAAGAGCTCATTTCTTTTTTAGTGTTGAATAATATTCCTCTGCCTGGCTATACCACAGTTTATTTTCCATTCATCTACTACAGGACATCTTGGTTGTTTCCAAGTTTTGGCAACTATGAATAAAGCTGCTATAAACATCCACGTGTGGTTTTGTATGAATATAAACGCCTTTGGGTAAATACCAAGGGGCATGACTGCTGAACTGTATGGGATGAGTATATTCAGTTTTGTAAAAAACTGTCAAATTGTCCTCCGATGCAACTGTACCATTTTGCATTCCCATCAGCAACAAATGGGCATTCTTGTTGCTCCATATTAGATGTTGTTAGTATTTCAGATTTTGGCCATTCTGATAGGTGTGTGATGTTATCTTATTGTTTTTCTTTTTTTTTAATTTTCCTTCTGTTAGGGTTTATACTATATGACTTAACTTCTCACATGTGTGAAAATGTTTGTGCATTCATATGTATATTAAAAAGCCAATTTGGGTCCTTATAAAATTTCAGATTACACTTTCTTGTCCTCAGAATTTTTAGCCTATGAGATTTTACCATTTAAGGAATAAGTAGGAAAGTCTAACATTAATCTCATTCTTCTGTCTTTCATGTGATTAGGCATTCATGTTAAGATGCATATATAAATTTATTCATTATCTTTACAGTTTATTACCTTTACCATAGTTCAGAATGCCCTTACAACCTTTTTTAAGACTTCATTTCAGGGATTTGTTTATCTCCCATTTTTTTAATTCAGAGATACATATTATGTGTATTTTAGTTCTCCTTTACTTTTCTTCCACATCCATCATCTTTCCATAATAAATTTTATAGGTTTCTCTTTAAATTTTGTGGGATTTTCTCAAGGATTTTCTCCCTACTCCTAACCTGGTTTCAGTCAAGTGTTTTCCCTTGTTGTTGTTGTTATTGCTTACAATATCTTTTGTCTGTGTAAAACTTTTTCTCTTGCATTTTTCTCCTGATATGTATCACCTCTTTCATTGCTGTTTGTCATTAAGTCTCAAATTTAATTTCCTATAGATATTTTTTCATGGTTGTTTTTGTTGGTTGGTTTGTTTGCTTGTATCATATATATACATATATATATATATATATATATATATATATATATATATATATAAAACTTCTCTGAGCTAATGGATAATTTTTATCATAATTCTTCCTATGTTACTTTGGAAAATTGTTCTTGTGACTCTTTTTTTCTTATGGTTCTTGATTGTGTTATTATCTCTTTAGTTTCCTTTCTAATCATTATTCATGTTTCATGGTGCAGGTTGAAAAACAAAACAGGTACAGGTACAGGTAGTCTCTTGTTAGATTTTTTTTACTTCAATCTTCTGTCATCAAATCTCTTATCACATTTTTCCAGGCCCTATCGTCCCATCTGGTGTACACAGCTAAAAACAAATCCTTTTACATCGCAGGCTTTCTTTTTTTTTTTTTTTTTTTTAATTTTTTTTTTCAACGTTTATTTTATTTTTGGGACAGAGAGAGACAAAGCATGAACAGGGGAGGGGCAGAGAGAGAGGGAGACACAGAATCAGAAACATGCTCCAGGCTCTGAGCCACCAGCCCAGAGCCCGACGCGGGGCTCGAACTCACGGACCGCGAGATCGTGACCTGGCTGAAGTCGGACGCTTAACCGACTGCACCACCCAGGCGCCCTACATCGCAGGCTTTCTATGTTATGGTTTGTACTTACTGTCTTTTCTCCTTCCTTCACTCTTTCTTATTTCTGGCGTCGTCTGGCTATGAAATTTGTAACTAAACTCGACCTTTGTCATTTCAATATAGAGTCTTCTTCAGCCACCTCTCACAGAGGCTCCCAGAATTCAGTATTGTCCCCAGCCTTCTATGACCACATGTCTCTTCCCTCTGAGTCAGACCTTTTGATACCCTTGTTAGATTGTGAACCTTGCTTTTGGGGAACTATTTATCAACTCTAACAAGTACTACAGAGTACCAAGAAAAACAGAAATACACACATGCACACACACTAGGACAGAAGATTACATGTATCATTTATAGGTGTTATTCTTCAGAAAAGTTATCATTATAGTTACAGCAACAAACATGTTGTCTCATAATTATATGTGGGAAAAGTATGTTTCCTCTCATAGAGTTGTCCTTGATACAATAACAGAAAACTTAATAACATTTTAAAATACAAAAATGTTTAATATTTGTCTTAGAAAACAAAAGTCAAGATATAGAGGCATCTGGTGTTGGACTGCTTGCTGACTAAATGGTGTGAGTCCTAACTCCAATTATTTTTGGCTTATCACCTCATATTCCCAAGAAGGCTGCTGCCCGGCAGGCATTAAATCTATGTTCAAGGCCAGAAGAGAAGGAAGGGGAGCATTAGCTTTCCATTTTAGGAAGATAGAAGCATCCCTACTACTCTTACAACCACTATCACTGCCAGCAAATTTCTTCCCACATCTCAGGAGCTGCTGGGAATTTTCAACACTATTGTAGAGGCATGCAAGACAGAAGAGAGTTGGGAAGAGCTACCAATCAGCCAAACAACAAGGTTTTCCATATCCCATGAGAGCTCTGTAACAGAAAGGGTTAGAGCTTATCCATCTCCATATGCCTACCATTTAGCAGGGTTTGATATATTTTCATACACTAAATAAATATTAAGTTATATCCCTTTATGGATAACATTATTTATTGCTCTCTGAACCTTTAATTAAATTAACATTTTCAAAAACTTTTACCATGGATCACGTACAAGTACAATAGGAATTTACAATATAAATCTATGAACTCTGATATTAAATTGAAATTAAAACCCATGCATCAGAGATGTCAGTCTAACCTTTTATGTGACTAAAATTCTATTAAAAGAGTAAAAACTGTACAATATAGCATAAGTTTGGAGTGACGAAGTAGATGTGAGATTAGATTCATGTTTTGATTGTGAAATGCTTTTCTGCTTTATCTTCCCTGTATGAGTTCTTATTTCTTACTCTGCAGAGCTAGGCCATTCTGTTTTAATAATATATTATTAAGTAGGTTATAAATAAAGTGGAATATAATATTGCTAATACTAATAATAGGAATTTATCTGTAGAGTACATTCAGGGTGCCAGAAAGTGCTGTACTGAGCTTCATTGTTGATATTTACGGAAAATTTTCATTCTGTTTCACAATATATACATGTTGGTTTTAATAAAAACAGCACTTATTCCTAAATTTTTTAGTAGAATAAAACTTAAGGATGATTACCAAATTCATCCTGAGCTTTGTGTAACTATGATGATGATGATAGCCAAAATACAGAGTGCTTATATGTGCCAGGCACTTTTCTGAGCACTTTACATTTGTGAACTCATTTAATCCTGGCAAAAACCCAAGGAGGTAAGTACTATCATCACCCAGACACAGAAGAGGAAGCTGAGCAGAATTTGAAGTAACTTGCCCAAGAGCCGGCAAGTAGCTAAGCTGAGATTTAATACCAGGCCATCTGGCTCCAGAGCTGAGACTCTTTTTTTTATTTAGTTTATTTTTATTTATATTTGAGAGAGAGATAGAGAGCAAGCAGGGGAGGGGCAAAGAGAGAGGGAGAGAGAATCCCAAGCAGGCTATGCACTGTTAGCACAGAGCCTAATGCAGGGCTCGAACTCACAAACCATGAGATCATTACCTGAACCAACATGAAGAGTCGGACGCTTAACCAAATAAGCCACGCAGCTGCCCCCAGAGCTTGAACTCTTATAAATAACTTTCCCCTGAAATCCACTATGGATCCCCAGGAGGACTCATGCCTGTTTTTGACAATTATCTCCTTTATCATGTCAAGCACTCTGCTGTTAGGCATTATTTTCTACATTTGATACATGAGGAAACAGACTTAAAGAAGTTATAGTAACTTGCCCAAAATCACAAGACCACAAATATGATTCAAACAAAATTCTCTCTGACTCTAATATCTACATTCTTACCTACTGTCCAGTGCTCTGAGCTGCCTCCAACAGATGAATAAAACCCTTCAGTGAATGATGTACTTTCTGTGCCACAATGCATAAAGAATATCACAATTTCAAAGTTTCAAGAATTTCAGAGCTGAAAGGGATCATGTAGTCCAACCCCAACCCATTTATTTTACAGGTGGGGACCTGAAATCCAGAGAGTAGAAATACTACCACCTCCCTGGAAATCTCTAACATCTTTACCTAAGGGTCAATCCTCTCTAAAATCTCTTCTCTTCTTTTCCTTGTATGTTGATTTTCCATTTAAAAATTCTTTGATATAGTATAAAGTGTTACAGTTCACATCTGAGAGGAAATTGTAAATATTGACCCTTATCTTTTTAGAATGAAGAAAATCTTCAGTACTTCACAGCCTTCATTTTCTCCAAAGCTTTATTTCAAATAGCATTATCTGTTTGTCATTTTAGAAAATATAAAATCTACTTGCTAGAAGGGTATACAGCACAACATGGATCAAACTCTTCCAAGAACCCTAGGAAGACAAAAATAATGGCAACTTGTACCTAGCATTCCTGAAGAACCCTATCCATTTTGTATCTGCTTTTACTGATTATCTTCTTACTTGGAAAAATATAATCACTTAGGTCACCAAGTGATTTACATATTCACATTGTTTTGGATATAGTGGTCTACAAAACAATCCAGATTTCTGCTTTTCTGAGATTTGCAAGTGTTCGTTACATATTATTCAAAGTGATCCCAGAATATATAGCTAGAGCTTATTATAATATATTCTGCAGGTTAGAAAAATGTTTCAGCCCCATGCATATATAAATATATATAAGGCAGTTATTAATTAGCAGCAAAGACATGCCATTTCAATCCTATTATTTCATCATGAAAATAATCAGCACTCTTCCTTTTTATTTTCCAGGCAAGAGTTTCATGGGTTCTTATGCACTACAATGGCCATTAAGTGATACTATCACTGTGTATTATTATTTTATAATAATCATAAATTAGATAGGAAGGACATAATCCCTCAATTTCTAAATAAACTTAAATCTCAGGTTAGGTGGAAAGATCAAAGTCAGACACTAATAGGTGGAGGAAGCCTACTGCTATTTAGATCCATTATCTGCAGCCAGTGTCCTTAATAGTGCATCATGTTGTCTTACCCTAGTCTAATCAATTAATCTATCATTCAAAATTAAAGTTTTATATCTGTAACATTTGCTCTGTTTATTTCAAAGAGTGGTTTTTCACAGTCTTTCATTCAAATACATTTTCCTTTATTAGAATTTGTTAAAACAAAAATTTTTTCTAAAGCCTTAGATAATCACTGTTGTCATTCCCCATAAACAAAGTATTTAGAGAGACAGCAAGCATCCTTAGCCATGCAGTACCACTTCAAAGTCCATCCACTTGCTGCACAAAGAGTCATATTACAACACTTTATCCCCAGGGCTCCTGGGTGGCTCAGTCAGTTAAGTGACTGACTTCGGCTCAGGTCATGATCTCATAGTTTGTGAGTTCGAGCCGTTGTCAGGCTCTGTGCTGACAGCTCAGAGCCTGGAGCCTGCTTCAGATCTGTGTCTCCTTCTCTCTCTGCCCCTCTCCTGCTCACTCTCTGTCTCTGTCTCTTGAAAAATAAATAAACATTAAAACACTTTATCCCCAACTGTGCCATGATCTCAGAGAACAACATACTGCATATTCATTCCTCTTGGCACAGTTAGCTGGCTACAGGCAAAGATTACTTCCTTTTCTTAATATAAAATTATTAGAAGTATTAACATCATATAGTTAACTTTGAAGAAGAGTTCATTTAAAAAAAATTTTTAACGTTTATTTATTTTTGAGACAGAGAGAGACAGAGCATGAACGGGGGAGGGTCAGAGAGAGAGGGAGACAGAATCGGAAGCAGGCTCCAGGCTCTGAGCCATCAGCCCAGAGCCCAACGCGGGGCTCGAGCTCACGGACGGCAAGATCGTGACCTGAGCTGAAGTCGGCCGTTTAACTGACTGAGCCACCCAGACGCCCTGAAGAAGAGTTCATTTTAATGAGGGTTCTGTGATCACAGGTTCTGTGAGCTCAGTATTTTGGCGGCAGATACAATACAGAAAACAAAATTTTCCTTTAAGAGATGAAAGTGACTGTGGTAATCTAAAATAGTTCTTCCCAAATGGGCATCATTCATTTGCATAGATTCTAAAGTCATCACCTGTAAACGCAGGGAAGAGACATGCTCACTTCTTCATGAGTGTGCAGTGACCTCTTGCCTTCCAAGTGTGCTATTACAGCTGTGGGACAGCAGTCAGAGCCAAGGGGTATTAAGAACCTGCTAAACTAGGCCTCCTCTGGGCATGCTGATTGTAAAATTCTAGAAGGTCCATCTTTAAAAACAAGTGATTAAAGATAAAGAAAAAGAAATGCAAAAAGCACTCATTGTTCCTTCAAAGCAAAGAATCCAGATGATCAGTTGGATCTTGGTCCAAAAGTCAAACACCATTGTGCACTACACATTTCACTAGAAAAAGGATTTATTTTCCTCACACTCTTTACCATGCATACCTCAGTGCTTCACAGATGTACTAGTAATTTTCTTAAATTTATAACCACATTGGGCTTATATATATCCCTCATAAAGTTGATGCAGGATTGGTAATAGATTTACACAAAAATTGTAATTTATGTCATGCTGTTTTGTTGAAGAGAAGCTTAGCTCCTATTTATAGCTTTAATAAGCTATTGCTTGCTTCCTAATTGTGTAACCTGTGGAGTTATGGAATATGTAAATTGAGAACAACCTTTAGGAATCCCAGATGGTGTCTGCTTGTCATATATGCTTTCTTGAAACATATTCTTCCAGAGAACAATGGTTTTTAGATTAATATATTAAGGAAAATTTATTGTTCCTATAATTGTTTTATTTTATATGTCAAGTCCAAAATTTACAATCTATTTGTCAGAGATTTACTGTAATAGTTAACAGAAAAAAATTTCTACACAGAGATGGTGATAATGCTGTAATTTTTTAAAATTACGACTTTATTGTTTTATTAAGATGACATGTGTCCTTTACAAAAATTTTAAGTAATATAGAAACATAGAAAGTTTCATTTTAGATAATCCAAACCCCATTAAATAACCTTCTCCGACACCAAGCAAACATTCCAAACATACCTAAATATCTATTAAGTTAGAAAAATGGATCAGTGGAATAAAATTGTATATGATATTTTAATATTTAAATGTTACATTTTCTTCTCCTTGAACTTAAAAAAATATTGAACTAAAAACTGAAGAATTACTGAAGTTCAGGTAAATGTTTCTTTCTTTTCTTCTCAGGTAAATGTTTCTTAAACACAAAGCATAATGTTTTCTTATCAGAAGTCCACTCCAAAGTTGAGGAAAAAAACTGAAAACCTTTAGGAGGCTGGATTCTTTTCAATTATATATTATCAACATAGGTAGTAGCTTTTAATTCCATGTTATGGATAAAGAAAATCAGCTCATTGATACTTCTTGTAAAATTCCCTTCTTACTCCCAGTCATTGCCATTAATATGTTTACCTTATCCTGGTTTATAACTTTTATACTCTGTTCTATGACTGTAATTCCTAAAGTTGTTATTAATAATCCATTATTAGATAGACTTAATGTTCACTATTGTGTGTGTGTGTGTGTGTGTGTGTGTGTGTGTGTGTGTGTCTGTATGTTTAAAGAAGGGCTCTATGACTATATATAACCTCTCTCTCTGCCCCTTTCTGCTTCAGAATGTGTCTCCGTTGACATTATGTTCAACTGAAAATAAAACTTGGGTTACACTTTCCTTCCTGCAGAGCTGTGTAGAAATTGCTTCTCTGACTTCTAACATTATGTGCAAATTGGAAACCAACCTATTTTCTCCCTTATATGTTTTGGGCTTTTTGCCTTAAATGTTCACATGATTATCCTTGGAGTTCAAGAAACTTTACTAAACTATCTCCAGATGTTCATTATTCTATATAAATTGTCCTAGGACAGAGTATGATCTTTCCATTTTAAAATTCAAATCTTTACAACAGTTTGCTTTTCATTTTTGTAGTTTATGTTGATTCAGGTTTTTTTTCTTTTCTCAGAAACACCAATTATGCACATATTGGCCTTTGTTTTTACTGTCTTTCAAATCTTTTTTCCTTACAAAAATCTTATATTGATTGCACACATTTCATTTGTCAGATATTTTCATATCTATATATACCTCTGACTTTGTTTTCAAATTCTATTTGTGTTGCTTCTAGCATGTATTTTGCTCTTACATTTTTTTCATTTCCATTTTTATTTTCTTTCTGAACTCTAGTAGCTCTAGTTTCATCTCCTTTTATTTGTCATATGCTGTCTTCCCTAAACTCTTCTGTCTCTCTCTGAACTCTTTTTTAGAAAGTATATTGCTTACAATATGTACTTTTCATGACTGCTTTGTTTTTCTCTCCTTATGTGGAAGAGAATATGGCATCTCTTATGCATCGATTTATCCATTGGTTTCTTTCTGTTCACTTCCCATCTTTAATGACGCTGGTAAAAAAAAAAAAAAAAGGCAGTGCAATAGGAAGGGGAAGAGAAAGTGAAATGAAATGGCTGGAAAGTCGCTGGGGAAGTTGGTAGCTGCAATTTCAGTTTACCAACCCAAATACCTTCTTTCCAAATCTTTTGTTTTGTTAATATTGAAGGTACTTCACCCCCCCCCCCCAGGTTTTTTCTCTCAAAAAGTCTGCATGGATCTCAACAGGTTCTTGCTATAGCTGTATGCCTCCTATTACCTCCAGCTTCTCTTCTGACAGGTTGCCTGGACTCAGAGATCAAGTGGTAGAGAACACAATGATGTTGTTGGCATAATGTCCTTCTGAGGCCTTCCTTCCCTACCCTACCATTGTAAAGGGTCAGCTGGGATCTCCGCAGGAATATTCTCCATTTTTCTTAGGTTTCTCAGAAACCAAGCTCTCTTTAATTAAAGGCTCTCAAATATGCTTTTCAGAGAACAACACATACTGTCTGAGGCAGCCAGTGTCCTCTCTCTGCAGGCATGATTATCTAGGCAGAAGTTACAATATTAAATATATGAACTTCATAATTTGTACCATGAGGTTGAGGACAATTGCACTTGCTTCTTGGAGATGGCATATTTTTCTATCTCTTTGTTTCCTTTGATAATTTCAATTGGCTTTGAGGGAGTAAGGAGAAGAAAATGACTCTACAACAACTAACACTGGAAGTATAGGAATATTTTATATTCCATATATCATTTTACCATCAAAATGTCTAGTTAAATTTAAGGGATTTCTAGTAAGTTCACATAAAAAATATAAGTAGCTTCTATATACTATTAGGACCCAGACACTTGACTAGGTACAGATGTCAGCATAAATATTAATAAGCCAAGATCTGGATGCACGGAGTTCACAGATTTATAGGTAAGCATTGTACGGTTTAATGAGTGTTATAATAACTGAACTAACAATGTAGTATGAAAACATGTAATTTAATACTTTGCAATTTCCAAAGTATTTTCAAGTTCATTGAGGGCTGACTGTGTTGTATATGACATCATTACTTATATTGCTAACTTCAAATAAAGAAATTAGGCTGAGGGGCACCAGAATGGCTCAGTCAGTTAAGCATCTGACTCGATTTCAGCTCAGGTCATGATCTCATGGTTTGTAAGATTGAACCCTGCATCAGGCTAGCATGGAGCCCGCTTGAGATTCTCATTCTCTCTCTCTCTCTCTTTCTCTCTCTCTCCCTCTACATCATGCTGTCCTGAAAAGAAAAACTGAGTTGATCACATGACACAAAAATGAATCCACTCTGTGAGCCATGATTAGTCCTCCATGTACCACATTGGGATCCACACTCTTCTGTGGATCACACTGAGATTCAATATCTGTCCTCTGTAGACTTGCATTGTGATCCACGATTTGTCTGCTGTGGAGTACACTATGACTTAACCTTCTGGAACCAGAAAGACTCATATAGCCATACCCAGGACACCAATGATAGTTTTATTATTTGGAAATAAAAGTATTCGGAGATACTACTTTCTTGTAGGACAGTTGGGAGGTTACCCAAAAAGGTTAGCTAAATCAGATATCACAAAAAATGATCTCTGTGTGTATATACATATATGCTTTACACATATATGTATTTTAACTTAAAATATGTAAATAGTCACTCATTTGCCAACTATTTGATATGAGGCCACAACTTTTCAGTTTAGTAATGGTTTAATAATTAGAAGTATATATTTTTTGCATTTTGCATTTTCATTTATTTTTAAGTATAATGAGAGCATAATGACACATGATGCCAACTGCAATAAATGTCTATGTTTTTATAATATGCCACCACTCTTAGTTTTCACCACTTTATGATTTGGCAGCTTTTTTAAAGGCAATTCTCCTTAATTAAGTCTCACCAACATATTCAAGTTAGTTTACAAATATACAAAATCACATTTGTATTTTTCATTCCTACTTTGCTGCTTTATGTGACATTTAATTAAATTACATAACAAAGTTACATAACAAAAACAACTGGTATAAACATATTCGGGAACAAATACAACTGACCTTTTCTTTTTGAGAGAGAGACGGTGAGAAAGTGCGTGAGCAGGGAAAGGGCAGACTGAGTGGGACAAGAAACCTTAAGCAGGTTCCATGCTGAGTGTGGAGCCCGAGGTGGGGCTCAATCTCACGACTGTGAGATCATGAACTGAGTAGAAATCAAGTCAGACGCTCAACCAACTGAGCCAGCCAGGTGCCTCACAACTGACCTTTGAATAAACTTTCTACTCAACTAGAGAAAGCAAAAATAGACAGGCCTGCTTGTATTGTCACACAGAGATTAAGACCATGGACCCTGGAGCTAGACTACCTAGGTGTGAATTCTGATCTGCCACCTACTAGTTGTGTTAAACATGGACAAGTCACTTAACTTCTTTGTGCCTCAGTTTCCTCATCTGAAAAATGGAAATGATGATAGTATCTGCATTGAGATCTTATTGTGAGGATTAAAGAAATTAATTTCTGCAAAGCACTTAGAACAGATCCTGGCAAGTATTAAGTACTATGGTATTCAGTGTAAAATGGATGTTAGTCAACGCATTTTGTGGAGAGAATGGAAAATGCTAGCTAACATGGCATGTGGGTAAAATGGAGACTAAGAAGCACTCTTATTTTTAGTATTTGTTTGTTAACTTGTAGAGACCCTTACTAGATAGTAAGTATCCCAAGAGCAGGAATTAGATTTGTTCTATTCACTATACCATACCTAATAAATATGGTGCTTGAACTTACTGAATATTTTCTGAGTAAATGAGTAAGTCAATTTCAAATATAGTAGGATGTTTCTACATCATGATAAAGTTTCTACAACATGATATCAATACTACCTTATAAATATGGGTTAATTTACATTTAAAAATATCCATGTCTCTTTTCTAATTTGATCCTCACAACAACTTTATTACATGATATAATTATCTCATTTTATAAATAAAAACCGAGAATTCAGGGAAGTTAAGTAATTTGTCCCAGGTCACACACTGAGTCATTGATGGAGCTGGGGCTCAAAGTCGGGACTCTTCTCTAGACTTCACCCTTGTAATGTCATTCTCTCAGTTCAAATAGTCCTAAAATAATCTCAGCTAATCTTTTGTTATCTCCATGAATGTCACCTCCCTGTTTGTCCCATTTGACTCTTGGTGTTCCTTAGTCACTTTAAGTTCAAATTCTAAGCATCTGTTTATGAAGGTATCAGTTACTCTTCCATTCATGCCTGATTTTCTCTATTGCTGTAACTCTATCATAAAAACAGCCAAGCATGAGATTAAATGTGGTTTATGAAATAAGAACGTCACTTGTTTAATTTGCTTTAAATACCTCACCTTTGATGCATTTAACAACATAATTATGTTAATACCAATAATACAGCTTTACCTCACTGTATTAAAAAATATGGTACTTTAGACTCTATCAAGGTCACTTTCTTTCGCAGTTCAATCCTAAATCACCTGATGATAAAAAACATTTTATCAAAAGCAGGGAATGGACAGATATATAATATTTTATATGTTAGTAGTTTAACAAAATTAAATGGCTGGACTACCTCATTACCTCAGTCTTAGCCAATCTTTAAATTATCACCCTGACAAATAAAGTGAATAACTGAAAAGGTGGTGTGTGTGTGTGTGTGTGTGTGTGTGTGTGTGTGTGTGTGTGTTGAAGGTTTTGACATAAAAGAAGAGCTCAAGTATACATTCTTTGGGTAAATGTGTATTAAGACAGGGCTTCCTTATATGTATAACTATTTCTAATAATGTGTCCCCTTTATGTTCTTATTATGTTAAAGAGTTCTCGCCTGCATTAATAAATAAGAACAAGGATATTATAGCTTTTCCCTACTTTAAGGTTATACAGAGCTCACCTCTGTTCATTTACAGGCCCTAAGATTTTTACCCTCTATAAATTTCAAAACAACCCAAAAATAATTGAATTCAAACAATTCAACAAATATTTACTAAACTTTGTTATGTTTTACCCACTGTTTGGGCCATTGTGTAAAAACAAAGATTACTTAAGGACAGCCTTTTACTCAATGAACTTAAAATGAAATATAAACTTCATTTTTTAAAAAATATTTTAAAAATGTTCTTAATGTTTATTTTTGAAAGAGAGAGAGAGAGCGAGAGAGACAGAGCCAGAGTGTGAGCGTGGAAGGGGCAGAGAGAGAAGACGCAGAATCCAAAACAGCTTCAGGGTCTGAGTGGTCAGCACAGAGCCTGACACCAGGTTTAAATTCACTGACCACGAGATCGTGACCTGAGCCGAAGTCGGATGCTTAACCAACTGAGCCACCAGGCACCCCGAAACCTCATTTTTTTAAAATAAGTTCTACACCCAATGTGGGGCTTGAACTCACAACCCTGAGATCCAGAGTGAGTCTCATGCTCTACTGACTAAGCCAACCAGGTGCCCCAAAATAGAAAATTCAGATTTGGACATGAAAAATTGCTTTATGTGAAGAATGAGGTAAGCACCAAAACAGGGGTTTAAATAAAGCGTAATAGGAACACAGACAAAAGAGATTAATTCTAATGGAAATGATCATGTAACTTTCAGAGAAGAGATTTAATGTTTTCTTGATTAGTAACATTTGAATAGAGGGACTTCAGGTCCCAAGAGAAGAGAGTGAGTCACGATATGGAAGAGGGAAATGAAGGGCTGAAGGAATAAGAGTGTCAATGTGGCTGACACACTCAGAATACCTTGAGGAGACTGTCACAAAAGGCTAGTTAAACCTTGAATACAGAAAGTCTGGAATACCAGCTGAAGGAGTTCAACCTTTTTTGATAGCTAACAGTCAGATATTAACATTCTTCCTCACTTGTGTTTTGATATGATTTCCCGAGTTTTGTGACTGTTACTCTGCTAGCAGAAGGAAAAACGTGATAGAAGAGGAAGGCCAGTTAGGCTGTTGAAATAATCTAGGCAAAAATTATAAGATTACAAAAGGAAGGTCAAGTACTTAACACAACACTGGGGAAAAAAATGTTCAAACTTATTAGTTAATTAAACTGATGCATATTCAGAACATAGTACCATTCTACCCCTTTTAATAAGCAAAACTTTTAAACAATGATTGTGAAGTTAAGATATATAGAGCACTTGCATATACTCAGTAAATAAATTAGTAAAAAACATTTTTGGATTTAATATTTTTAGAGTCACATGAAACTTTTCATATATTTTTATTCATTAAGAAAAATATACAAATTTTAAAGATCATTTATACAAAGAGAGTCACTTTAGTATTATATGTGATATAAAAGATACTAAAAACATCCTACATGTCTAACAAAAAGGATAACAAACAAAAAATACAATAAAAAATGTGATGGGTTCTTATGTAGTTATTAAAATTGTATTCATGAAAACTATGTAGTGATATGGAAAATGTATAAAAATCAAAAAAAGTTGTATCTTTAATATTATGACATTTAAAAATGTAAATATATATCCTGAAAAAAAAAAGAATGCATACAAAATGAAAGCAATTAAAATCTTATTATTTCTGGATTAGTTAAAATGAGTGTGATAAATAAGTAAGTAAAGTGTTAATGAATTGCTGAACTGGGACAATGGCAGTCCAAATGAAAGGAAGAATCATAAAGAGAAACACGGTAGGAGTAAAGTTCTGGAAGTTGGAAGGGATGAATGAAAGGAAGAAGACCTGGAGGCTGAAAATCTGAGAATTTAAGTAAGAAATTTTATTCATGTCAAATAAAGCTAATTCAGTGTGACTGTTAACTCAAGATGTCAATAGATCTTTCCTTGGCATTTGGAAATTTGATGTGTATTTCTGAAGAAACAGAAGTGCTAAGATAGGAATCTTGGACTTTCCCTAGAGTAACTTGTATTCGAAAACAAATGAGTGGGAAAAAAAAATCAAATTTCAGAGTTTAGGACAAAAGAAGACAATTCTCAAAAGAACACAAGAGCAGCATTTCCATATAGAAGATGAGATATTTAAAAGCACCACAGCAACATGCTGGAAATGAACAGTCACGATTAAGAGATCCAGGTTAGTACATTGCCATGGCAACTGAGAGAAGGCTTTGTGTGTGTGTGTGTGTGTGTGTGTGTGTGTGTGTGTGTGTGTGTTTCTATGAAGGAAAGATTGTATCAACATATCATAGAGAAGTAGAAGAAGAGAATTTAAAAAAGAGACCATGGATGCTGGCTAATAGGTCACTTCAAAGAAGTAATTTCCATCAACTGGTAAAAGTAAAAGGCAGATGACAAAGGAAATAGTGGGGCAGTGGTAAATGAAAACTATGCCTTCCAAAAGTGAATTTAGCAAAGTTGCAGGATACAAAGTCAATGTTACAAAAATAAGTATACTATTATATACCAACCACAAAATAATTGGAAAATTGAAAATAAAATTTACTAAGTGAAATTAAAGACAACTGAAGTGGGTGGAGAGATATATTATTTTTTTAAGAATAGGAACACTCAATATTTTTAGAATGCCAATTCTCTCTAGTTGAGCTATTATCCAACTGAATTCTGATCTTAGTAGACCTTTTGTGGAAATTAACAACTGGACTCTAACATTTTTGTGCAAGTGAAAAGAACCTAGAACAGCCCAGTAAAGAAAAAGATGGTATGATAAACAAGAGGGTATCAAGATCAAGAATCTAAGTAATCTCTAATGAATAGGGTACAGGAGATAAAGAAAGAATTAGGGAATGTATAGCTGCTGACAGGGTTTGGGGGAGAGTAGAATAAGACTGTCCTCCATGAGAGGTACCTGGGTGGCTCAGTCAGTTAAGTGTCCAACTCTTGGTTTCAGCTCAGGTCATGATCTCACAGTTTCATGGGTTCGAGTCCTGCATCAGGCTCTGCACTGGCAGGGCAGAACCTTCTTGGGATTCTCTGTCTCTCTCTGTTTCTACCCCTCCCCCACTTGCTTTATCTCTCTCAAAATAAATAAACTTAAAAAACATTTTTTTAGGGGCGCCTGGGTGGCACAGTCGGTTAAGCGTCCGACTTCAGCCAGGTCACGATCTTGCGGTCCGTGAGTTCGAGCCCCGCGTCAGGCTCTGGGCTGATGGCTCAGAGCCTGGAGCCTGTTTCCGATTCTCTGTCTCCCTCTCTCTCTGACCCTCCCCCGTTCATGCTCTGTCTCTCCCTGTCCCAAAAATAAATAAACGTTGAAAAAAAAAAAACATTTTTTTAAGAAGACTGTCCTCCATGAAAATTTTTCTTCATGGCTCTTCATGCTTCTTAAAGTCAAAACTTCAGGAAAGAGAAGCAGTGTCCGACTATAAAAATAAATTTCAACTCTGGCAACCCAACAGGCTTACCTATGGACCTTCTACATATAAAGATGACTATAATCCATCCCCAAAATATTATTAATTACTGTAATCTCTTCTAACTTAAGGGTTCTGTGATATTACATGATTTTCTACCTTTCAAAATTGGGAGAAGGCTTAATGCTATCAGACAAGCTGATGATCTACCTCAGAGAGACTTGAGGTAGAAATCATTAAGAGTACTAAGTGCTATCTCTACACTGTCAGCAGAATATTCAAAGTCGGAGTTCCTGGATAGCTCATTTGGTTAAGCATCTGACTTTGGCTCAGGTCATGATCTCGTGGTCTGTGAGCTGGAGCCCTTGTCAGACTCTGTGTTGACAGCTCATATTCTATGTCTCCCTCTCTCTCTGCCCCTCCCCCCACTCATGCTCTGTCTCTCTCACTCAAAAATAAAATAAGACATAAGAAATTTTAAAAAATCAAAGTCAATATGTTTTGACTTCAGATCTATTGATCTTAAGAAAGACACCAATGAAAAATTACTAAAGTTACTAAAGTTACTAAAATGTTTGGGATTTTACATAACTTGATATAAGAAAGCATCTTAGGCTGTGAGATGAGGATATCTGGGTTTTATAATTCTGCTACAGATTGTATAACTTTAGGCAAAATGATGCTCAACACTCTGTGTTACTTATGTAATTCATGGACAAGGAGAAGTTAGTTGGACTAAATAATGTGTTAGGTTACTCTGAGCTATATTTAATTTCTAAACCTCAGGGGTCTATATTAATTTATTACTGCTTCTGTAAGAAATTATCACAAATGTAGTGCCTTAAAATAACACAAATATATTGTCTTACAATTCTGGAGGTCAGAAGTCCAAAATCAGCCTCAATGGGCTAAGCCAAGGTGTCAGCTGAGCTGGTCTCCCTCCAGAGGCTCTAAGAGAGATTCTATTTGCTTGTCTTCCCCACCTTTAGAGGCTGCCTACATTCCTTGGCTCATGGCCCCTTCCTCCTTCTTCAGAGTCAGCATCTTCAAACCTTTCTCTTTCTCTTTCACGGATTCAGTCATCAAATTGTGTCCTCTGACAGTATGACTTTATTTCTTCTATCCTTCTGCCTCTCTCATATAAGGATCTTTGCAATTATGTCTTTGAGCCCACTTGAATAATCTGGTATAGTCTCTCCATCTGAAGATCCTTAATCACATCTGCAAAGTCTCTTTTGCCATATAAGGTAACACAGTTGGAGGAACTAGTGATCAGGATGTGGATATCTTCTTTGAAGGAACATTATTCTGCCTACCACAGGATCACATTAATATGTGGTAGGCAGTGGTTATGTTATTGCTATAAAATAAAATTTCCTACTTTTGAAAAAAAGCATAATTAAAACCAACCATATATCCAAGTGGATTTTAACCAGCAAAAAAGTCCCCTTGTAAAATAGGAATTGGTTAGTTGATCTTTCCATTATTCAGATTTAGGTAAATTATGCATTTGGAAGGGTTTTCAACACCTCCTCCACATTCTTTTGAATGTCATCAATGTTTTTTTTTCTAATATTTGGATTTACCTAAAAGTAATTCAGAACCAATATTAATGAATAAAATAGGAGGTATTTCATACTTTTAAAACACAAAGTATAAAATTACAAGAAATATTTTTCAGTATCAGTCATCAATTGGCACTAAAGATATTTACCAAAAAGTAGTTTCAATAATGGTCTGGGTGATGGTGGCATCACAAGAATAAATGTATAAAAGTTTATTATGGCAAGTTTTAGAGAACAAGATTCATTCTGCTAATTAAATTCTACTATATTTGTGTTGTAAAGAGTTGCTTGGTTAGTTTATAAACACATTTTGTAAGCACAAAAAAATCTCCCCCCAAACTAAAAAAGTTTTGTAAAGGCCATATATCAACTCTTTTATTCTTCATATCTAATTTTTTAAATATCTTATTTTATTTCACAAGTGGAATGCTCAAGAAAATAATGTCATAAATACTAACTAATCATGTAAAAATTTCAGACTTCCTATATAATAATATATGCAAGTTTTATTAGAAGGGTGAGAATGTATTTTGCATCCTATTTGTAATGTTAAAGGGAAAAGTTGTTTTTACTCTATAGGAGTTTTATCTCTATAGGAAGGATACATTTTGAATCTACCCTGCAAGTTGAAATACTCTCTAAAGTATTGCAACAACAATACTGCTTCTGTAAGCAGTATTTATGCAACAACAATACAAAGTATTATTCTTAGTTGTACTTTGAAAACCCAGACATAATACCTATTAACAGATGTTCTTAATCTTCACTCAAATACTAATGACCATTTGGAAATCCAGATTCAAGAAGAGTTTTATGAGGATAAATAAGTTAATAATTTTTGGAGTATTTCATAAATATACCTTGCTATCAATAATTAATGGATTTTATGAAATGCTATTTACAATAAAAACACAAAATCATATTTACAACAAAGCAAAAAATTAACAACAAAAAATGATAAATGAATAGTATGGAAAATAAATAAATCATCCTAAAGCCAACTAACAGAGAAGACATTCAAGGAGATGTTGCCATTACATAGCTCCTTAAATATCAGTCAAAATTTCCTCCCAAGAAAGAACAGTCTTCTGAGTATTCATGTTCAAGGGAAAAGAACTTAGAACTTTGAGTAACTGGTGAAGGACTGTTATATTAATGCCCATAACTAATTTTCATTTTAAAACCTCAACTGTCAGGTCCTTAGCTGTTCATAACATTGATTGACACAGACAGATCTATGTCAAATGAGATTTTTCGCATGTTTAGACTAAAAAATTTCAGAAACCTAAAATTTAAAAAGCTTACCTTTCTCATATATAACTTTAGCACTAACAGGTTGTAATTTAAGATATGTTAAAATAGTCACCCGTAGATCAGGGACCATGCCTTTTTTTTAATTGTTCTATACAAGACAGAGTTGATTCTGATGATAAAACAGCTCCTTTTACCTAAATCACAAATAATTTCAAAAGACTCAGCCAAATTGAAAACTCCCTAAAAGCAGAGATTTTTGCCTTCTATTTCTTTTATATTCCTTAGAGAACCTCCAAATTTTGCTGATAAAGCAAGCCCTTAATAAGATGAGAAGAAAGATGGGGCGCCTGGGTGGGGCAGTCGGTTAGGCATCTGACTTCAGCCAGGTCACGATCTCGTGGTCCGTGAGTTCGAGCCCCGCGTCGGGCTCTGGGCTGATGGCTCAGAGCCTGGAGCCTGTTTCCGATTCTCTGTCTCCCTCTCTCTCTGCCCCTCCCCCGTTCATGCTCTGTCTCTCTCTGTCCCCAAAATAAATAAACGTTGAAAAAAAAGATGAGAAGAAAGAAAGAAGAATAGGGATAAAGAAGGAAAAGAAGACAAGGAAAGAGGGGAGGAGGAAAAGGAAAAGAGGGCTGAATGAGTCAACTATACCTTTTTTATTACCCATGTGGAAGTTACTGAGAGTTTTACATGTGACATTCAACTGACATTCGTCTGAAATTGGTATTCTTGAATTATTTTAATGACTCACTTAGAAAATATCAAATACAGATATTTCTGTCAGTGATAGCAACTTGTCTTTTACTTTTTCTCTTAGGACATTTTCATATTAATTGTTCATAGGTACGTCTCTCTGAATTTGTCTAGAAAACACAGCAAGTCCATTAGAGTATGAAGAAAGAAGACATTTTGTTTTCCTTTCAAAAACTTTAAAATTTACACTAATAGATATTTGCTTTTGCTTCTGCATGAATAATAAGTTCTTTAAAGAATGCATAATGATGATGATAAAGATGACTGTGTCACTATATTTGTATAGTGCTTTGTGATTTATAAAATCTCCACCTATGTTTTCTTCCTTGAACCTCATAATCCTATGAAGCAAAGAAAGCAGTTGGTACTAACTTTTGTTCACAGATGAAAAAAGATGACCTGAAGTTAAGACCGTGGCATATCCAGGATTCATTCTCTTCTGATCCTTCGACACTTTACCTTCCTTTAATGATGCACTACACTGGGTAACTTACATGGAGCACAGTCCTTTTACTGAACTTTTCTGTCCCCTCTTTTTTTTTTAACTTAAACATAATGGTACAGAGAAATTAAATTTGGTTTTCACAGCAATAATTTTATTTAATTGACTTGAAAGCTAGAAAATAGATACAGTGGCCAGGTATTGCCCACAGCTTGCATGACTCTACCTGCATAAAATTTAGGATTTGCCAAATCAGTCTTTATTTTAAAAAAAATATGATAAGTAGCAGTGGGAGTGGACATCATTTGGGAAATGTAGAAGAAAAGACTCCAGGCAAAACATCTGTGTGTGAAATCTTATAGACCCTTTGAGAATAGGATGTAGTTATTTCAAAGAGCATGTACAATGGGACATAATTTGCCAACCCAAAAGGCAAATCAGAGACAACTTATACAACAAGCTAATTTTGCTTTTAAAAATATTCTAGAAATATAATTTTCCTTAATATTTAACAAGCTATTTTAAGATATTCAAAATCTAAACAAGTCAGATATCCTAAGGAAAAACGGAAGCAAGCTAGTAATTTTAATATTTTTAAGACTTCTTCCCAAGCACTCTACTATAAGAAATTAGATTAGGAAGAAGGGAAATCCCTGGATATACTGTTAGAAGTATAAAAATATCAATACTAATGGGTCATGTTAACATTTGGGAGCAAGCAGAAGACAAAATTCAACTTTTAATTATATCACACACTTAGAAATTAGAGTACTTAGAAAATCATGGCAATCATATTACAACTGAGAGTTACCTAGAACTCTCCATGAAATGTTCTTGTTGTGCAGTCCATTGATAAGATGAGATTAGTTCAGGAATACGTGTGGATATGGGAGTACTAATTATTGTGAGTTCAAAAGGTGTACTTTGCCTATCATGGATCTTTCCTCACATTCCCCTACTGTTAGCTTAATCACATCTCTTATTAGCTGATGAATTCTGTCCAGGCCATTACTCCTTTAGCTAAATACTAATAACTATTTGAAAGGTTTACTTATGCCCTAAACTATTCTTAAATAAAATATAAATTTTTAGTTGAAATAGGAGGTATCAACTAAGCAACCAAAGCAAATCCATTTTGAGGTTGTTACATTTACAAGCAAATAGGGTCACAGATATTTTGGAATTGGTTCAGAGCAGGCTGACTCAAGATGGAAAGACCTACAAAGAGAGGTTAAAGCAGTTAGCATTTCATCCTGGTTAAGGAGTGATTTGATGACTGCTAGGAAAAGACTGGTAGTCAGAAGGTCTCCATCTATTCTGAGTAATACATGCACATACACAAATCTGATTTAAACTATAGCACTAAACATTTTGAATGTCATGAATGAGTTTTGACATTAGGTTATTTAACACTGTGTAGGTTACTATAACAAAGTTTATGATGTTTTTTTCTGGTTGCTATTAAAAATAAATTTTCATTTTTCTTAATTAAAAAAAATTTTTTTAGACAGAAAGAGCACAGGAGCAGGGGAGAGGGGCAGAGAGAGAGAGAGAGAGAGAGAGAGAGAGAGAGGGAATCTTGAGCAGGCTCCACACTCAGCACAGAGCCCGATAGGGGGCTCAATCACACCACGCTGGGATCATGACCTGAGCTGAAATCAAGAGTCGGATGCTCAACCGACCGAGCCACCCAGGTGCCCCAAATTTTCATTAGGAAAAAATAACTGTGGATCTACTTAAGTATGGATAAAAGGACTAGATATTCTTACAAACTTATTTTAAAACCTCTAATTCTATAAGCAATCTATTCCCGAGTGTCCAATAGGGTAGCAACTAACCTTATGTGGCTATTTTAACTTTAAGTTAAAATGAATAATTTAATTCCTCAGTTGCACTAGAAATGATATTCACTAGGCTCACATGGCTAGTGGATACTATACTGGACAACACAGACATGGAACAACCCCTTATTATTGCTGGGAGTTCTGGGTAACACTGACTGCACACACATATTCCAAAGGCTTCAAAAGTGTTTGTTAAGGTATTTATGTCCTCTATTTCAAATTTCTGATGGAAAACTATTTTTAAAAATAAAAATAATCTGCAATAGCCATATAGATAGTATATTTTAATCATCAAAAGAAACTATCTTTAATGTTTACTTAAATTAGCCACAACAAATAATCTTATCCCAAAATACCAGTTGGATGATTTGAAAGGGAAATTAGACATTCACATACTGCATTTTTACACTTGGCAGCTTCACTTAAACTTTAAAGCATTCTGCTATACAGGATGGTGCTCTGTAAGACAATGTTTAAGGTTAAAAAACATCTGAGGTAGAGTTTTAAAGTAATCATACATATGTTATCATTTATCTTATAAACTTTTGAAGGCCTCTAAAAATGACTCTCAACTATAAAATTTGTGAAATATTTAAAAACTCAAAATTTGGGCTCTTTTGTGAATTAGAGAATTAGTCTTGAATTATTTATAATGTGTGTGTATGTGAATGTACATATATAAATTAATACTGATGTGCCAAGAGCAAAAAAAAAATAACTGAATAGTTTTATATATATTTGTAAAGAAATAGAATAAATATATTTTTTTAACTCCATTATTATTTCTCCATAAACACAGTGAAGCCTAAGGCAAAGAAGGAATTAATTTAATCCAGGATATTAAGAAAGTAAGTGATTTGGCTGTGTCACACTCGGCCTCTGAACACACATCTTACACCATCTCACTCAGCTTCTTTTTATCTTTATAGAGTTTGCACCAGATGACTTCTCAAATGACTTTTAATTATGAAATTCTATTATTTCAGGTACAAACAAAACCCTACAAATTGCTATCTATCAACATATAACTTGTCTAAGTTCTTTCCCATCAAAATAGTTCTCAACACTCAAGTTAGAAATTCATATATTTAAAAGTTTTTAAAGGCAAGAAAGCAGGTGGTTTAGAGAAGATGATAGAAAAAAATCAGTATCAGACCTGAGAATATAATTCTTCATCTTCATTCCTGGGTACTTACCCCTTTCTACTGTGTATTATGCTTATCATAAATGCATTGAATTAACTTCAAAACCTAAGCTGTCTTTGAAGATTTTCAAGCAAATTTATCATTTCACTGATAATAAGGAAAGACTGCTATGTAAACTCACTAAAACACTGCCAGGAACGAGTTAGGACCTTTTAGAGGACATGATGTAAAAATATTTTTAGAGAAGTCAAGTAATTGAAACTTAAGTGTTAGAGGTTTGGAATACACCATTCGACTTGGTAATAACTAAACTGTCAAAGACAGCAAATTGAAATACACACTTTGAGAAGGCAAAGACCTGAGTTTCTACTTGAAGCTAATGTAATTCTCGTGTTAAAGATCCAATAAATCAGTGTAAATCACTTTGTTCTTAGCATCCTACTACAGTGTCACAAGATCATAAAAGCAAGAAGCAGGATGGGCAGATCACAGGTCATTTTGAGCAGTCCTCTTCCACCTGGCAGCAAAACATAGCGATTTATTTTTTATATTTTTAACCATGTAATAATGGCATTTAAATTCCAATCTTTATTAATAATAACAATTACTTTAGCAATAACTTTTTAATCATATGATTCTATGATTCTGTATAGTAACAAAAAGCCTATGGTTTATATAAAATGGTTCATAGCAATACATAATTTGTCTAAGTTCTTTCTTTTTTCTAGTAAGATGAGGTAGGCCATGTACTTTCCCTATATTAGCTCATAAAATTCTTATTTATTCCCTGTGAAGTTTGTCTCTATTTTACATATGAGGAAACTGAAACCTAGAGAAAATACATGACTTGCCCTGAACACACAGCTAGCAAATAGTTGCAGCCAAGACTAAAGTCCCCTTACTGTGGCTCCAGAACTAACATCGTTACGCACTGTGCTACATTGCTTTTCATTGTTTCATGAACAGTGATGAGACCTATGCAGAGGCAGCTGCTGACATACAGAAACTATTCTTAAAAATTAAGTATAGAAGGGGGCACCTGCGTGGCTCAGTCAATTGAGCGTTTGACTTTGGCTCAGGTCATGGTCTCACAGTTCATGAGTTCTAGGCCCACATTGGGCTGTGGCTGTCAGCGCAGAGCCTGCTCCAGATCCTCTGTCCCCTTCTCTCTTGCCACCCCTGCTTGTGTCCTCTCTCTGTCGCTCGCGCGCTCTCTCTCTCTCTCTCTCAAAAATTAACAAACATGGGGCGCCTGGGTGGCGCAGTCGGTTAAGCGTCCGACTTCGGCCAGGTCACGATCTCGCGGTCCGTGAGTTCGAGCCCCGCGTCAGGCTCTGGGCTGATGGCTCAGAGCCTGGAGCCTGTTTCTGATTCTGTGTCTCCCTCTCTCTCTGCCCCTCCCCCGTTCATGCTCTGTCTCTCTCTGTCCCAAAAATAAAATAAACGTTGAAAAAAAAAAATTAACAAACATATAAAAAATCAAGTATAGAAAATTCACTTCACTTGACAGCTCTAACAAATCACATTTGATGGATTGATTTCTGAAATATTAATTCAATTTACAAAACTTAAGAGAAGGAAAAAATAATACATGTGTGATTTGTGGGGGTTCTGCTGTAGTTAATGGGGATATATCATGAATGATACAAGAAAGTATCTACAGATATCTCTTTTTATGTATGCCTAGCATATTGCCAAGTATTATGCATCAAATAGATGCTATTGATGACTTATCTATAATTATAATTTTACACATTCAAATTCAAAATGTTTAGTGGAAAAACATTCAAATTACATATTTATCATATGTAAGCTTTCTGATTTCCTTATATCATGTCCTATGCAAAAGAAATCATAGGATAAATCTCTTAGATGTATAAAATCAACAGAAACAATCTGTTTCATTTTTTCTGTGTTCGCAGTTCACTTAACTCCCCTATTAGAGCATACTGAACCCTTGGTACTCAATTACTGGCATTTAAGCTTTCTGCTACATATTAGAGAAACTGGGCTATGTTACTCCAGAATAACACTTTCTATTTAATTTTCAGCACACTGCAGAATTTTAAATGATTCAAAGTGGCTAGCTTTTGAAATTCCTTTGAACTAAAGGATCTTAATTTTTACCTGGATTATTTTCTAGTACTTACTTCTTTTCAAAAAGCAACAGAGACACTGACTGTTTTTTTCCAAGGTTTCTGGAAGCCCACAAGTTTTAAAAGAAATAGTTTAGCAAAAATAAATGGAAATAAATTTAGACTGATTTTAATTTTAGAGATCACTTCTTTCTTTTTATAATTTTCTTTAATTTTTTTAAAGTTGATTTATTTTTGAGAAAGGGGTAAAGGGGCAGAGAAAGAGGTAGAGAGAGAATCCCAAGCAGGCTCCATGCTGCCAACATAGAGCCCGATGCAGGACTAGAACTCATGAACCACGAGATCATGATCTGAGCCAAAATCAAGAGTCGGATGCTTAACGAACTGAGCCACCCAGGCACTCATAGAGGTCATGTCTTTCAGTGATAAGCTTTTCAAGTCCACTCAACTTTTGAGCTGTTTTTGATATCAAGTTCTACTTATACAGGACTTTCCTTCTGGGAGTGTAAAGCATTTTATCAAATTTTATATTTTATCAAATTTCATTGATACATATTTGAGGGGTGGGGTCTCAAATCAGATTATTATCTTTTCTTCAATCATTGGTAAGAAAAAATGTGCCAAACAACCAAAACTGTACATTGTACCAGTAAAGAATGTAAATAAAACTTCAGTGCTAATAGTTTGCTTCTGCTACTTGTAACACATATAGTGCCTAATAGGTGCCAGGTGTTGTTCTAACTGCACATGGTAACTCATTTAACCCTCAGAACAACACTATGGAGTACATCTCATAGTAATCCCATTTTGAAGACAGAAAACTGAAGCACAGGAAGGTTAATTGACTTGCCCAAGATCCTAAGTGGTGGAGATGATATTCAAACTCTACTAGCCTAGAGTCTAAACAAGTAACTCTTACTTTATAGTGCTTCTTAGAAGAAGTAAGCAGACATAGTGTTAGATCTAAAGCCACACCAACGTTTTTAATGCCAATGGATATATTCTGTACCAGTAAAATTAACTCCAGGGCAACCAAAATTACTTTCTTTACCTACACTGAAGTTTATTCTGTGCAATCATTAGCCAGGCAATCATTTATTCATTCACTTAAGAAGCATAAATCATGTGCCTATTATGTGCCTCACACTGTCCTAAATGATGGGGTTACAACAGCCAATAAAAGATAAACCCAAGTTGACCTCAAGGGTTGACTATGTCTTCCAATCCTTCCATGTCAGTGGAGGATCTAATGCAACTTCTAGTATGCTATGCTTACACCCTTTAGTGTCCCATGTCCTCACTTACTGGCCCCTAAATACAGGTATCATTTAAATCTCTTTCTCACCATTAACATGTTTAGATTATCCTTTTAATTCCTCTGAAATCATCATTCAAACTCAGATGTTTATTAATAATCCACGATCATACTGTTGCAATGGTCATGCATTTTGTTCTCTCTACAGTCAATCTTTCTCTAAAGCACCTATTAACATCATCACCTCCATACCCAGACACAAAAACTGACTCTGTAATGACTTTAGAATAAGGTTTAAGTTTCAGGGTGCCTAGGTGGCTCAGTCAGTAAAGCATCTTACTCTTGGTTTTAGTTCAGGTCATGATCTCACATTTCATGGGATCAAGCCCCACTTAGGGCTCTGCGCTGACAGCATGGAGCCTACTTGAGATTCTCTCTCTCTCTCCTCTCTCTCTGCCCCTCCCCCTACTTGCTCACACTCTCTGTCAAAATAAATAAACATTAAAAATGCTGTCTTAAAAAAATGTTTAAATTTCTTCAAGCATTATTAACACTGTTTACAATCTGATCCCCGAACTACCAGTCTTGCCTCTTACCATTTGCTTTACCTGCATTCCAGTCTATTAGGGCAGGTCTATTTGCAGTTACCTGCTAATGACTTGACAATGTTGACATATTTCTTGGCAATGCCATTTTTCTTGGTATTCTCACTGCCCGAAACATCTCTACTCATGTCTGCACTAAGAAATCCTGGAAGGCCCCGTTCAGATGTGACCTATTTTATGAAGCTCTCATTGAGCCCACCAGTGAGAAGTGTTCTCTCTATCATCTGAATACTCATAAGTCCTTGTACCCATCACCTGATGCTCACCTGTGTTATCTGTGCATACTTCCCCTCTTACAGTGTCATATTGCTAAGAGCAGGGAGCAGTTTCCTTAGCCATATGTATACAGATGTATATAGCAGAGTGCTCTTCAGATAGACTAAGTGTCTGTTAAATATTGTCTGAATAACTTAAACTCTGACTTACAAAAATCTTCAGGCCATGAATCTCTAGATTTGTCAAAAACATGGATGTGACATTCATATTTGCTGTTGTAAAAATATCATGTGGAGAATGGTTTAGAAGGAAGCAAACTGAAGTGAAGGAATTCGGAATAATTTTAAATTCACATGTTTCTTTTGAAGGTTCTTATTGCTGTTGTAGATGTTAGTATCTTTTCAAAAATTTTTTTCTTAATTTGGCAGTTAGAGGTCAGGGAGAAAGTAAAGAATAGGGTGAAACTTCTTCACTTATTTCTAGTGTGAATCAGTAAGCCCAACTGGGATTTATGTGCTTCTTCTTCTTTTTTTTTTTTTTTTTTTTTTTTTTTTTTTTTGACATGCAATGCCTAAATTCTTTGACAAGAAATCTCTAATTCTCTTTGACAAGAGAAGCAGTTACATAAGGAGGGAAAAAGCCTAAGAGATATGCTATCAATTCACCTCTCTCAGTACTCAAAATCAATCTTTCAATCAAATTAAGCTACAGACCTGAGCCACATCAGCTGAGAACATCACAGAAATGCTTTCATTGTATTGAGCTTTAATGTCATTCTTTTAACTTTTATCAAAGTTTGCCTTAAAAAAAATCCATAGCTGAAACAGCATCTGCATTTTATAAAGAAACTGCTCATTAAATATTCTATAATTCTTATTTAACTCAACATTAGAATATTCTTTAAAAACTTTGCTTGCCTTTCTGAAAACTAGAACTAGGGAACTTCTCTTTCTTTTGTTTTCTTGACTAAAATAAATCCCAAAGAAAATTTTGATACAGAAGTAGAACAATGATGTTATAGTTATGTTACTGTGTTTGCTTCCTCCTTTTTACCTCATTTCTATTTTATTAATCTCATTAGATATATTCTTCACTGTAAATTACTTCAAATCATTTTTGGGTCTTATTTTTAAGAGCATATTATCTGAGAATAAATATAGAGGATTTACTCATTCATTTATCCATTTATTTGACAAGTATCTATTATCTGTTTAGATTCTGGGGATAAAACAGTGAGCACTAACAGACAACAGACAGAAGTCTCTACCCCCATGATGCTCATAATTCTACCTGTGGGACAAGACACCAAATAGGTTAAAACCAAAATCTATACAATGTTTGATGGAAAGTTGTGTTAGAGATAACAATAATAAAGCAGAAAAGGAAGAAGGGAAAGGCTGCAATTTTAAATAGGAGAAGATGATATTTGGTTAAAGATGAAAAGACAGTGAGCCACACTGCTATGTGAGAGATTTCTTCTCTCAGGAAATCAAGTTTTCAAGTGCAAAGGACTTGGATGTTCAAGGGCCAGAAAGAGACCAGGTGGCTGGCACAGAGTGAGGGAGGAAGAGAGACAGTCAATTGGGTGAGGGCTGTGGAGACTATTACCAGGACTTCGGATTTGATTCACTAAACAAATTGAGAAAGATATTTACTTATGTCAAGTGATAGTAAATGGTGGTTTTTAAATGATGCCTATTTGGAAGTAACGTATTTGTCAATACGTATAAGCAAATTTTGGTACTTTAAATATATGTGGTTGTCTAATTATATGGTATCCTTTTTCTTGAATATTTCATTAACTCATTTACTCAGCAAAACTACATCAATCACCTACTATGTGCCAACATGGGTAATATAAAACAAAAAGTATATATAAAAAAATTGTCCATAACTTCAAATAAATGTTGCTCAAGTTACAGGGATAAAAAAGTATTTGTTATTAAAATATCTCTCCTTAATCTTTTAGGTAAAGGACACCATACAAGATGTTTGGGGGAGGGGTGATAATTAAATTTGTATTTCAGGTAGGTCAATATTTAGAAGACATTTGAATGAAACATGACTAGATATAGGGAGATGAATTAGAAAGCTGTAAAAAATGAATAAAACCTGAACTAAAATACTAGCAGAGGGTGAGGAGCTAAGTAGAAAGTTACAGCTCATTTTAGAACAGAAAATTGACAGGACTTTATGACTAAATTGTTGTGGGTGGTATGAGGGGGGATGAATCAAGAATAACTCCCAGTTTTCTAACTCAAACAACTACATAGATGGTGGTTTCAGTTAGTGAGTTCAGCTTAGGACAACTTTGAGATAAATTGGTAAGTCATGATTAGCTGGGTGGTTGATGCCATGGAAATAACTTAGTTAATCCAGAGAAAGTGCTTAATTAAAAGAAGGTCAAGGACAGAACCTCCGGGAATACCAACATTTAAATAGTAGGCAGGGTTATAAAAGAGTTGTTCATAAAAGGGATTGAAATGAATAAACAGAGAAGGTTTTCATGGGAGCCATAAGGGAAGAGAGGTTTTATGTTTTACCATATTGTAGCCTTTGTCAACCCACAGTGGCAAACTCAATGTGATTATTCATTTAGCTATAATAGCAGTGTTTACATGAAGCATTTGAGATGAAGAGTGCCCAGTTATTCAATTTATAAAGATTATCAAATTTTTAAATAAATAGATCCTCCTGAATTTAAAATATACTGTGCATATATTTTATCATGGCTGTTGATTAACTATCCTAAAAAATACTCCTGAAATTAAAA
This sequence comes from Herpailurus yagouaroundi, assembly GCF_014898765.1. Taxonomy (NCBI): domain Eukaryota; kingdom Metazoa; phylum Chordata; class Mammalia; order Carnivora; family Felidae; genus Herpailurus; species Herpailurus yagouaroundi. Next base: position 8,692,553 of record NW_024412404.1, read on the forward strand.
GAGACTGTAAAGTAATTTCTTTCAGTCCTTCAAATGTAGTCACTTCAATGTGCTCTTTAATATTTTAGCTTACTAAAAACAAGTTACTACATACCAATTGATATTTCCTATAGAGGGGAGCAGCATGCTACAAAGAGATGAAAATATATGCTCAGGAATCAGAAAATCCTAGGCTTCTGTATGAGCTCTGAAAATCACAATCATCTATGAAAATTAGGTTAATATACATTTTGATATCATCAGGGCTTAAATGAATTACAACATTAATGGAAGCCCAATGCTTTAAAGAAAATACAAATCTGTACAAATAGCAAGTAGTGCGTTTGTCTTTTAAGATTTTTCATCCAGGTATTTGTCAACCTAGAAGTGCTTAGAAAATTTCCCTGTAACATCCTAAAATGAGGAAAACTCTGAAAGGGTTACCTGTTTGTCCAAAACCATTACCAGGTCATTGGTAGAACCAGGATTTCAATTGGAAGTATTTTTTAAATTTCTCTCTTTACATTCTCTTAGAGTTACAGTCTTTGAAAGTAAATGTACAAAAATGAAAATATCAATATATGCCTTTATATAGTATGCAGTGTTATAATAATACATATAAATTTGGTAAAAAAGAATGAATTATCTATAGAAGTCTAGATAACATTTAACATGAAGCTGAAATCATTTTTTGAGAAGACTCACAATAGATATTAATTTTTCAGACATAATCAAAAATTAGAATCTAAAGTGTAGAAAATTCTTGATAGAAAGGATTTCAGAGGTGGTTGTATCAGCAGATATATTCTCCTTTATTTTTATAGCATTTCTACCTGTCCTTCGCTCTACAATAACATATGAACCAATGCCTCACAGTGAAACCATAAGTCATACTATTACCCTACTTAACATTATAACCAAAATTACAACTTTGCAAATTGTAACTAGAGGAAAATTACAGGTTATTCCAAGTGTACCAGATGTAAAGAAGAGTGTAGCAGCTGTTAGCAATCCTAAATATTATATGTTATAAAATTGTATTTTCAGTTAACATAACATAAATGCTAAAACAGGCTATTCATTCTAAGAAGCTTTTCTGGAGACAAACATTTCCCTTTGCATCAGATAAGCCTAGTATTAGAAAAACCTGCTCATACAAGTGCATTTGAATGTTCTGGGACTGCAAATGAAGTGTATGGTGCCAATTAATTAATTTAAATATATAATAATTTGATTTGGGAGTACCATTGAATGAGAAGCCAGCATACTGCTTCTTCCCCTCTGATATTTACTTTCACCCTCTCTTCCTCAGTTTCTATGGATTCTTCTGAAAAGATGAGATGGAATTTTGTCCTCACTGGATTAAAAAAATGATTATGTCTATAATTTTAAACAATATGCAATGGTGATATTATTAAGACGTTGACACATGCAAATTCAGACTTCTGAGGCTTCTCAGTAAATGCACGAATAGGGTTAACCAACAGAGTTAACCAGTATGGTAAAAAAAAAAAAAAAGAAAGAAAAAACAGAGAGACTCCCAGAACATCAACATAAAAGTAGCGTGTGTGTGTATGGATACATTTAAATATATATTAGGTATGCTATATTTGTACATTAAATATATATATACACATACATGCATATATACATATATACATATGTATTATATATATATATATATATATATATATATATATATATACTGTGTAATGTTAAATTATAAGCACACATCAGCTCAACCTAGCAAACATTCATTGAGCAACTATGTGGTACAGCAAAGATACAAAGATGAAAATAAAAAGACCCAGATTGAGCTTTCAAGGAGTTTTCAATCCTTCTGAAAAGACAAACATGTAAGTCACAATGATAAGGCAATATAAATATTTTACATATTTTTTTAGATTTAAAAATATCTCATAGGAGAAGAAGCAGATCTTTTTCTACACATAAATGAAAACACTTAGACTTTTATTGTTAAGGATAAGTGTTATTTGAGCCATGGAGACACTCAAGGTGTTTTAGTTGGATAAGCAGAAATAAATAGAATATTACAGTACACAGTTACACAGTGAGATTGAGAGCTGGAGTGTTTAGGCAAAAATGGTTCCTGACCATGGTCTGCCAGAGCAAATCAACAGTAGAGAAGTAAACCAAGCTTGTTACGAAAGATTTGCTGAGATATGATGAGCTAACATTTGAATGTGAAACTGCAGTGGCTTTATGGAAAGTTCAGACTCCCCAAGCTGCCCAAGGGGACTTTGTTACCTGTGTCATTACTGTAAATAATACAGACTACTTAGTGGATGCCAAAAGTTATGTGAACATTCAATAGTATGTATCTCACACCTATTTTGTATACATCACCAGAAAGGATGTTGGAGAAGTAATCACCATCAATTTTTGTATGCCTAAAGCTTTCTTCTAGTACCCTCTTCCTCTATTCACAAAATAGTTTCCAGACACAGTTTGGAAAACAAGTACAAGAATTTAATGATGCATAAAAATTATATAAATTAAATCCCAGCTGTATCACCATTTTCAGACTTATGCTTTTTGGCTATCTAATACCTCTAAGCTTTAAAATTTATATTTATCTATTAATTAACTCAACAGTCCTTTCATTCAACTCAATAAAACTGAGTGTCTACTACTTGTGAGGCCTCGATGACTCACTGATGAGTAAGATAATATCCTACCTTCCAGAAGCTTAGAATCTACTAAAGATAGGAAGACAACCAAATAACCACAATAAAGTGCTGTAGCTGATATAATGTATTAGGTACAGAGCCCCATAGAGTGTAAGATTATAATATTTAATTCTCTCCAGTGGGATCAGCATCAGCTTCATTGAAAAGATAATGCTTTTACTGGGGTATCAAAAAGCTTGTGAGAGTAAACCAAGATGCCTTGGGCAAACATAGTAGTTTGGTAAAATGTAAAGTGACATAAAGGTGCATGGGAAAGGATAGGAGATATGATAAGAGATGAGGTTGAGAGTTAGAGAAGGGCTTACATGTTAAATTAAGAATTTAGACTTGGGGTGCCTCGGTGGCTCAGTCAGTTAAGTATCTGACTTCGGCTGAGGTCATGGTCTCACGGTTCATGGGTTCAAGCCGTTCATCAAGCCATCTACTGTCACCACAGAGCTGGCTTCAGATCCTCTGTCCCCCTCTCTCTTTTGTCTCTCCCCCACGAGTTCTCAAATAAACAAACAAACAAACTTTAAAAAAGAATTTAAACTAAAAAAAAAAGAAATTTGGACTTTTCACACAAACATAGGAAGCTATGAAATGGAAGCAAGAAAGGATTTTGAGACAGAAACTCTAGAATGCATTTTAGGTATACATTAAAAAAGAATGACCCTGGATGTTATGAGGCCAATGGGGGGATTATTGCAACAGTGTGAATAAGAAGCATTGAGGGTCAAACCAGGGAAGGTAGCTCAGTGATGAAGAGTCAAAGAGGAATGATCAGTTGGATGTGAGACAAGAATAAAAGAAAGGAATTAACACCCAATTTTTCGGTTTGGGTTAGCAATTGTATGAGGATATCATTTGGAAATAAAGATCATAACATGTAAATTGCAGATGTATTGAGTTTGTCATGTCCTCTATGCATGTGGAGCTCAGGAGAGAGATTCGGACTCATCAATATATAAGACATAATTAAAGCATAGAAAGATCAAATAGGTTGAACAAGGGCATGTGGGTGAGAAAAGGTAAAGAGGAAGGCGCTGAGGAAACCCAGTACTTTCAGAAGCTGGGAGGAAAAAGGAGTTGGGAGAAGAGGAGATGGAGAGGGGAAGATCAAGGAGGCTGGGGAAAGGAAAGAATAAGGTAATCATGAGGAAAGGAAGAAATGTTTAGCAAATTTGGTTGCCTTGGGGAGAAAAAGAAGAATGAAGACTGAAAGAGTTTATTATATTCAGAAACCAAAAAGTCCTCTGGTGTCTATTGTCAGTGGTTAGAGAATAAATAAAAGTTAAGGCCTTCAGTTCCAATGGGAATGTCAGGAATATGAGGAAGATCAAAGGGAATGGACTGGAGTGTTGGCGTTTCCCAGTACAAATTTGAATACGCCCAGAGGCTGTAAGAAAGATGCCAAATAAAGTGAAAAATGAGCAGCCAGGTCCCAGTACCAAAGCAGCCAGCAACTGGTGAAAGAGCACAGAAATACAGGTTAAACAGTACCTAACCAATGCCAACCAGGTGGAGGGAAGTCAGGAAAGACATATATAAATTATCTGGAGATGCTATCCCAGAGTTGATGGATTCCATACCTCAAGCCTCCATTTTTTTTTCCTGTGAAATAAGACCAAGTTGCACTCCAAGTATCTCCCTATATTTCAAACACCTGAAGTGTGCCAAGGACACTAGATACGGCAATGGTTTCAGAATGGTCTGAAAACAACTCAAGGGTTTTAGATTATCTATATAATCTCTGATCACTAGAAATGTATTCCCTTCTGGCCAGTAGCAAAATGACTATAGAACCAAAGTAACAGTGGCCATCTGCCTAATTAGCCAAAACATGCCATTGAAGCCCTTCTGTGCCCCACACACAGAAATGGTCTAAGGAAAAAAAAAACTTTCCTGAGAAAGGGTTTTCCTCCTTAGCTGAATGCCATTTATCTCTTTTCTTCATATTTATTCTAGCACAGTTTATTTGAATGATTTTTCTTCTTAACCTGATGCTGTAACACCTCTGGATCTCACATCTTTCATTAGACTCATTGATGTGCTATTGACTGAGTCTCGCCAGATCATTAACAACGATTTTTTTTTAAGAACAGTTAACACCAATTCTTGCAGTGAAGGCTACCCCTCACTTGCTCACTGCTCCATAAGAGAATCATCCATCTTTATAAGTCTTTTCATCAATCACTGGTATTTATGCTTTGTTCTTTCTGACAATTTTCAGTCAATGTGACTGTGTTTAATACATGCCAATTCAATAGCACAGGTTAATTGTGATATATTGGTGACTACTTTCTCTGTTTATTTCCATGATACCAAACATTCTGTTTTGTGGACAATTTAACAATTGGGGATTTTTAATGTAAAACTAACCTAAACAAAAAGTATTTCCTTTGTTTAAATATTGGGGAGTATCTGGAGCTGAGGTGGTCTCTGAATTTTTCAAAGCAGCTCAAAGATAAGAAAGAAAATACTGGTTTTGTATCTCTTTGGCACATAATGCTTAATCTGACTTTTTACACAGAGTAAAAAAATATATGGCTTAGAATTTTATCCATCAAGAATTTTATCCATCCATGTGTGTTTACAAGTGCTAAATAGGCTGTTGCAGATTTAGTAGGCAAAATTCACTGGAAAGGAAACCAGAAATCTATTTGATCCCAACCTAACCCATACAGTTTTGTTACTTTATTTTACAAATTAATGGAGGGGGAAAGGGTTGTGTTATTTCAAAATTATTTAAATTTTTATTTCTTATAGAGCTTTAAAATTATTTAGCATTGTGTTAGGGGAATACAAAGCAGCATTAATATGTCAGAAATTAATGAAAACCTGGTTTTAAGAACAGGACAAATGGAGTCAAAATGGAATGCCTAAGAGTAAAATGCAATGGTAGGAAGATCATGTTTGATGCTATCTGGAAAGTTTCCCAGATTCTCTATCTAGCTGATCTCTGTGAGTGTTCATTATGAGAAGTGATGGCTGTCTCTCTGGCCCAGAGTCAGGAATTGTCTTATTCTTCATTGACACAGACTTATATTACATTAGGTTTGTGAAATGAATACAAAAGCTATGATAACTTCTATTTCTTCTATTTTTAATGACTTGCACAGATCTTTTTAAAAGGACTCATACAGATGTGAGAATAAAGTAACAATGGCATTTTTCTCAGCAAAAACACGATTCAGCATAGTACAGTGGAAAGATCATGGTTTGTAAAGCCAATAAAAAATTGAATCTAAATCATAGCAACTTCAGCTCTTCCATTTTCTGGTTTTATGAATTCAAGGAAGTTTTTTTGAGTTTTTTGGAGCCTCTATTTCCTCACTGGCAAAGTGGGGACAATTGGAGTTACCTCACCTGGCAGCTATGAAAATTAAGTGAGATTTGATATCTAAAGCACCTTGCCCAAAGTCTGACAATATATAACAAATGCTCAATAAATGTTAATTTGGCCCCACATATTCTCAATAGCATTAGCTCTCATCCTGTAGGTGTCAAATATCAAAGAAGTGAGTACATATTAAAGACCACCAGATAGGGGCACCTGAGTGGCTCAGTCAGTTAAAGTCTGACTTCAGCTCAGGTCACAATCTCATGGTTTGTGAGTTCAAGCCCCACAATGGGCTCTGTACTGACAGCTCAGAGCCTGGAGCCTGCTTTGGATTCTGTGTCTCCTTCGCTCTCTCTCCCTCCCCCACTCACACTCTATCTCTCTCTTTCTCAAAAATAAATAATAAACATTTTTTAAAAGACCACCAGAGGCGCCTGGATGGCTTAGTGGGTTAAGCACCTGACTTCAGCACAGGTCATGATACCACTCATGAGTTCGAGCTCCGCATCGGGCTCTGTGCTGAAATATAAGAGCCTGGAGCCTGCTTCCAGTTCTCTCTCTCTCTCTCTCTCTCTCTCTCTCCCTCTCTCCCCTCTCCCGCTCATTCTCTCTTTCTCTCAAAAATAAATAAACATTAAATTTTTTTAAATAAAAAATTAATTAATTAAAAAAAGACCACCAGATATATGTATACGATGCTAAGTGGGTAATTCTTAGATATAGTAAATATTAAAACATACAAAAAGTATTCTATTTCCTTCCTGGACCGTGACCTTCTTTGTTCTTAAAATCATTCTACCAACATTTATTGAACTATAAAAGAGCTAATGCACATTTTACTCTGAGACCCTGTTTCATTCTCTTAGCCTTAAATATTGTCTGCCCTTTTTAATCCTTAATTTACCACATGCTTTGTACAATTCTCATCTCAGGCCTTTGTTGCTTCCATATGTCTACTATGACAGGCTTCAAGTTTGAGCATGTAAGGGTAGATGTGACAGAATAGCTTTCTGATCACTCAGTTATCTCTACCAAAATAACTGGACCAGCGATTCCCAATATATAGGACTTCTTATCTAGCCTAACTGCTACAATCTCCTCAGGGAGGCACAAGGGAAAAAGAAGAAAGAGGAGGGACACAACTTTCTTTCACTCCACTGATAAATACCTTTTGTTATCAGCATCCATTGTTGGCATTTTATACATCTGTAACCTCTACCACCCTAATAAGACTTCAGGAAAAAAAATTACATAGTTTCAGCAGAAAGGACTAGAAGCATTGTACTAAAGATATTATACATTGGGACTAGAGAGAATAAATGAGCTTTCTCTCCAACTCCATTTCTGAATAAGCAGAAGCAGGGACTCAGATTCTGAAGGGTTTCTGGATCCTGAATACATAAACAAATGGGCCAATGTGTATAACCAAAAGCCATTCAAAAAAAGGGATTTAGGGGAAAGACCAGAATCAAGAATTAAACACGTAGCCCAGCAGAAGCATCAGTCTGATGGGGTTTTAAAAGTAGGTCCTTAAAAACTGGGTACAAAGAGAGGGAGCCAAAACATAAGAGATTCTTAAAAACTGAGAACAAACTGAGGGTTGATGGGGGGTGGGATGAGGGCAGGGTGGGTGATGAGTATTGAGGAGGGCACCTGTTGGGATGAGCACTGGGTGTTATATGGAAACCAATTTGACAATAAATTTCAAAAAAAATTAAATTTAAATTAAAAAAAAACTGGGTACAAAACAATGGAAATAGAATTCAGATATATCAGAGAGAGAAGTGAGACAGATATAAGACAAACTTGTATGTGTGTTCACAGATAAGAATAGGAAGAGAGTAGGGATGTAAGAGTGCCAGCTTCAGAGTCACAGGGTTCAAAACCTTGACCCATTGTACACCACCTAGTTACTTAATCTTATTGAGTGTCAGTTCCTAAAGAAGTAAAATTGGTATAATAATTGTTTCTATCATACTAGGGTCAATATGAGGGTTAAATATATTTATAATGTTTAGCTTAATGTCTGGTCCTTACTAAGTGTTCAATAAATGTTAGTTAATATTATCAGGCCCACTTGAGTAGTTAATAGGACTTTTTGGGTAAGTAGATAGGAATTCAGGGCCCACAGACAAGTGGGGCACTATCTTCCTTTTATATCAGTGACTTGAGGGAGAAAAGAGGCCATGGGTGCATAAGGAAGCAATAATTACAAATTGGAGTGGAGGATATAGAGGGTTTGAGAAAAGGAACAGTCTCTTCTTTGCAGACATTGCCCCACTGAACCATGTATTCAGGATCCAGAAACCCTACTTGGATCTGATTCTCTGATTCGGCTTATCCAAAAATGGAGTTTAAACAGAGGATAATGGACACAATGCTCAGATTGGGTGCTTATTTTCTCCTGTTCCAATTTCTAGTATATTTATTTCAATGCTTCCATTCCTTTCTGCTAAAGTTGTTTAAAAATTTTTCTGGAGTCTGATTAGAAGGTAGAAGCTGTGTGTGTGTAAAATGCCAATACCAAACGCTAATAGTGAAAGGTATTAACCACTGGGAAGGACAGGTATGCTGCTCTTCTTTCCAAGAATCCCCTTTTGCCTTAGGATGAGACTGTGGAAGTGTCTCTTAGTCACTTAGAAACAGAAAGAGAGTGCTCTGTGTGAAAGTAGACCATAAAGGAAAGATGTTGACACAGAAATGTTTAAATATAATTATGGACAGAGGTGTTACAGCAATATACTTAAAGCTGCTTCACACAAGGAAGAAAGAGGAGTAAGAAAATAACCAGAAAAATGTTTTCTTCTCATCTGGCCACTTGTCTATCAAAATTCAGTTCTTGTACCCTCTCCTTCATTTTAGCCTCAAAAATAGATTTTAAAAAGGTGCCAAAAATTCAAGGTGCTCCTAGGAGTTCCCATATGTTCATAAAAGAAGTACCAATACACTTTCAAATGCTAAAATAATCACCCTAAAAGCTTTTTCATTTGATTAAATTAAATTACTATTTCCCTTTCTGGCTTTCAAAGGTGGCTTTTTCCATATTCCTTCTCCTCCATGGTACATATCCTCCTAAAAATAAAAACTTCAACTAGTCTCCCCACTCTTAGTTCAATGTCATCCTATGACAAAAACAAAAACAAAACAAAACAAAACTAAAATGGCCCCAACATCCCTGGGTATTGAAAGAGAATCGTGGATTATTGGATGAGCTGTCTGAAGTAGTAAAGCAAAGTTGAGTACAGGAAACATTAGATTGTCAGGGAAATGAAGGATATATTTTTTCTAGCAATGAAAAACTTGGCAATTTGCTATCTTAAGTGACGTCCTGTCTAATCAGGTTAGACCAAAAAATGGTCTAAACCAAAAAATGAGATAAAATAATATGTTTTTAAAAAAAGAAACATCCTCCTTTCACTGTTTTTTTTTCCTTTCTCACCTCTATTTATCTCCTGCCATGTCCATGGGGAGCAAACAACAAAAATAATAGCAGGATTAACCAGAACGATACTACTCTAGGAAAATCATGCATATAAACAAGGAAGCAAATTCTGCTTCTGGAAAATTCTGGCAAATCAAGGAATATCCTCAGATGCATCTAAAAGCCAGTCTACATGCAGTCTATTTGCATTTCTTTAGTAAAGCTTGATATTAATGCTTAATATTCTTAAGAAAACAAAGTCAGTATGTAGATGGACTTCCTGTAAGATGATCAACAGCAAGAATATTCCTCATTCTACTTGCATTTAACATAAATAAGAAATGATGATTTTCATCCACTGAGAGATACAAAAGCAGTAATATATGCAAATTAAGAATTGGGAAAATATTTACAGGTCCCCAGTATACCACAACTTCTAATCAATGGGAAAAAATGAAAATATTTTGAGGACTAATAATACACATGACCATAACACTCAAAGAATGAAAAATCCTCATTCTTTTGAAAATTATGATACTTTTACTGTGAGAACTTCAGAGTATACTGTGAAGCACTGCATGAGCTCTTACAATAAAATTCCAGAATCAGACATCAAAAAGAAGTATATGATATTTTTCTTTCTTTATTTGCTGTTTGGATGCCACATGTAAATGAAATCATATGGTATTTGTCCTTCTCTAACTTATTTCACTTAGTGAAATGGACCATCCTAGGACCTTCTAGGTCCATCCATCTTGTTGCCAATAACAAGAGTTCTTTCCTTTGTGGCTGAGTAATATTCCATTGTGTGTGTGTGTGTGTGTGTGTGTGTGTGTGTGTGCGCGCGCCTATGTGTGTATGCGCGCACGTGTGTGCGTGTGGGTAAAACACACCTTCCTTATCCATTATCCATTCATCCATGGATGAACACCTAGGTTTCTTGTATATCTTGTCTATTGTAAATAAACAAACAAAAAGCAGAATAAGACTTATAAATACAGAGAACAAGCTGATGGCTGTTCAGGAAAGGGAGGAAAGGGAGTGGGAGGTTGGGCAAAATGGGTGAAGGGGAGTGGGACATACAGGCTTCCAGTTTTTGAATGAGTAACTCATGGAATAAAAGGCACAGCAGAGGGAATATAGTCAATGATATTGTAATAGCGTTTGTGGTGACAAATGGTAGTTACACTTATAGTGAGCATAGCATAATGTATAGACAAGTTAAATCACTATATTACTTGAAACTAATATAACACCATATATTAACTAACTGAAAATAAAAGAAAAACTTGAAAGAAAGAAAGAAAGAAAGAAAGAAAGAAAGAAAGAAAGAAGAGAAGGAAAGAAAGAAAGAAAGAAAGAAAGAAAGAAAGAAAGAAAGAAAGAAAGAAAGGAAAGAAAGTGGTATATGATAAAATGAGCAAATTGGAGTAGACAATAGAAAATGGCAAAATGTCAATATTGAGCATTCTCATTCCCAATAATTGTGGCATCTCATAAAATTAACAATAACATAGTGTCTCACTGTTATTTCTAGATCATTCCATGTTGTTCTATAGCATTTCTTTTAATTTTTTTTAATGCTTATCTATCTTTGAGAGAGAGAGAGAGACAGAGCATGAGTGGGGAGGGGCAGAGAGAGACAGAGACACAGAATCTGAAGTAGGCTCCAGGCTCTGAGCTGTCATCAGCACAAAGCCCAAGTCAGGGCCTGAACACACAAGTAGTGAGACTGTGACCTGAGATGAAGTCAGACACCCAGCTGAGCCACCCAGGCGCCCCTAAAGCACTTCTTTTAAAAAATTTTATCATCCTGCTAAAGTTTCACTTATACAAACAGATATACTGTGTTATTTTGTAGTGATATCTCCTTGTAATAGGGTTAAATATTTCTGTGTCAAAAAAATTATGAACATAACTGGATTTTTTGTATTCTTATATTAAAACAACAAACAGGAAAAAATGACATTGATAACTTGTGGTCTGTTGAATAAAATTTGGTCATGTAGGAAAAATCATTCCATGTAGGAAAATGCTAGTCTACCAAGTGAGGTAACATCATTTAGAGAAGAGGACAAGAAAAGAGGATAAAGGTAGAAATAGGAAGCAGGTGCCATTTGTTTCTACATTGATCATGTAGACTGTGCTGGATGAGGTAATTGGGATATTATTAGTCAACAAATTCATCTAATCATGAGGACCCAACAAAACTCCAATGATAAGGAAAAAATGTTGAATCTGAAACCCCATTATCCAAAATGACAGTTACTTATGAGACACATGAAAAATATAAATTGAATCTACAAGCCACATACATACATACAATTATCAGTATAATTACACTGTAATCAAAATATATCCTTGAGTCAAGGCATATATCTGTCTCCTACTATAGAAATTTACTCAGTTTAATAATAATTCCACCAAGGTTTAGATGATAACATTTCAAAGGTTTATTTCACAAGGATACTTTGCATTGTACTTTGCATTGAAGAAAAAAATAAACCCAAAACAATGGTCAAACCAAAAAACGTGAATTTTCAATGACAGAATTTCAAGGAGGAATTGGTCCCTGACAAGTTCAAATCACCCTACATAGAGAACTGTCTATTTGGTCCCAATCTATATAGAAAATCCATGATGCACAGATGCTATGTGGTAGAAATTACAGTGCAAAGGTCAAAGGTTAAATGCCAATGTGTGCATATGTTATTACAATATATATTTTAGGGGTACCTTGATGGTTCAGTCAGTTAAGCGTCTGACTTGATTTTGGCTCAGGTCACGATCTCACAGTTCATAGGTTCAAACCCTGTATGGCTTTGCATTATTAACAAACAGCCTGCTTGGGATTCTCTATCTCCCTTTCTTTCCCTCCCTACCCCTTCCCCACTTTTGCTTGCTCACTCTCTCTCAAAATAAATAAATAAACATTTAAATATATATATATACATATATATGTGTATATATATATTTAATAACATAGATACACACATTTGGCACTAGTACATGTTATTCTAAGCATTAGTCTTAGCATATGCTGAGTTTCATATTTAGAAATCCCTAAGTGGGTTTAAAATTAAGATATGTATTACTTGTAACTTACCCTTAAACTCATTATTTAATGCAATCTCCATTTATAAATTCCTAGACCCTGATATCATCAACTTGTTGATTGTGACTAGACATATACAAACCTCACATAATTTTAAAAATTATAAAATTTAATATATATTTCCTCCTTCCGATTTCCATTGCCAGATCCCTTGCACTAAAGCTATGATGCTCTGTTGCACATACTGCATGCAGAATGCATGAAAAAGATGCCAGGAAGAATCTGCAATGCAGATAAGAGGGAAGCATTATCCTTAATTTGCATATCACACCATACACAGTAACTGATTTGTCAAATATCAAACAATTTACATATTCTAACCTCCTTCCCTCCCTTTCTTCCATATTAGGTTTACTTTTTTTTTTCTTTTCTCTTTTGAACTGAATTTTATAGAAAGGAAACTGTATCTTTAGCTAAGCTGATGTAATTTGGAAATAGGAGTATTAGATTTCTCCAAATGACTTAAGAATATTAGAAAAGAAAAAAAGAAGTGCACCTTCAGGTTAGATTGCTGAATGGATAGGGAGCTTAAAAGGCAAGCTCTGACTCCAAGAATTAAATGTAGCCTGCCAGTTCCTGCAATGAAACATAAGACCACCTTCGCTCAGCAGCTCTATTGGGGAGACATTGTTCTGCTGTCTCTCCAGGCTCTTTTGTACGCTGAGGCTGACGTGATTCCCCAGACTCGTGTCCTGCACAGAATTTAAACTACTTTTGTGAGTAACAGCAAAAGGAATTTATTGACTTCTCACAGACTGAAAGCAAAAGTGACCACTTGCATCAAATTATACACTTGGAGTTTTAGCTTATTAAAAATGGGGTGGGTTGTGATTGATGTTGATTTTTATTCAATGGTCTCATCTATTCTGATATTTTAGAATCTTAAAATGTTTATGCAAAACTTTGTTTGGATTACTTATATGCCAGCGACTATACTTGCCAAGGTGACAGCACAAATCACATTATTTGCAGAGGTAGGGGAGTCTTTCCCACAAATCAGCCTCACTACAATAACAAACATTTATTTATTGAACTCTTGGAACAGCTACAAAGAAATATAAGACACAGTTTCTGTTTTCAAGAACCGTATAACACAGGGAGATAAAATATTTACAAATACAATTAACCAATAGAGAAAGACAGTGATACAAGCAATGTCACAAAACCAAAATCATAGTGGAGATTCTGCCCTCACAGGAATGAGATCTCATTACCTGGGTGACTTACTGTTCTTCTGGTTCTCAGTCTCTGTCTCTAAAACGCATAAATTGGACAAGATTATCTCTAAATTCTCTCCCAATGTAAAAGTCTTAAAAACTTAAAAATAGTATCTCCCACATCTACCCTGAAGTGCCTTCATAATTTTACTGCATCTTATCCATATCAATCTAAGACAAAGGGAAGTCAGTGGCCTCCAAAAGACATTTCCATTTATTTTCTCTCAGACATTTTAACAGTTCATAGATGAAAAAGGAATGCCATCCAATTTCTTCACGTATCTATGTATAAGAAGAGTGAACTATTAATTATCCACATATAAATTAAATGCATTATGGTCTATCCACACAGTTTTTAAATGTAATTTTATTTGAAGGGGACATTGAGAGTCTAATTTTACATAAAGGAACATGGTTATATAGTGACAAACATTGGAGTTTTTCTCCTTGGCAGGTCTTGTACTCTATGTACCTAACACTGTGTTTGAGTTCTCAAAAGATGTACAAAGCAACATACCAGCCAAATAATCACTTTTTTTTTTTAATTTCTGAGATGATATAGACAACAAACCACCGTCTCCTACTGCTCTGTATAGATTGTCAAGGTGGGATAACAGAAGAACCCTTCAAACTTACTCACACTTTCTCCCTAAAAGCCCTAAGCAGCCAATACCTTGCTCTCTGTTCTCCTGGACTCCATTAGCCTGGTATTACATGGGGACCAAAGAAAAGAGCATTATCATAAATCCCTTCACTTCTTCCACTAACAGATTTCTTTCCTCCAGCTTGTGGCATTGTTCCATACTGCTCCATTATGGGTCCTAAATTATGCTAGGGCCTTTCCACTAAGAGGCTGAGGTGAAGGAGACAGAGCTGATGCTAACAACCAAATTACACAAATAGTAAACTGCAGTATAAACTAGGATCTTCATTTTGTGGCTCACCATACACTGTTTTTCTTTCTCATTTTGCTATCACCTGTAATTAAAAGCCAATCTTTCCTAACAATTTTAATGTCACATAAAATAAAAAGTATTTTTCCTAATCTGCTACTTCAAATAATATGCAGTTTCCTAGACATTAGCATATTTGATTTTTAAACAAAACACACTGTCATACATTATGGATCAAAGTCTCCAAGGTTCAAACTTAAATTCAACTGATACATTTCAAGTTTTCACATGATGGCACAGCCTGCCAGCCAGAGTTTTGCTGTTATAAAAAAAAAAAATTCTGCAAATCCTTTCTCACACTTTGTTCTTGCTATTTTTTGTTGTTGTTGATATTAGTCCTAAGTGTAAGTTTTGTAAATTGTCAATATGATACAATTGAATAAAAATAATACTCCTTTGGCATTCCTAGAGTGGCCAGCCATTCATATAAATAGGATCCTTATCGTACTTAAGTTATGTATGTTTAAATTCACTATGTATTTAAGGTGTGAAGAAAATTAACATAAAAAGCAGGTATACAAACTTATTCTAGGGCACATACAAAATGTTAGAGATGTACCATTCTCTAAAATAGGAGCTTTGTAATAACGCTTTATAACAATAATAGTACAACTACTTTATCAAAATATTGTTTTCTGGGAACCAGCCATCACTTAGAATATTAACATCTATTCAATTTTCACATGATTAACTTTGGTATAAGTAGGAGAAAAAAAGACTTCTTAAATACTATAATGTACTGTTCCCAAATATGCCAGTCCTAAAATTCTACAAATACAAATAGCTAGCATATTCTCTGAAAAAAAATCTCATTCCATTGATCCGAGGAGAGATATAAGAAATCTGAATTTCCAAAAGTGTCTCCAGTAATTCTTATTATCTGGCAAGCTTGGAGAACATGATTATAATGCATTCAAAGCCAAATGCTAAGAATTTTATATTATGTTTACCAGGCTACCCATCAGTCAGTATCTATATGCATATCATTTGAACAAGCTTGAAATAGAAAATATTTCTTTCATTATCTATAATACAAGTAGCATAAATTCATTTATTTTTATCTTAAGTACTTCTTGCTCTTTGAGGGTGCCCTTCTAAATTGCAAAGTCCCTGGAAATGTTACCAGGCGGTATCTTTGAAGAATTAGATAATAGTCCTCTCAGAGTAAAAACAAATGTAAAAATGATGGGTGGTAGCAGTTGGAGGGGTAAAGAGAACTCTGTTGAAAGAATTGCAAGGGGAATTGACTGTTTCCTATTGAGATTAATCTTTTAAAACCAAAACAAAATCTGAGCATCACAGATTTAAATGAGCATGAGTATATGTATGACTTGTGCTAGAAAGGGTTATGTAATCATGACTGACTCCCAAAAGGTCAGTGAGAGTTTAACAAAACTTCCTAACTGATATCATGTCAACAAAACTTCTTAGAAATAGTAACTCCCTCCCTCATATGACCTGTATATCTTTATATACAATTTAGGTAAGTTTGTCCAATTTACTTAAATTTGTCCTTTTTTGCAGATACTAGACACTTAATATTTACAGCTTTAAAAATAAGCAAGCTAATACCCATGGCCCCTTTGTAATGCTACATACTCACATCACAAGGTGGTGATGATTCAGAAAGTACTTCAAGGTCATTCAGTACCTCTTGGTTATAACAATAACTTTGATAATAAAGAGGACATACTCCAACAGTACACATTTGTCACCAGAGCTGAGGTATTCAAATTTATTCCAGGACATAAGGAAGGAATATATGGAATAAAAGTATTGAAATTTAACAAAAAGATAGATGTGACCTAGGGTCTTCAACAATAAACTCTTTTATTATGTAAAGCTAAATGACTGACAGGATTGCAAGATCACAGCAGTGATCTACCAGATCTGAACTGCTTCTTGAATCTCTGGTCTAATGACTCATAATAGCATAGATTTCCTTAAAATTATACAATAGAGGTTCAACAATTGTAACTTTTTTAAAAGTGAATGGTTGGCTACTAATGCCTTACAGATTCCTCAACAGGAAAGGGTAATGCTCATATGATTAACCCCTTTCGTATTGCTTTTCTCTCTAGGTTAAATAGGATGCAGTATTCTCAAGTGGTAGGAAATAGAGAAAAAAAATGTGACAAGTAGGAGAGGCATGATGAATTATGTCTGACACTATTCACCCTTGTTTCTGTTCAGTAGAAGTACTTTTCAATCCTCCAGATGGCTCTGCAGAGCAATCTTATCTCCCTTAATGGTGCCAACCCAGCAACCTGAACTGTCTATCAGTACTCCTTTTGAGTAATTATGAGGTAGGGAGCCCAACCTTTCCCTAAGCACACACCTGTTGGGACATTTCAGTGGCTATAGTAACTGTTGCAAATGACCTTCACTATAATGCTAACTCCAGTACATATGCAAACCCCCTTCATTTATGAGATAACTCATTACCATAATAAGGTATTTAAAAATATTATTTTAATAAGGTATTTAAAATTTTTAATAAAACATAGTTGATTTTGTTATAAAGAGATTACTTAATCAGGACATCGTAGTTTTTATTTCATCAATAGAGGGGAAAGTTGTGTCCTGGAGCCAGTCCTGGGCCTAAATCCCAATTTCACCACTCCCTACTTGTATATTTTTGAGAGAGCTTCATTGAGTCTACTAACTTTCTCCATAAAATGTGGCCCCCAGCTTGGAACATAAGTTTGTTCTTCTCCCTTCTATAGGTACCATCATCAGTACAGGTATTAAAGCTGTCCATAGTTTCCCAATGAGTCATGTTGTTGGAATGAATCTAATAAAGCATTGTGTTTGTAGGGAGAGTAAAAAAAGAGTGGTAGAATTACTAGACACAGAAAGCAAGAATAAACAGAGATACATAACAGAACGTTTCACAGTTCCACCACCAAGAGATCATTAAGAAAACAAAGAGGTATGTATTGTTTTGACTAAGATGGAAAGGAGACAATGCTGTAAGCAAGCTTTAATGTTACAGAAAATGTTCTAAGCAATAACAATGTAAGATGACACAAAATTTAGTGAATATAATATTTTGAAAGCAGACAATACTTCAGAAAAGATAGGTAGGGTATCATCACCTATCATGGGTTTTATTCTTTGTAAGAATTTGCTGGTATTTTTTGTGGGAGTGAAGCCTGGGAATTCTAGACCTCAGAGCTAACACCAGGCAGAGAAAGAAAGATGTATCTCAAAGGTTCTTAAAAACCATAAAGATATCAGGGGTTATCTTAAGTTTCCCAAACAACTTCCATATCCTTAATGATAAATTGCTGTTGTAAATGGTTGTTCTATAATCCATTATGAAATACAGATTTAGTTACTGATAGAGAATTATGGTCAAGGAAGAATACTTTCATATTTTATTTACACTAATAATTTTTTCTCATAAGCATACTACTATACACTCACCTCCCCTCTTCTGTTCTATAGCCACTACACATGTGATTATATTGCTGAGGTGGGAATGGAAGAATATTTGTAAAGTACGGGAAAGAACAATATCATGTTTTTATGTCCTCTGAAAAAATTAAAGGTTGGTCTACCTAAAGCCTAAAATAAATAATATCTCCCATGAATGGAGCTGATATCACAGAAGAGCTGATAATTTGAGCCTTTATGATGGTCATAATATATGGCTGGTACACAAATTCTAATTTAAGATGAAATGTGCTATACCAATTTGTATGTCTAGGGTACTAAAATAGTTATTCTAAAATCTCCAGATTGAGAAAATATTGTTAATTTAAGCCAAATTTAAAACACTGAAGGAGAAGTGACATTCAAATTAGTAAGGATACACTGGCCTGGAGAATTGTCCAACTATAAATTTATTAGTTTTCTCTGAGAAAATATAGGTGTCTTGTTGCAAACAGCAGGTTAAGTAAAGACTTGTCTTAAAAAGACATCAACAGTTTGGAAAGAAAAACTGTTACTATGGATTTTTTCACACTATATTTTCTGATAATGAGAAGGAATG
This sequence comes from Herpailurus yagouaroundi, assembly GCF_014898765.1. Taxonomy (NCBI): domain Eukaryota; kingdom Metazoa; phylum Chordata; class Mammalia; order Carnivora; family Felidae; genus Herpailurus; species Herpailurus yagouaroundi. Next base: position 8,711,268 of record NW_024412404.1, read on the forward strand.
TTGTTTTAAAATATAAAAACAGTATTTCAAGATAACATACTATTAACAGCTGCCTAACTCCATAAACCCATACAATGTTGCTTAACAAAATCAAAGTGTCTATTAACTTTATAACTTACTTCTGTTATTTTCCAGTCAGTTCGCCTTTTATCATTTTAATCTGATAATCAATAAAATTATGACAGCAACTATGTAACTTTACATGTATCCTCAAAAATATTAGTTCAATAGACTTAGCAACAAGTATTTACTTTTCTTTAAAAATGCCACAGAATCAATCCTTTGCTACCTGAGCCATAAACATAAAATTAGATTTTATAACATTACTAAATGTGTATGCCTCTGTTTATACCAGATTATTCTACTGATCTAGCTTCAGAGTCTATGGACAGACTTGTGCTACCACTGCCACATTACGTCAACCAGGCTCTTTGGGAGTAGTTCTGGTAGCTCTGCTGGATGGCACTGGAGTGCTTGCAGATCCAATGGAACCTGGTTAAGGGGGTTTCCTTTTTGAGTATGGGGCTATATTTGTGTAGTTTGCAGTTATGTCAGTTTTCCACTAGTTTTCCACTGCTAGTCTTCCTGCTGAAAGAATGGGTTCCAGTAAAACTCTTATCCACTTTTGTAGCTAATTTTGTGTTCAAAATTGTGTATTATTTTTCTTAATAAAGAAAAATAACTTGGCCCTAATTATATAAGTTTCAGATCCCCAGGAACTCCTGATGTGTATCTCTAAGCATTTCTGTAACTACACGTTTGAATGACAATCAAAGAATATTCACAAACTTTCTAAAACATTCACAATACTGAAGATGACAATAAGGTTGTTCTAAATTAAACAATCCTCTACCCACAAAATGGCAATAATACCATATAATAACTTTCAGTCAGTATGATTTTTAAGAACTATACCTAACCAAACAAATCAATGAATAAGTAAATAAACAATATACAATTGGTTTATCCAATACATTTTCCACTTGATTGGATAATGGAGCTCTGTCTACACTTTATTCATAAAGTCTTAGAGTTCAAAACATCTAAAATTGTGTACAAACTGCCTGCTTCCAAGCCAGATTATAAAGCACATGAAACAAGCACAAATAGGTTCCTTCACTTGATACTAAAAGACATCCTAATAGTTGGACCTAAAATGATTCCTCCAGTCAAGAATACACTTTGCACTAAACTGTTCCCCATTCTCACTCATTGATTCTGCCTTGAATCCCCACAGTGACTGACTATGTAAACTATGTTTTCCTGTTGTATCTGCAAGTAGTTCTCATTACAATGTTACAAGATTATCCTTGGCTGTATGTTTATGAAACCATTTTTTTTCCATAAACAAAAATAATACTATTTGAAGACACACACACACACACACACACACACACACACACACACACACACACTGACTCCAGTCTAATCTAGTAGTTAGCTAAATCTTACCTAAATAACCAATAATTACAAACCATGTATATTTAACACAGTGAGGTCAAGTAGAACTAGGTCTACATCCCAGCTTCACCCACTAATAGCTGTGTGACACCCTACGCTTATTTCAATTCCTCCTGCCTCAGGTTTTCCATCTTGACAGCAGGTTTAATAAAACCCATCCCACTGGGTTTTGTAAGATTGAATGTGAGGGTGTGTATCAAGTTTCTAGCACACATAATAAGCAACATCCATTATTTTTACCAGTTATAAACGTTTACTACATTTCAGGAGATAAAAATAGTATGATTAGCCTGATTGGTGGCACTCTTGGTATTTATGTTATTATTAAAGTAAAAATTAGCATTAACAATGACAATAATAATGACAACTGTAATTGTTGAGTTACAGTGGAAACAGATCATGCTTAAAGTATCAAATATAAAATTGCTACAGTAAGATGAAACAAAAAGCAAAGGATGTCATTTACTTGTATAATCTGAATCATCTCAGGAAGGTGCATATGAAGCTACACCAAGATCAACTGAGAAAGGAAGGATCATGTGATGGCCTGGAAGATAATTGATGTGCTCGAGCTCCCAGATGCAAAAGAGTAGAAACTAAGAATGATTATCTTTATTCTTTCTTCACAGCTTAATTAAGTCCTCTAATTAGTCACAGTCACTAAGCACTACATTATCAACTCTGCTTCCTGTTGGATTGGCTTCTTCTCTAGTCTGATAACTGGTTAGAAAAATTAGCTGATCTAAACACTGTCTTTGAATTGCAAAGAATCTTAATCCAGCAACACAAGTTTGGCTTACTTTAAGACATGCTATCTGTAAAGTTGTGAGGTCACTGAACCGGGTCCCAAGCCCTGTTCTCATCACCATTCTCATGTCTTCACCGAACTTCCTCTTAGCTTTCTCTCCCATTCTTTGGGTGTCTTGTTCTCCCAGATATTAGTCCTTTCCCACTATCTCAAGATGTTTGAGTTCATTCCCTCTTCCACTAAACAGCTCTTAGTTCAGGAAGGGCAATGCTTACATCACAAAGATCACTTTCTAACTGCAGAATCACAGGTAGTAAGCAGGAATGACAAACGACCACCCACCACTCCACACATCATATGCAAACCCAGAACTTAGGATGTATCTAAGTCCTGCCGTGTCCTCCCAATTAACCTTTCCTCATGACCCAGAATTGGATATTATATTCAGTTCGTAACATATTTTATCCCTCTCATTACAGGTTACTATAATCTTCGAAAATTATTCTGTGATCAGACCTCTAGTCATAGCATCTCATGAAATGCATTACTGTACTGAAACAACTTACAAAAGTTTCTGGGATTACAAAGATATCATATTTAATATTTATTTCTTTTACCATTTTCACTAGAAAAGTTGGGGGTTTTTGTCAGATATCATATTTTTTTCTTTATCTATTGCAGTGATTTCACCAGAAAAGTTTATAATTCTTTTTTCTTTCTTTTACAAAACCCTACCACAGGTACAATTTCTAATCTAAATCACTCTTTATAAACAACAGCTATAAATAAACAGTAAACAACATTTGAAGTAAACTATAGCATTTTAAAAATAATACATTTGGCCCCATCTCCACTATATTCAGAACTCAGTGATTGGCTCATGTGTTCTCTGAGCTAAATTCCTCCTCACAAGGTGCCACCCTCATTCTCCAGCACCTTACAAGACTCCTTTTTCCTGTGTCCTGGAGCACAGAGAACACCTTCTCTAACTTTAGAGAATATGCTGATGTACAAACATGAAGAATGAGTATAGCATTTTTGGGAGTAGTGCAAGCTTGTCCTACTAATCTTCCTATTTCCTTTTTACAAAAGGTCACCTGTTGTGTATCTGAGGAATCATGACTGGAGAGACAATGTTTGCTTTACAGAGTGTCTACAAACTCAAGTTCCAAACTAACGTATACTGATTTTTAGACATGTGGTCACTTCCTATGTCTATAAAACGCAGATAGTACTACCAAAACCTGCCTATTTCCTGGGACTACATCAAAGACTTTCTAAATCATAAATCATTATGCAAAAGCAAGGAGTTCTTTTTATCATGATTGAAACGTTTGTTCATTTTCCTCCTGTCTTTAAATTCTGCTAATGCTGCCAGCTGAGAGAAGGGCATTTCTCATAAAGGACTAACAAACGTCAGCATACACATCAGTCCACTTAGTCTTGAGAATCCAATCCTTTAGGCATGATTATCTTGGTCTCCATACAATCTAATTTAAGAATTCTAGTGACAAGGAAACATAACATATTTTTTAATGCTACAAAGAAATACACTCTGCCCTCAAGTTGCTTACATTGTAATTGTTATAAATGAGGTAGATCACCATTTTATAAGAAGATTATGGAATCTTAATTATGAATGATCTAAATGAACTTACACCATATTAAATAGTGCGAAGAGTTTAGAAATAGTAGTGACTGCTATTTCAGCAAAACAAGAGCAGAATAATGTTTTAACACCAGCCAGGTTTAAGAAAATGGGGAGTAAATAAAGAATTGAAAAGGGGCGCCTCAGTAGCTCAGTCGGTTTAGCGTCTGATTTTGGCTCAGGTCATGATCTCCTGGTTTGTGAGCTCGAGGCCCAGGTCGGGCTCTATGCTGACAGCTCCGGGCCTGCAGCCTGCCTGGATTCTGTGTCTCCTCCTCTCTCTGCCCCTCCCATGCTCATGCTCTGCCTTTTTCTGACTCTCAATAATAAACATTAAAAAAATTATTTTTAAAGAATTGAAAAAATGGAGAGTAAATAAATAATTGAGAAATGTAGACTAGTTGCCATGTGTATATGACATACATAATAGGATATTTGAGACTGGGCAAATTTTGAAAAAAGCTTAATGGCAAGAATAAATTTAGATTTAAGGTAATGTGTAATTGAATCATGGGAAAATTTAATAAAAAGGACTTATGGTTCTGTAATTGCATATAACCAATTGCCAAGTAGCTAGACAGACAGACAACATACTATTATATATGCAAATATTTCCCAGTATCAAAGCACTTTCATGATGTTTTAATTTATGGTGAAGTACATGCAAGCCAAAGGGAAAGTTTCCAAATGTGGCAGAAATAGCCATGTTTACCAAATGTCCATTTGCTCTTCTAAATTTCCCAGCCAGTGCTCTTAAGTTTGGCAGCACCAGGTGGCAAATTTTAGCCAATGGGTGACAATGGAAGGGATTTTTATCACTTCTAGGATGAAGCCCATGTGAACTTGGCCAGTTTCTCTTCCTCTGCCATGGCTAATGGGGTGATTAGCCATGATTCCAGATGAAGTAGCTAGAAAAGTATAGAGCCTTCTATCAGCCTGAGTTCCTGAGTGACTGTGGAATAGAACCTTCTTCATAATTAGGTCCCCCAGTCCAAACAGGGATGTATACAACATGAATAAGAAATAAACTTTCATTAAGTCATTGAACTTAATTTTAACTTTTTGGTAGTTCAACATAGCTTCACCTATCTTGCCTAGTACAACAAACTAAAGCCACGTAAATAAAGAAAAAGTCACCTTCAAGTGACCTGTCAAAATAACCTCAAAGATCATCTGAACCTTACGTGGTGAATCAGAGAAATTTTATCTGAATTTACCTAAAACAAAAACACATTAATTCTATTGAATCCGTGAAAAAATAAAGCTAAGGAGTAAATGGTTTGAGAAGCAGGAGAATGAAAAGTGAGATAGAGCTTTGAGAGAAGTGTCACCTCATCTTCTCTGTGGTGTATTTTTTAAAGACGTTTTTAAATGTTTTTTGTTTATTTTGAGAGAGACAGAGAGAGAGAGAGAGAGACAGAGAGAGACAGAGAGAGAGCAGGGGAGGGGCAGACAGCACAGAGCCTGACCCTGACCCAGGGCTCAAACTCAGGAACCATGAGATCATGACCTCAGCGGAGACACAGTCAGACGCTTAACTGACTGAGCATCCAGGCAACCCCTCTATGGCATATTAATTTCTACCGAGACTCAAGAGAAGTTGAATCAGAATAGAAGCATTTTAGCTTTAGCCTCTCTACATGCCTTTGCCTCCCTGAAAAGAGCAATCACATCAGCTACACACTGCTCCCTGCATATTGTATCTATATGATACCTCTAGTTAAAAAACAGAAAAGTTACATTCATCAGAAAATTAACTTTTATATGTGTTTTCCAAGTTCCTTTGTTGTTGACTCCCCCATCCTAGGTTTTTATTATTCCTCTCTCCTGCTTCTCCCCAAACCATTCCGCAATTAGTACTCATTTCTTTTCTAGACTTCCCCTAGAAATAGAACTTGCACTAGTTTAGCCCCTTAATTTGCATATCAAAAAAGATGACTATAAGGGCATGACACCAGTGTTTAAAATTGTAATGTTTCAGCAAAAGAGACAAGGAAGTTTCAATAGAAGTGTTTCCTCTTGTCTTCCAAATGGTCAACATAAAAAAGCTGATGCAAGAGAAATTTTTATTTACCTAAGTAGTTGTGTGCATATTCCAATATGTCTCTAAAACGTTTGATGAATTCTTACTTAAACTGTAATTTTCATAACTAAACAGATTCTTTTTTTTTAATTTTTTTTTCAACGTTTATTTATTTTTGGGACAGAGAGAGACAGAGCATGAACGGGGGAGGGGCAGAGAGAGAGGGAGACACAGAGTCGGAAACAGGCTCCAGGCTCTGAGCCATCAGCCCAGAGCCCGACGCGGGGCTCGAACTCACGGACCGCAAGATCGTGACCTGGCTGAAGTCGGACGCTTAACCGACTGCGCCACCCAGGCGCCCCAACAGATTCTTTTTTTTTAGCAGATAAGTAGGTAAAAGAGAGAATATTTTAAATCACAGGTAAGGATCATTCATTAGGCAATAATGTTCTAGAATCATGTAGGATTTTAAAGAACTGTTACAGCATCTTAGGGAAAAAATATAGAACAGATTATTTATTGTACAAAAAAAATCTTAGGAAATATCAAGCCACACATTTTCTAGCTACTTCTTCAAAACCAGAATCCAATCTTTACAAAGAATATTGAAGAAAGTATGGAAAGGAAAAGGAATAACAGGTTGAGAACCCACTAATAACAACCACTTTTATATACATTATCTCATTTGACTGCACGATGAAGTTTGAGATAGATGGATATTATCGTTATTCCCATTTTATTTATTTATTTATTTTTAACGTTTATTTATTTTTGAGACAGAGAGAGACAGAGCATGAATGGGGGAGGGTCAGAGAGAGGGAGACACAGAATCTGAAACAGGCTCCAGGCTCTGAGCTGTCAGCACAGAGCCTGATGCGGGGCTCGAACTCACAGACCGGGAGATCATGACCTGAGCCGAAGTCGGCTGCTTAACCAACTGAGCCACCCAGGCGCCCCTGTTATTCCCATTTTATAGAAAAGCAAGTTAGTCCAAAGAGGGTAACTTGTTTAAAGTTGTTAAAGTATTTCTTTACCATACTTTACAGTACATCAACTCCTGTAAGAAAAATAAACTACTGAAAATGACTTGCTTTCTACACACACTAGGCATGCTGCTCTTCAAAAAATAATTTGCATAGGTTCTAAATTAGTGATGTTAAATATCAGTGATAGAATAACTCATGGTTTAGCATTATCTCCTAAGTATAAAATGTTTAGCTTTAAAAAATCAATACAACTTATTGCTTTGGTATTTTTCTAGCCATTATTTGTCTGCAAAGTGTGTGTGTGTGTGTGTGTGTGTGTGCGCGCGCGCGCGTGCGCGTGTGTGTGTGTGTGTGTGTGTGTGTGTGTAAATGTAGAACATTAAGGCAGGTGAATTAAGAACACCAAATATAATAAGAGGAGGAAAATATTTAGATCGTCTCAACAGAATACCAACATTCTGAATTGTCTCATCAATTCAGGATTATCTCTGCCCCTTTCTACACTTTTCTGTGTATTGTCTGGAAGCTACACTCACAGAATTCCTAACCAGCAGGGCTCCAGATTAGATTATACTAATGAAGTGTACTTGTAAACTGGGGTGGGGTGTCAGTGGAAACTACTGCCCTAGAACAGACTCTGTCAATCCCAAAAAAAAAAAAAAAAAAAAAGAAGAAGAAGAATATTGATGTCAACTGCAAGTGTCATCTTTTGACAAAATATTATTAGTAATAATAAATTCTCATTTTAGAGAACTAATGATCTATGGGGATCTCTATGGTTCTGAAATACTTAGTTGTCTCAGTCATCTGGGTGGGGGTTTGGAAGGGGCATGAGGGAACTGAGACAAGATTGAACGAGATCATCACCAACATTCCTTTCCCTCTAGCCACTGTTGCTTTTGCTGAAGTCGCATGTTCTCTAAAATACAGACTGAGCCATGCACTTGTTGCTCAAAAATTAAAAAGAAAAAAACATATAAATTGGTCATTAATGAAGCCAAAATATCAAGTCTAGATTTAAAACATCTGCAGGTACCCTGAAATCTCAAATCACTAAATAATAAAAACCATGAACATGGTTTTCTCATCATGAATATTTATTAAGCAAATACCATATTTTTTTATTTCCTTTCTACCTACTTTTTTTCTCATTTTGAAAAGAGTTTTTGTGTGAGTTATAACATTATATGTTATGTGTAGCACTTAAATAAGTCTCCTCTAGCTTACCATCTAGTAGGGAGAAATATAAATCAGTAATGATATCATAACATAGGAAATCTGTCTTTCATTTAATTTCTAAATGAAAGGTAAGGGTAAAGTAATATGGGCATTAGGGGATGGGCAAGATTGCTCTGAACAGAGAAAATGAGATAGGCTTTGTTAAGACAGGACTGAGCGGGGGGCGAAGCTAAGATTTAGACAAATGTAGAATGGAAGTGGACAGAAGGTGTTGTGTTTTAGGAACCAAGAATTTCATAAGCAAAAGTCTAAACTTACAAAACAAGAAGCTCAGCTAAGCTACATCACAGCACAAATGATAACTATGATGCTACACCAAATATTTCTCTCATATCGTTAAAGTTAAGCTTCTACATTTGTTGCTACATTATGGAATACCTTTATAGAAAAAAATAGTGCAGTCTACAGTTTCCAGTATAATTTTGAGTTTGTGACATCATGAGTTTCAAGGCTTCCACTGATTTGTTGTATAATGTGAATAAGTGACATTATATAACACACCAGTTCTTCACCCATAAAATTGGAATTAAAAAAATATTTACCCAAACAAGAATGTTGTAACCAATAAGTGACAACACTACATAAGCAGAGTAAACTGCTGCCTAAAGGCAAAATAATATCAGGAAAAACTAATGCCACTGAACCAGTAAGCATCAATTCATAGGCCAGACTTCTGGTTTACCAACAACAGGCAACAGATACAAAGCAAGAGCAGAAGGCAATACAATCTGTGGTGTTCTAATTATATAATTTAGCCTCATGCATTCAGATCCACAGAACGAGGGCTATTTTCCTAAAGACTGTAACAGAATTCATAAAGAGATTTTTTTGGTTAGAGGTCTTCTGATTTATTCCACAGAACTTAGATTGATCTATATTCAAATATCTCAGTGGCATGGCTTAAACATATATTTGAAAAATACTAAGTGAACACTCTCTAAAATCTATACAAGAACCACAATAGCAGCTCCTGTCATGATCGATGAAGAAATACTTCCTGTCATGAAAACCAAATCTCTCTTACTTCAAATTTAGCTGCTTCTTCCCACATGTGTTACTCATAATCCCTCAGGTAATACTTTTGAAGCACCACCACCACTTTCATTTCCCTGGGCTACATAACAAATCATTCTTTAAAATGAATCATGGCCCTTAATTTGCCTGGGTGAAAATTTTGTTTATATAAGTGATTATGTGCCACTGGATAGCAACCACTTCCAAACGAAGATGTTTTAAGTGTATTTGTATGATCTAAGTGCTTGTTTTTCCCAGAAAAGTATTATATATTCACGAACTGTGAATAAAAACCACTTAGGATAGAGGCATGATAATCAGTTTCACAAGCTATATAGAGCAGTATAACACAAAAGTAAAAATTTTTAAAGTATATGTGTGTATTTATATGTTTGTGTTGTGTGATATTAGAATGATTTCATGACAAAATACATCAATCGTTTTGATTTAGTACTGCTCATTTAATATTCATTGATCAATAGACCATATGCAAAAAAGTTACTAACCCTCCCCAATCATCTGCTCATATTCATTTTATTCCTTATCTAATGCTTCAAAGATAATTGTTTGTTCCCTAAAACATTTCCATAATTCCTTTCAGGGCCAGTGATTAGTCAACAAATTTTCACAGGTATCAGGTCAGAAACACATACATGAAAATGCTTACTATTCAAAAGTTTAATTTTATATCAAGTAAAAATATTGAGATAATAATTTAGATCAATGTTTCCCAAACTTACCTGATAAAGAAATCTAGCCCTTTTCCTAGAGAATGTCCAGGGTGAGTGCCAGGGCTAAGTATGTTAAGAGGCACACAAGTGATTCAAAATTGGAAATTAGAAAACACAGATTCAGATTAAATTCAATTCTCCTATTCATCCATTAATGCAGGCATCCATTCACTGTTTTGTTCATTTAAATCTAGCATACCGTGTGCTAGACATAAGAGGATAAATAAGACATATCCCCAGTCTCACAAGTAAGTGCAATGAAATATGATAAACACTTGGTTGATAGTCTGTACAGTGCATACACAAAGGAAAGAGTTATCAATTCTACCTGAGAGGTTAGGAAAAGGTCAATTGGCTTCATAAATAAAACAGCATTTGAACCAAATCTCAAATGATTAAGTGTTCACTAAGTCAAGAATTGAAAAAAGAACATCTTATTAAGAGAAACCAACGCTGGTGTCATTGTGTAGAATGAATTATCTGATTAGGAAATCATAAAACAGATCTTGTTGGGAGACTAAAGAAATTATGAGGGACAAAATAAAATAAACTGAAGCAGTTAAATGGGTTAGAGAAGAAGGGAAGAATATGTGGCATTAAGAAGGAAAACGGGGGAAATGAAATAGGGAGCTGCTATTTGATTGGTATAACGTTTCAGTTATGCAAGACAATTAAATTCTAAAGATCTACTGCTATACAACATCATGTCTATAATTAACAATACTATATTATGCACTTAAAAATTCATTAAGAGGGTAGATTTCTTTAAGTGTTCTTACCACAATTTAAAAAAGGAATAATTGGTTGGACCTGGTAATTGACAGGACTCCAGATGAGGGAAAGAGCAAATAGGAGAATCCATAATAGTTCCCAGTCTGCATAAAACAGATAGAGATGATGATACTATCTCCAGATAGAGGGAATAATGAAAAAGAACCCAGTTTGGGGAAAAGATAAGAATTCAGTCTTGCATATGTAAAGTTGGGGACAATAGGTAGATTTATTAAGGAGTTGAATATGCAAGTCTGGAACCTTGTAGAGATCTGAGGTTATAGACATGGATTTGGAAGGCAGTAATAGGTGAATAGTAACTTAGGCCTTAGGAGTGGTTGAAATCATACAAAGAATTTTACAAATTGAGAAGTAGACTAAGAATAAAACTTTGGACAGTCCTAATATTTCAAGGATGAGCAGAGAAAAAAAGAAGAGAACAGGAAAACAAGAATAAAGTGGTTATATGTAAGTGATGAATTACTAAATTCTATTCCTAAAATCATAATTACAGTATATGTTAACTAACTTGAATTTCATAAATAAATAAATAAATAAATAAATAAATAAATAAATAAATAAGAAAGTGATACTAGGAAAGTTAAGGTAAAAGAATTTTAAAGAAAATGAATTTTTAGCAGCAAATTCCCTAAATATGTCAAAAAAAAGAGTAAAGAATCCACTGGACTTGGCAATTGAGAGGTCAAAAATTGAGAAGTGGTATGAGTTGAAGAAAGAGTGAGAGGTAAACTGGGAACAGTATAAGTAGGCTATGGTATCAAACTTGATTAGTAAGGAAAGAAGAGAAATATGGTGATGGCTGTTCAAAGTATACCCTTTAAAAAATTTTCAGAATTTCAGAATTTAAAATTTTTGATGGGTGTCTGGGTGGCTCAGTCAGTTAAGTGTCTGACTTCAGCTCAGGTCATGATCTTACAGTTCATGGGTTTGAGCCCCGCGTCATGCTCTGTGCTGACAGCTCAGTCTGAAGCCTGCTTCAGACTGTGTTTCCCTCTCACTCTGCCCCTCCCCCACTCATGCTCTGTCTTTCTCAAAAATAAATAAACATTAAATTTTTTTTTTAATTTTTGGAAAAACATCTGTTGCATTTCCTTTTAGCCCAATGCAGAACCCATTCCAAAGCTTCCCTTACCAGTAATTGTCTAACTTCTCTTCTTGAATATTTCTTTTCCTTGAATAGGAAGCTTATTAACTCAATAGATAGTTCATTACACTTAACTTGTTTTTGAAATATGTGATACATAGAAAAACACACATAAATTGATGGTGAATATTTATGTCAAATACACCCATGTAAGCAATAACTACACTAAGAAACAGATACAACAAGCAATACAGAACCCACCAAAGAGTAATCATTATTTTGACTCTCACATACATAGATTAGTTCTACTTGTTTTTGAACTGTGTATAAATAGAAACATTCAGTATTTACTTTGTGGTGTCTCACTTCTTTCACTCAACATTATGAGATTCATTCTTATTGTTATATGTGGCTGATAATCATTCATTATCATAACTGTAGAATATTTCACACATTATTGTAGGACTGTTTATGTTATTGGTAAGACTTCTGGTCAACAGTGGGCTATTAGTAGTTAAGTTTTAGGGGAATCAAAAGTTATACCCATATTTTTGACTGTGCAGAGTTGGGTGGGTAGGAGGGAGCATGGTGCAAGGACCAACTGTACTCTTATGTGAAGTATCTATTCAAGACTTTTATCCATTTTTCCATTGAATTGTTTAACTTTCTCTTTTTATATATAGGGGTTCTTTATAATCTAGATAGGAGCCATTTGTCAGATACATGTATTTAGAGTATCTTCTCCCATCTGTGAATGTCTTCTCATTCTCTTAATGGTGTACTGTTATGAACAACCATTCTTAGTTTTAATATAAACCACTCTCTCTCTATATTTTTAATTTTAGGGTTAGTGCTTTTGTGTTCTATTTTCAAAAAGCCTTGCCTATTTCAGGATTTTAAGATTTGCTCTTATGTTTTTCTCTATTTCCTAATATTGTCCTATATACTATATTCTTTTTTTCTCATAGCTTATCTTCTTTGTATTAGCCAAATATTTTTTTTATCATTCCTTTTATTTATATTGATATGTTATACTTCCTTTAACTATTCTGTTAGTATTTACACCTGAGGAATTAAACATGCATGTTTTTTAACTAAAATGTAATTGACATATAACATTGTATTAGTTTCATGTGTACAACATAACAATTTGATATTTGTATACACTATGAAATGATCAACATTTGTCATCCAAGCCTTGAACAATCACTAATAGTTTGCCTGGCTTGGCTTTCCTTACTCCCAGAAAAAACCTCCTACTTAGGCCAAGTCTAATACTCAGACTATACTAACAATTATACATGCCTTCAGGGAAAGAAATGACTATCAGCAGCATGCCTTAGAATGGTTCCCCTCCTTGAAATTTTAGTTCACTTAGTCTTTGTTGTTTCCACAGCTCTAGGAAGTATAATTTATTTGGCGTGTTCTAGGTATTGCAAAAGAAAAATTGGCTTGCTATAACCAACCTGGAAATCAAAAAGCAATTACATTTTAATAGCTCTAATTGTTTTTTAAAACTCTTTATACTGAAACAAAACTGACTCTCCTGCATTTTCCATTCATTCTCTCAATTTTGAAATCTGGGAAAACATAGATATATTTTATCCTCTTATATTTCTTCATCTATTTGAAGAATCATCTCCCTTATATCTTTTTCCCCCAGTATAAATACCAAGAAATTCTATTTTTTTTTTATATTTAAATTGTTTGCCATGCTGGTCATCATCTTTAGGAAACACTTCAGTTTATCAATATCCCTATTAATATGCAAATATGAAAAAATATACTAACTGCTGTCATAAAGCTCAGTGAAGGAGAAGAGATGGAAAATCATATAAAGATTAATATAGTTACAGAAGAAGGTAACTGATGAGCTGTTTTTAAAGTCACGTGAACAAAAGAGCAAAAAAAATCACATAATCAAAGACAAAAAAATACAAAATAGAGTTACGAAGACTGAGAGGAAAGCTTGCAAAATGAATAAAAGCTCATAAAAATACTTAGCAAAAAGTAGAGCCTTTTGTCACAGATTCTTATAACTCAATCAAAGCCTTTTGTCACAGATTCTTATAACTCAAGAATCACAGATTCTCATAACTCAATGCCTAATGTCTAAAATGTAATTAATTATAGAGATTTTCTTGGTTTAGATACAGATATTTATTTTACACAGTTATACCCAGATCTACTGGATTATCAAAACAATTTCAAGTAAATACTTTTAAATCTTATCATAAAAATTTAGCTAGTGAATGATCTTCTAAAAACAGACAATTCTATTACCCAAAGAGAAATGTTTATAAATTCTCTCTTACAGAAGCCAAAGATGTGTATATAGAACACAAACTCTTAATATTACTAAGGTTTTATAGAAGAGTTAAAGGATTTCATTATATATACAGAATATATACATATTCTATATATGTATATATATTATATCGATGTACATATACTACATATTATATATATTTCTTACTATATATAGATCTTACACATTTAAGAATCAAACTACCGCTAAAATGGTCAGTACTTTAACAAGGCATATTTAATTCTAAAAATATGTGACTCTCTATCTCCTTCTTAACATATTAAGCAAACACCTGTGTAACTGATCCCCTCTCTTTAAGTACTTAGGGATGCATGTGGCACCTGAAGTGTCTACTTTGAGCTTCTATTAATATGTTTGTTTTCCCAGAGCTGTTGGCACCTGAAAAATTCAAAGATACATTTGCAGTGACTGTGGCTTAAAGAAGAAGGATACAATTTGGGTGTTCTGTGTTGCTTCTAAGAATTTCTCTGCAAATAAATGCCATTTAATAGATTCTTAATTGAGTAAGTTTAACATAGAACATAATGGCCAAAAATCTAAATCTGAAAAAATAAAACATCAAATCCCAAATCCCCCCTTACCTAGAAGTATAAATAGTAGTGATCTACATTTAAAACTCTATTAACAGGAACAAGTATTTCATCCCATAATTAGCAATAAGATTAGGAAAAAAATAACCCTGAGAGAGGCATCAATTCTACTTAAATTCATGGTTAGAAGTAAATGAGAGCAGAGTTGACTTGGGCCTGAGCACAAATGTGACATCTGCCATTATTAAAGTGGGAAAGAGACAAGATAAGTAGATTGGAGATACTTAAGACAAGCTCCTGAAACTTTATGAGACTGCAAACCTGCTGTTCTGCTAATGTTTAATATTTGTCAAAGATACAGATGAAGCTCTCCAGTCCAGGAAATTAGGTGGACCCACACTGCCACGTGGAGGCAAAAGAAAAGCTGTTACAAACATTCGAAGTTTGAGGCTAATGCAAAGTGCCTGACAGGTTGCCTGGCACGCTGTAAGTGCTCATTACTATTAATTGAGTTGGATATTAATTGAATTGTAGGTTTACTAAAAGCATGCTTCCTCAGTTGGGAGGCCTGGGCAAAGGCGGCTAAAATTAACTGACAAATTCAAAGCCACCTATTTTTAAAATGCATGGTAAGCAACACAGGAAGCTTTTACATGTAGCCAGCAAAATCTGAGCTTTCAATCAATAATTTCCTTCACTGAGGTGTGAAACATGGAATAGATCCAGAAGCACAGATGGCATTTTACATCTGCACATGCAATTTCCCTTTTTTCCATTTTTATAGAAACTCTATTTCATTTTTTTTAAGAATGATAGAATTTACCAGTAAAATGTAGCACTACTTACTGCCTTTAGAAATGTTGATCACCTCCATTTCACATTTTTAGCAGCGATTTAACTGTCTTTCAGCATGTGTAGAAAGATTCCTTTTTTAAGTATAAACTTCCCTTTACTAGATCCTGAATAATTTCAGAAGATTCAGTTCTTCCAGGGATCTAAACCTTTTCCAGTATCTCTCCCCATCCTTATTCCTATTTTCTGAAGAGAATGCTAAGTCTTCATAGATTCTTAAGGCCAAAATGAATCTTGGGGATCATGTTAATACAATCTTCTCTTCAACAGATAAGTAATGAGGTCCCAGCAAGGTTGGTGACTTGCTTAAGTCCCTTTGCTGGTTAGTGATAGGGAGATGAGAAAAGTACACATGCATCACAATCCACAATTACAGAGCAACACGTAAGGGGACCAACATACAACTTTATCTCCAAAAACTGATTTCTAGGATTCCATTAGAATGCAAAGCCCTTATCCTTTAAAGTAAGTCAGATTCATTTGAGGGTATAAAGGAATCTGATTTTCAAAATCTAAGGGTGTTTCTCAAAAAATTTGATTCAAACATCATGTTTCCTAATCACATTACATTTAAAAAATAAATAAAGCATTAAAATAGTACTGGACCTAATGTTCAATATGGTGACTATAGTTAAAAAACAATAATTAACTAATAATATTGAATTGTAAATTTTGGTAAGGGAGTAAATAACAATACTACAACATAAACAAGGAAAACATTTAAAAAGAAATGTTCAATTTAGCTTTAGAAACATACCCTACTAAAACAAACAAGCAAAACCAGTTGATATGGTCTCTGATTGTCATGCTGATTACTCTGGCCCAGACCTCTCTTCTGAGACCCAGAGTTGAATAAAGTCCCTCTCCAACATCTCCATGAGGCTATGTCAAAATCTCTACATTTTTATCATATCTAACACCAAACTCACAAAGCAACTGTGAACCCATTCTCTTGTAGTGAATGCTGTTCCAGTGAATGCTCTCCCAATCAGGGCATTTGTGCATCCAGAAACCCAAATGTCTTTGAGACTTTCTCACTCAGCCCCATTTCTAATCCCTTCACCAGATTCTGTCCCTCCACTAAATGTTCCTGACATTTATGGAATTCCCTCCACCTCATGGCTATCACCCCCATCCACAGTGTCTTCTGACTTCTCTAATGGATCCTCCAGTAGCCTCCTAACAGCGTTTACACACATCCACTCTTGCCTCTAATTCTCTCTCCTCTTCAGAATGCTCTTTTTGTAAATATGAATCAATTCATGTCACTTTCCTGCTTAAAATCCTTCAATGGCTTCCAATTGGTTTATAACATCTAAACCTGATGAACAAACAAACAAGCCTAAAATTGGTCCCATCTCAAACTAGCCTCTGCCTACACCCCCAGTCCCATGCTGTAGTTTCTAGTTCCACTGTTCTGGTCTCTCCTTCACATGGCTGTCTCTGATCTTTTGCCGTGTTAGTTTGCCTTGACGCACGCTTCCTCCCATCTTCACTCATCTATTCACTCACCTCAATTCTCATGAAACATTTTTAGGGAAACCTTCCATGATGTATCTCCCTGCAAGACTAGTTCCCTGTATTTCTCCTCCATAACCAACATCAAAATTTATATCTTTTTGTGATTATGTGTTTAATGTGTATCCCCTTACTATAATATCTATTTTTGTTTACTCATCACACTAGCACCTCAGATAGCAGCTGACACATAATGCATGTTCAATGATCATTTATTGAATGGATGAAGCAATTAATAAAGACAAAAGAAAGGGTGGAATGGGAAAAGAAAGAAGAATGAGAGCAGGAGTGATTTAAAATATAAAACACAGCAAGAGCTTAGAAAGTCTCATTTCAAACTTATGTATTAGCTTGGATAATAGTGAACTAGTAGGACATATATACTAGGTCCTAGACCAGGGTCACACTTTGACCAAGTAAATCCAAGTTATCCAAACTTCAGTTTAAGGGCATTCCCTCACAGGAACCACCACATACAAAGGTATCCTGGAATCCCCCCATTTAAAGAATACTATTTTCAGACATTTTGCTAAGCTCAGTAAACACCCTAAAATGGGCCTGAAGAGTGACTTTTCCCTAGTGCAATTCCAAGTTCTGAAGAGACTTCTATCTACTTCTAAGACCACACAGCTACAGTGCCTACTAACCAATCAATATACAATGTAGAAATCCCCAAAATATGACTGTTTTATAGCATGATTGTGTTTGTGCATGTGTGTGTGTTTGTGTGTGTGTGTGTGTTGTGTGCATTTGGGTCTCTAAGAAGGTGAAGAAGGAAATCATCAGGGAAGCGATTGAGACAGCAATAAAATGTTACTCCCTGTAAATAATCTAGGAAAACAGAATCAAGGCAATTATTATGGTTTACAATTTTTTTCTGATGTCATCTTAATATCAGAATCCTCGAAATTCACAGTGAGTATAGCAGGCCAAATATAATTATGAGAATGCAAAAGCAGAGAGAGACAGAAAATGTCAACACACTGCAGTAAGCACTTCATTTGATTATGTGACTTAAAATTTTGGTATAATTTGGCTCCCATTAAGAGTTTTCTTAAATTGGAATACAATTTCTAAGACACTCTTAATCCACTTTAACTAGAACCTACACATGAATTTAAAGTCACCAATAATTCACAATATTTGGGAGGACAAGGCATAATCCATATGTATAAGTTTTAGAGACAAGATTTGCATTCCCAGTTTGGTTTCCCTCATGCTCTGCTGGCCATATTTTTTGTGTTGGGATATTTTTGAGATTGATTTATAAGCACATGCTGTGCATAAGAAAGTCTGCTTTATAAACCCAAGGGAAGTGTCCTAGGGATTAAAGAAACCACCATAAACACAGATATGAATGTCCATGGCCCAGCTTGCTGCCAACTTTCTGCCACAGACACAAAAGGAATGCAGGAACAGAGCAGGACCTAAATCTAAGATCTGAGAGATGTGCAATATCAGGTAAAACTTGTATGTCTGGGTTTGGAAAGCCCCAAAGAAGCCAATAAATCTACAAATATCTCCTCTGGACTAGGAAAGACAATGGAAAGGCAAAGTAGTTGCTTTCAAGCGTCTGTGATATAATTGGGAAGATAAGGCAAAATTCATCATAAGATAGTCACTAACATAGCAGCTTGCATGAAGTACTGAGGAAGGAGTAAAATAACAAACTGCTACAGCGCAGAGAAGCATGTTTATAGAAGTTTTTCGGTTTTGTTTTTTTCTAAAGGCTTCCTATAATTGTTAGAATTTAACCTGGCTCCTGGTAGGATCCAGAGAGGCAGGAAAAAGGGAGCAAGGGGAATACAGGATGAGTGATAACCCCAAATACTTGCATGGCTTTATAAAGAGACACTTTCTTTCAAGAAAAAGAAATCATCCATGTTACATAAACAAGTAGATTGTTTTGCAGGTTAGAGACATTTTCTGCTGGATTAGGTTTTGAAATTGTATTTTTCCACTTATTTTACAGCATCTATATGGGGGTGGGAAGAGAAACGCCAGCAAGTTAATTTCTACCTTTCACAGAGATTTTGCTGTTTATCATTTAAAACAAAACTATTGAGGTATGGAACAAAATTTTGGAAGTCAGGAATACATTTGGAAAATCTGATGCTAATGAAAAAACCTGGACTCAGGATATAATTCCCATCTAGAGTGTTTTATTATTAAGTCCCAACAAATCAACAGATTTGCTGACACAATTTTTTTTTTCTCCTCAGAGAGGAAAGTTATTTTTGTTGTCTTTATTATGCTTAAGCCTTTCAACCAGTATTTAATCAGGAGTCATTATCTTCCTCATTTTATAGATATGCAGAGAAAAGGTGAAATTACATGTCCAAAGTTAAACAGTAAATCAGATTCCTATTCTAGAATTACAATTCTCAGTCTTTTCAATTTAGTTGATATTTGATATTTGAACTATGAATACTTTTCACTAATAAGCCAACCATTCTAATAATGTCCAAATGTTTCTTTCTCCTTCCTTCAAATAGACGAAGCTAATAAATTTTTGAGCACTTCAACTTGATTGCATCTCAAATATAGATTAATGTGGCAACACTAATAATTACTGGAAAAATGAGTGTTGGCAGAAGCATTTAAAAAATGCTTAATTCTCTGAGCTCGTTTCAGCTATATATTGAACAATGATATGAAAGTGACAAGCAGAGTTATGTAGAAAAAGAACACAGGACACGATGGAGTGTTTCAGTCAATCGGGAATAATATTATAATCATCCCTCTCACTTATTGAGAACTTACTATTCCAGGAATCACACATATATTATCTCCAGTGCTAATAACAAAACTGTAAGGTAGGGATTATTATCTTCATTTAACCAACACCAATATTGTGGCTCAGAGCGGTTAATGAACTCGCCCAAGGTCACCCACCTGGTAAGTGATGGAGACTGACCCTTCTCTTTCCATCTGCACTGCTAGTACTTACACCTGACCTCAGGCCCTCATCACCTCTCACCTATCATTTTGCTGTATTCTCATAAACCATATGGATACCTGTTGCTGCTCCTCTGTATCCAATACTTGCTCCTGCCATTTAAGTACTTCCAGCCCCCTGGACCAGCCATCCTGTCATCTGTCTCATGCCTCTGTGCTTCTACCTAGGATGGTCTGTTTTTCCCCTAGGGAGTTTCTTATTCTTCCTTCAAGCTTAGCTTAGGAGTTCTCTTTATGAAGAGTTTCCTGACTCCAGCCTAGCAGAGTGTATCATGCTTTCCTCTGATGCCACTACATAACCCCATTAAGGCCGAGCTTACTCATTGTTTATATTTACATGCATGGATCCCTCTTAGAAACCAGAAGCTCCTTGAAAACAGGAACCATTCTTCAGTTATCTTTAAATTACCAGTACCTAGTACAGGTCCCGAAATCTAGCTGGTGTTCAATAAACAAGGATGCTCATACTACATTGGGTAGAAATTTAAGCTGGACCCAAAGTGATTACAGACGACAGACATAGAATATGTTCATTCTCTTTGCATTACAAGGTCATTGAGATTGCACTCAGTGGTCTCAGGACCAAAAGATTGTCTTTCAAAGCTATGGAGAGAATTTTTAAAAATTGCAAATAAAAGAATTTTTTATGCTGTGTTTTAGTTAAAAATTAGATCAGTTACTCCTTCATTTGCTGTTCATTTCCCCTGTTACATTTATTAATTATCAAAGATATTAGTTGGTTTGAACAACTGCTTGCTCCCTTATAGTCCATCTGTGCTCTCTTCTCAATAATACATTGAAGTCATAAGTGCTGGATTTATTGCCTCAGTGATTTCCATGGCACAAATTGTGATTTCACTACAGCACTGAGCAGAAGGGAGAGCTAATGGGCAAGGCAGAAAATGCTTAATCAATATCGCTCGTGGCATAAGTTGAAAACCCTAAACCCCCAAGCAGATTTGGAAAGGGCTATACTCAAGGCCCCAGTCTCTAGAAATGCATTTCCTACACCATGAAGTTGAGAATCATTTTCCTTCCTCCGAAATTCTCAATTACTCTATGGGGCTCTTAGGGACTCACTGAATCTATGAATTGCTCAGCTGGTCCACAGAAGAAATCTCTGAAGGAATGAGGTGGGAATATAGAAAAGGAAGGGCCTTTTCTCCCCCAAGTACATGCTTTTTTTTTAAGATAAAGTATCTATTCTGTATTAGCACAGAGAAGAAAATTTCAAAATGTGAGCACTAAAAGAGATCTTAAAGATCAGATGTCAAGCTCTAGAACTAATAAAAGCACCTCCAACCTGGGTAGTCCAGGGAATTGACCACAGTATTATGAGTCAAGACACTAACCAGATTTTGGTGACCAGAAACTGTCAACCTATATTAATTAAATTCTTATGAGCAGAGTGTAACTTGAATGCTGAACCAGGCAGGCATTTCTGTGGTAGTCATGCATTCTGAGAGAAGCCACCTGTGTGTTCTGACCATAAAGCAGCTGTGCCCCTTGGATCAGGAGGGGCAAGCGTGATCAGGGGACCACTAAGCATACTGGTATAAAGACTTCTGCATTATTAAAATTCTTAAACTTTGAATCCTTTCAAATACCCACAGGAGCTATCTAATTTATTAGAGAAAGAGTCTTCCTTTCTTCAAAACCATGTTGTTGGGGCACCTGGTGGCTCAGTCCATTAAACCTCCAACTTTCTGATTTCAGCTCAGGTCATGATCTCACAGTCGGTGAGTCTGAGCCCAGCATCAGGCTCTGGGCTGACAGTGCAGGGCCTGCTTGGGATTCTCTCTCTCATCCTCTCTTTCTTTACCTCTCCCATTTGTACTCTCTGTCTCTCAAAAATAAATAAATATACTTAAAACACACACACACACACACACACACACACACACGTTGCTAATGTCCTCAAGTAAAAAGAAAGGGCCTAAGATGTAGCTCCAGCACCATGACACAAATATAAGTCACATAGTTGCCCTCTAACTGAACACACTGTGAGGTACAATTAGAAAAATGGTCAGCCAACAGATCCAATAAATTTGTCAATGTTCTTTCGTGTGGCTATCTAGGAAATGTTGTTTAATGCTAAAAATTGCTACATAGTGTAGTTTTCTTTTTCCTGCCAACACCATTCCTAAAACAGAATGACCCTATCTCATGGTGTTACTTTTCATTGTCTACTCAATACAAAATTTCAACAATGTTCTTGGAATTTTAACTACATTTGAATTATATGTGAACTGTTCTTATTTTCTAGAATTTTTTCATTCTTAATTTGTATTTTTAAATTCTTCAAAAAGACTAAGAAAACCTGCATTATTCAGTCACTTGTGATTACAGTTCAACAATAAGAACCTAGTACTAAGAAACTGTATAGCTTTGTCCCTACACTGTCACTGGTATGTGTCCCAGTTTCATGTCCTATAATAAAAAAATATAAAATCATTGAAAATAAGCCATTCAAAATACATTCGTTCTTCCCATAGGTATTTGGGATTATTCCCATTGTATACTTTTAAGAATCTGATTTACTAACAAAAACTATAAATATTTTATGAAAATGTAAGCTTAAGCCAAAAAAAGCATATGAGAAAAGAAAAAAAAAATAAGAGGTAAGAAAAATCTAATCAGTTCTCTATTAGGATGAGACAAAGATACAATAAATTCAGTTGATAATAATCATTTTCCGAAGTCAACGCCTGTTCAAAAAAGAGATGCCTTGTTTTGACAAAATTTCTCAGAAAGAGGGTGAAATCACAGGCTATAGTTCCTTACAAATAAGCACAAAATATCATACACTGAAAGCCTTCTCTCTTAGTATTTATACTTATAACTAGTCTCAAGTTTACCAGTTTTTTAACTTGACATTCATATATTCTAAATGAGGATAGAAACTCAGTGATAGTAGACAATCTATCCTCAGATCTGTCGTGCCTTGAATTATCCTCAAATGTTTGGCACAATTGTATGCCTGAAGTGAGAATTCCACAAATACTTACTAGTGAGAAAGGGTACTAGGAAGAAAATACCAAACATGTTCTTATTGGGAAAAAGTCACTAACCATTTCCAAGTTGTGTGTGTATGTATTTATACACAAACATATATTATGTTTATATACAGAAAATATGCTTATATATATAAGTATACTTATTATATATTATAAATTATACATAATATATAATATACTGTGATTATATATAATATGTCTATATTGTCTCATGTAATATCAGAATTCCATTTATAAAATTTAAAACTAAATCTGAGGGGCCAAAATCAGATATTAAGAGTATATTAATTTAAAAATTTTTTATGACTCTATTCAGAGGTTCATTCAGGTGAGAACTTCTTTAGTAGCCATGAGAAAATTATAAGAAACATTTTGCACCTTAGATTAGTTTAGATGTCCTATCCCTTATATTAGATTTCCTTAATTGTGTATTTTTTAAAGATTTGTATCAGTTTTTCCTTTTTAATCTTGATATTTTGATAATAGGTACTTAAATAATAGAATGAAAAATTATGAATTTTTCATACTATCCATAATGGTATAAAATTAAACTTTTTCACAAGCAAGACTGTACCCCGTAGAAATTCTATCTGGAGTATATGTCTGTAAATTAAGGTTCATCCTTTCCTTCATCACTTATCTCATATCATTCTGGTCATTGGTTAGCAGTATAAATTGTAGGACCTAACAATTAGGAAACAATAATAAAAACGTAAAATTCCCTTGTATTATTTTATAGTTGTGCCTTGTGTATTACTGAATATCCAGCCACGTTAAAAGGAGCTAAAACATATTCTCTGACTAAGGTACTCTGATGATAATGAAGATTGTTATGCAACCTCAGGCTTGAGTTTTAAAGTCTACATATGAGCTAAAATACTTTGATTTTTTAACCGCATTTGATACCTACTTTGAACCTACAGCTAAAACCAAATCACAATATTGGTAATGAAATAAGGTGGACCATTAAGACATAACACTTCACATTTTTCCTTTACATACTTTATTTTTAATTAGTTTGATCAAAGCCATAGTTGAAAAAGATTATCTGCATGTATATGTAGCTGATCACATAACCCTCATCAAAGATACAACCATTTAGCTGTCCCGTATTGTTAAGAAGTTAAGACAGACATACTACAGCCTATGAAGTAAGGTAAGAGAAAATGAACCTAGAAAATGACAGTTTGTAAGTGCTAGATGAAACTGAGAGAGAGAGAGAGAGAGAGAGAGAGAGAGAGAGACAGAAAGAGACTAAAATTAAGTGAGACAATATAGGTATAACACTGGCCAGAGCCAGATACTCCCTACTCCTAACATTAATTCCAATCACTCTAATGATAGTCACCCCTTATACAATCTGTATGTGCTAACACAAGTTAGAAGTTAATCTATTTAAATGTCAACAAGAGTTATCTTACTGTATTAGAATAAAAGCTGTATTATAAGGAAATACTTATTAAATTTTGTAATCTTTGTGTCATATAAAATTTGAAATCATAAATTAATCATTAACATATTGATAATTATTAAATTATATTAATGAATTACTTGTAATGAATTAGATAAACTATATCTATTAGCTCAACTTTATCTGAAGATCTTGTATCTTCATTACAAACATAAATATATAAATGTAAACTTTGTGAGTAGTTCTGTTCACTGCCAGTCTTTCTACTAACAAGAATTTTCAAAATTTTACTAATACACAAGCCTGTAAAACTCTAAAAAATCTTTATTCTCTATAAAATTTATAGTCTATATAGATCATGTTAACATAAATGAAATAATAGCAATATTATAAATAAGACCAAGCTGGCCAGCTCAAACATGATGTTACCTATATAAAGGCTCAGAGAAAAGGCAGATCTTTCTCTCCATTTCCATAACTTACACACACTTCCACCCACCTAGGAAAAACAGTATTGTATAACTGCTGGCTTGTTCAAAGGAATTGATTTTGTTCATTCAGTATCCCAAGAATACTAAATGATGGTTGTATGGATAGAAGGATGAATGGAAGAAATGGTACATGTTGATACTTATATACATTGAAATTCTGAAGAAATTCATAGTGGGAGCTCATCACTACAGAATCAAATTATCTGATGGGTTTTCATATAGGAAGTATTATGTGAACTAAATCCTGAAGTGTAAGATTTTTATGCAACTGATATAGAATATTATCTCATTTAGTTTGGAGATAATCTCAGAGATAATCTCAACAAAAACATCTGAACTAATTTAAAACTCAGGTTGAAGAGAAACTCTTTTCTAATCAGTCGATAATCATATCATTTGAAAGCCTGTTTGGAAAACCAATACAAGATTCAGGGAATCCTAAGGTACAGCTCTCTGGGTCCTCAATAGAAATGAGAACCCCAAAGAGAGTCTGGATATCAAAATCCTGCCAATGTAGGATAAGTTCTCAAGATCAGGCATGTCAGAAATGGACAGCCTATTTTATGAAGAAGGTCAAAACTCCAATAAGCTAGCAGGGAGTGAAAAACCAGTTGGAAAGCAGGTAGGATATCAGAAATCATGACAGAAAACCAAATATTAATGCCTATGTTCAGAGAAATCCCATACAGTACCCCAACATGAGACTGAAATGCCCTGTCAGTCACAGATACAAAGAGTTCTTATACCAGACACGTCTGTAGCAGTGCCAAACACTATAATTTGTTGTTTGTTTTGAAGTGTTGAATACAATTGATGATTTTCACTCATTCACAGATTTATACAAATCTATACTAAAAATATCAACAGCTGTATCATCATTATATGATCCTTAAGTGGACTATTGAACTACAATTTCCGGGGAGGGGAGGAAGAAAAAAGAAAAAGAAGGAGATTGTTTTAAAACTGATTAGCAACTGCACCTCGTTGCACAACAGTATGAAGAAACAGATTTGGAAACACAGCATCAAGATCAGTGGGGCCTTTGAGTCATAGTCTCAGTTTGGGTCCCATCACTTTACCTGGCAATTGTGCCAATTTAGCAGGCATCGGACTGTGCAGAAAGATTTGCATGTAAATGGAAACAGTTTGGGGCATTTTGCTTTGCCTCAGTAAAAGAGAAACATCACTTTCTACTGGAACTACAAAAATAAAACAGAGGTTAACACAGAAGGATCCTGAGCAGAGTCCATTACTGGGAGAGCTAATTTGGCAGGTGAACCAAACTCTTGGAGATCACGGGCTGTGTTTCCAGGGAGCACTAGAGTCTGAAAAATGCAGGTGTGGAAGGTATTAAAGGACAAAGCACAGATAAAACATTCTGCAATTTATAGGAGGAAAATCACCAAATTAAGAATATTTTATTTTTAATATTGTTTTAAAAATTTTTATATATTTCAAACATGTAACTAATACTTCACATAATAAAATATAATATATTAATGTTTTAAAGTAAAATTAATAATAAAAGGTTTAAATAATTAAAATAAAATAAAAAGTAAACAAGGATTGTAAACATTGTAACACAGCACTATGTGCCTCATCATTAGTATGTATTTTTGGAAATTCATTGTAGCCCTCTACTTCTATCCTAGAGTCATAATAGCCTGGTCTTAACATCATTAGACTGTAGCAGATTTTCTTAGCCATGTAGTTCTCATAAAGCCCAGTCATCCTATGATGGTTTTTAATTTCTTCCCAGGCTATACTAAGTACCCTTTACTCTACTATTTCATTCATTCATGTGTTCATTGATTCATTGAATACATATTTAGTACTTACTATGTTTAAGGCACCATGTGAAATGATATAAGCCGTAGGGAAATGTGGTTAATCATAGATTTTATGCTCAAGAAGGTTATGGTCTAACATAAAATAAAATACATGTACAAATAAGGACCACAGAAGACAGACCTTCAAAATATACATACCATAAAAGTATTGAGGCAGTTCATTAATAATTCAAGGAAGAGAGAACAAGAACAAGAATGAATGAATACGACAGAAATGCCAGTTGGGGAAAAGAGAAACTCTCTTTCTATATGAACTCCTCTCTCTTCCACTTGCTAAACATATTAGAATGGTTTATATTCCAACCAGAAGCTTTAAGGACAAGCGCTTGGTTTACCTCCAGCATCTAACACACAGCACCAGGCCCAGAGAAGGCATTCAACAAATCTTTGTTGAAGTGAATAAATTAATGAATGAATACTTCTATTTGCTTTTGTAGATACTAGCATGTGAAATTATGAAAACCAATGTATATGTAGCCAGCTCCCATTTATTTCTCGTTGCAAATTTGGAATAGAAACAAATTGTTTTGTAAAGACAAAATACATTCACAAGTGGAAACATCATTTAAATATTTAAGATATATTTTTAGAGATTGCACAGATAAGGGGACCTGAATTTTATAAGATTCTCCATTACTTAGATGGAGTGGGGACACTACTAAAATTACAAATTTGCAAGACACACATAAAATTCAGAATTTGTTTTCTTTTTACTCCAAATGCATTTTGGTGCAAGGAGAACTAAGACCTTTTAAGTGAAACTTGATTTTTTTTTTCACTTTATAATTTCATTCTGCAGGAGTTCACTATATTTTTGACACAAAAGACACTAGAATAATTATTATCCTCTTGTATGTAATGCTTTATTTCACATTATTCTCAAGTTCCAGACACTGGAAAATTTTCAAAATCATATTGAGTCCTTGCCTTATTATCATATACTTTTGATCTCAGGATAGCTATTCTTACTTTAGTTGGCAACTTAGCTCTTCAAAATACCAAAATTAATATCAAAGTCTGGATTACATGTAATAATTTAAAAACATTTAAAAAGTTAGGGTTTTTTAAAGCTTAAAGGTAGCATAACATAAGTTCAGGCTCTTAATTAAGTTCTTCCTGAAAATTTTTTAAAATAAATTACTACTAGAATCAAAATAATTAAAATTAATGATCCAACAGTCTGTTGTACTTACACAAATTAACCATTAGAATGCTAAAGAGTTCCAAGAGATAGATTGCTCTTCAAACAGATAAATCAGCTTCAAAGTAAAATATAGTATCTCTGTGGGAGAGTCTATAAAAGTAAAAGTAAATCACTTCTCAGCAAAATTGGCTCTTGCCAATAAATCTGGAAAATAACAACATTATTTCCAAACAAGAAAGATGGCTGGTTTGTTATGCACCCACAAAGGATGAACAATATAATTAGTAGAATCAGCAAATCAGAGCACACTATGCATACACATATGAATATACATATATATACATATATATGTCCTTATACATAACACACAATAACTTGTATCCCAGCTCACCCCATCCATTGTCTTCCTTCACTCTCTTGCATTATTTTATCTATTTTCCTCACTAGTCTATGATTTTGCCAAAGAGCAGAAATAATGTCTTATTCATGTTTGTTTCTCACTTCCCCTTTCCTGCTGTCCCCCCAGCACCTACCTATAACCATGTTTACATACAGAAAGAAACAAAGCAACTATTATTTAATAGGAAACAAAATAATCAAACTACAGATTGAGGTTCCTAACCTTTCGCATTTTTGGGGGTAAAGAAAAGCTTAACATCACTTAATTGGAAAAATCTCTACCGACTTCCGAGTCAACACAGAAATTTAGCTTTAAAATCCCTAAAGGTCTCCCTAAAATATCTTACACATATTTGTATCTGAGAGTATATGTAAAGTTCCTGTCCTAGCCCAGAATGTTCTCCAAATTAGACCCTTTTCCTTACACTTTGAATTAACCAATATGAGCTTTGTAAGAAGCAGACAGCTCTGATTTTGAGCCATCACCACTTACACACATAAATCCCTGATAAACTGCTTATTTTCTGAGGGCCCAGTGTGCAAAGCAGTATCATAAAGCTATGGTGTAGCACAGGAAATCTGTGTTCACCCTACTGAAAATAAGATTCAAATGTTGAGAACTGGTGTCTAAATAGTATCAGGCACATTACATTGTGTTCACTTCTCTAGGCTCCAAGGACAGTGCCAGTTAGATAAAGTGATAAATAAGCAGTAAAATGTAGTGATGAAGAAGTCAGGCAACTACTTCTGCAATTCACCAAGTAAGTGATTGTAGACTACATAAACTATCTTAGTTTCCTCAACTGTAAAATGGGGAAAATTATATTTACCTCAAGCAGCCTTTGAGAAACTTAAATAAGATGACCCTAGTCCAGCATGTAGCATGGTACCTAGCACAGTGTACATGCTCAATGAATGATAGTGATGATCATGAGGAAGATATTACAGATATGTCCAGGCAGTTGTTGACCAAGAGATGGAACAAATGGCCACAGCTGCTCAGGTAGCTAGACAGAGAAACCACTACAAAAATCCTAAAGAAATTAAGGTAGGACCTGAGGTGACATCTAAGCCAACTTTGACACTCCTAGGAAACCAACCTGCAATGCTGATGATAATTGCTTACACTACTCTCATCATATAACACTTCCATTTCATCAACTGCCTCAATACTTAGGAACCAAAATAATAATTAATAATAAAATTTTCAAGATGGGAATCCCTACCTAAGCCAGTAGGGAAGATATTTTCCATTGCTTCTTAATATTACTCAAATAATACCAAGGACATATCTTGGTACTTTGACTGTAAGTAAAACTACCAAAGCTCATGTTTGGAAGGACTGAAACAAATATTATTAACCAATCCCCAAACACACATCAAATTGCACATACTGTAGCAAAACCTGAGGCTACTCTTTGAAATCAGCTATGTACACAAATGGAAAGTAGAGACATCAAGATGAACAAGTATAAAGTCACTAGCAACTGCTTTTTGAAAAAAGTCAAAACACTTCTTTAAATAAATAAATATATTATTATTATATGTAGTATATCTATATGCATATCTTATATAAGTAGCAAATATGAAATAGTTGTCCAAAACTGATGTATCATCAAAATTTGTATTTTTCACAGAGTTAAATGATTTTGAAATCATAAGTATTGACCACAATATTATATATATGTGTATTTATGCATATGGTTATATACTGTGTATGTATATGCATAAATATATGTATGTAGTCCTACAAATGTACATGTGAATATATCCAATGCTAACTCTTAGACTTTCAAAATCATTTAAGTCAAGCTTGGAAAATTTACTGTGATGCTATATTCAGATATGGTTAGCTGCTAAATTCTTACTGGTACATCTTACCAGTTATTTTCTTGATATTAAGATGTCATTAACTAAGAATCACTGATAGTTGCACAGAAGAAAATACATGTTGAACATTCACATTGATTTTAAGTACCACTCCAAATTCAGAAATATTAAAATGTGAAAAATATGACTTGATATTGAAAAGGCATAACTGTGGGGTTATGTATTTCAAACTAAGACATATCCAAAAATAAGAAACTCTCTAAAGAAAATATGTGGGATTTTTAAGTGAATAATGAGACCTAACTGATAACAGTACAAATCAGGACTTGCACTCTGGACACCAGCAGCCTGTAGATTTTAAACCAAGCAAGAAATTGTCTATGTGTTCACACACACACACACACACACACACACACACACACACACTAAATGTGTCATGGTTTACTGTTTTTCATAAATAGTCACCATAGAAATTACAAATTATTCACAGTAGAATTAATTCCAAGTAAGCCAAGAAGCAGAAGTTTCCATGACAAATAAGAACAACTATATAAAATCCTACAGATATATGACCCATAACACATTACAGAGCATTGATTTCCCAGAGGCTAATGTAAACAGTTCTATTTTCGTTCTCTCCTATAACTCAAATCTATTCATGCTGCACAATTACTTTTGCATAATAATATATTTTAACTGAGTAGTTCATCAGTAACAATAGGAATTCTTATATTAAATGAGCATTTTTGGAAGCATCCTATCATTTCCTTTATGATCTTTCTTGGCTATTTTTTAAAGTGTATGTTTAAAGTCTTTTATTCATGTATCAGACAACTGCATGCTTTAATTTTTTTTTTAAGTCCACATAAATAGGAAGAGCTACTGAGGAATTTAATTTAATGAATGGGATTGCATTTCTGCCTCCAAGGACTAAACCCTACACATTTGATACACTGAAATGTCCATATTAAAAAATAAACAATAATCTCAAAAGAAGTGAATTCTTTTGTTCAAGAACACAAGAAAATACTTGTTCAACCAATTTTTACTGAAGGAAAAATAAATACGGATAGAAGGGCTAGGATGGAAAGAAAACTGCCCAAGAGGGTTCTTATCCAGGGAGAGAAGGATAAGGAGTTAACAAAAGAACAAAACCTAGACATTCTATTTTTCTTAGCTTTAGGCTCTAATCTCAGCTGAGATCAGAAAGGAATTCAGTCTAATATGCTCAAACAGAAATATATTTGATACATTCACCAAACAAGAATGGTAGAAGTTTTTATCCAAGGCCATTCAACAACATGAGTTAGTAATTGGGATATTAAACAGAGATTGGGGCTGAAGTTTCCTCAACTCTGCCTACTTTTCAGAACAAATTTTTATTATTTCACTGAAAAAAATGGGAATAATCTCTAGATTTTGATAATCAAATCACATTTCAGACTACTCTTTCTGTGCAACCTGTGTATTTCCCTTCTGCTCACATTGATTACTCTTGCTTTTTTCACAGATCTTTCTAATTGCTTTCTTCATTAAGCTACAATTTGCAAGGGAGTCCCTTCCTTATTTTTATCACTGGTTCCTTCAAACTAACATCATCCTTTGCTGCTTTTTAGAACTTCATAGGAGCCAAAGAGTCTCCCTAGGAGTTCCCTAAGCCTAAATTTTAGATATATGGACCAAACTACAGACATTAATGTTTCAAAACCTTTTGATAGTAAAACAGATATCAATAAATTATTGAGTAAAAAGATCCAGAATGACTTGCCTAGACATTTCTCTTCCTGCAGTGGTTCTCAAAGTATTGTATGTAGATTAACAGCACTAGCATCAAAAGGGGGAAATTGTAAGAAATGCAAATTCTAGGCATTACCCCCCCCCCCACCTACTGAATCAGAAATGCAGGGGAGTTTGGGATGGAGGTGAAGAAGGGGGAGGTGATTTTTATGCATGATAAAGTTTGAGAACCACCATTCTAGTGTATTCCAATACCAGATATAAGTAAATAATACTTTTCTTAGTTCTAAAAGCACAATTTTACCCTAGTGAGTAAAAGCATTTTCTGACTTCGTCAATAAAGCTTACAGCATTTTCAGAACCACTTAGGCGACTATTTATCTGATAATTTGAATTAAGAATTGAGCAGGTCCATCCGAGGCTTTAAAGCTGTTGTACTGTGCTTACTAGTATGAATGAGAATGAGGGACATCAGTTAGGATAGTGTGGGGACACTTGAGCCACAGATACAACCGTAGAGGTTAGTCAGGTTAGCACTTCATAGTCATCAAATCTTGCCCCCAAAGTGGTTTGTCGTTTTATAACTGACTTTTCTCATGTCATTTTTTCCCCAGATACCTTTATCAATGAATGTGTCAACCTTTCTGGCATACGACCAGCCCACAATAAGTTACTGTGGGGTGCATCATGAACTTCTCTCTCATAAGTCCTTTGAAACGAATGCACAGGAAGATACGATGGAAACACACCTAGAGACTGAGCTGGACCTGAGCACAATCACAACAGCTGGCCAAATCAGTGACCATAAACAGCAGCTGACTTAACTGAGCTAAGCGGTAGCCAAGGGTTGCCACCAAACTTTGTAACCTCAAGGACAAAAATGAGGAAGATTTGTTCATTGTGGACTCTCAAAACAAAACAAAAAAAAAATCCCCTGTCAAACAAAAGTCCAAGATCTATCCATGAAATAAAGAAGACATGAATTGTTTCAAGTCTACACTTTGTAATTAGCTAAGTTGTGCAGTATTTTTTTGACTTAAACAGAGTATGACCCTGAAAACAGAAAAAGAATCTTTTTTTTCAAAACTCATCCTACCTACCTGTAAAAACTGTACAGAGCTAATGTATTTTTCATATTGTAAAGTTTCAATTATAGAAACAACTGATATGTACAGTACCATAATTTAATTACATTTTACTTTACAAACTTTACACATTTCAGTTTCTAAGATTTTAAATTAACAAAAATTTATTTCTTGTGTTATTCAGAGTTACTCAGTTTTGTAGGGACTGTTTTGTTACTGCTTTTGTGCCCAGAAACCTTGACTCTAAAATTCTGTGCTGTGCGAAACATGCACGATTTTTATCATGCTTACTGCGTAGAATTTTATCTACTTGTTCCAGAAATAATACATTAACCAAAAAGGATTTAATTGTTGAGACTTGTAAGAGGTTCTTCAATTACATAGGCAGGTTTTTCTTATAAATGAAAAAAAAAATCAAAGATTTTTTTAACACTTCTTCTCAGACTTAACTGTTGCCTTGAATTACAGCCTAGTTTCTAAGCAGTGACATGTAATGACAAAGAGGGATATTTTAACAACATATTTCTGAATGAATTGACTCATTATTTCATTATTTTGAGTAACCCATTGTTAACGGTAGGGGGAAGCATGGACAAAACATCACTGGAAACAAAGGCTGTAACCACAGCAACAGACTTTGATACACTTAAAAGGTGCAGCTGCCAGTGACAAAGAAAAACTTGTTACATCTCATTATTTTCAGGCCAAGGTGGGAAGGATAGAGCATAATAATTGTACAGTAGCAAATTTTCTCCTAATTAACCCAAAGTGGTTTACCTAAAAATAACAATCAGTTAGTGCAAAATGTGCCTGGTTTTTAAGACAACTTTTCATTTAGAACTGCGAGGCTATATTTTGGGAACATCTCAACGGAAATATGTGAAAATTTTCACTTTGTGTGCTACATCAATTCTCTCCTGGAGAAGAACTCTAAACATTGATAGCTCATTCAGTATAGATATGAGCCATGGTGGAGAACTTTATACACAAGTAAACTGTGAATATCTTTTAATATGTTCTAAATTGTTTATGTTGCCATCCATAATGAGATTTGCTTCTAAATTATCTGAAAAATAACCCAGAGTAATTTGAAGCCACCCCAGATCATATAGTGATTATGTAATTTGTATTATAAAGCTAATTTAAGTGAAATCATGAAAACCTAACTTTTCAGAGGCTGAAATAATCAACTTGTTTCTGTTGTTTGCTTGACACAGGTTATTGTTTGAAAATGTTATTTTATCTATGATATCCACACATTCTTTTGTGTGTTTTTTATTATAAAACTACAAGTTTCAATTGAATTGCACTAGGAGAGATGCCTTTTTATGTTGTCATTTTGCATTCATAACATCAAAAATAGGTTGAGCAAATGTCAATCCAACAGGAGTCAAACACAATCAAAAACAATGAAGAAAAGAATTTGTTAAGACCAGTGTCAAGTTTTTAATTTCTTATTTATTCCAAAGAAATTATACCTACAAAAGTCTAGTTTTATGCAGATTTATCATGGCAAATTTAAGAGCAACTTAAAGAGGAATAAACTTTAAAAATGTACAGCAAATTTTTCTTGAAAATACAGTCATAAAAAAAATTGGAAGAAGCAAACTCTCTTACTAATTTAAATGAAACTAAATGTCTCAGTACTTATATCAACTATTTAGCATCCCAGATTTTGTAACATATTTTGCATAAATTATTTGCTATTCAAAATTTTTTGTCATTTTACATCTAATTTTCATCTTTACTTTTTCCAATTTCTAATGTCTTTGCAATATATTATTCTTAGTGTTCTTAATCCTCTACATTAAGATTTTGTTTTGCATAGTTAGCAAATTTATAGAGGATTAATTATAAATCTATTCTTGTGGGTCTGAAATTGGATGCAAAATTTTATTTATTATGTAAACCAAAATGTCATTTGCAATCTTTTTTTCATCAGAAGTTGTCCTTGCAAAGATCAAGCATCTTTTAATTGGCGCAAAAAAAAGCATTTTATATATATTTCCAGACATTTTCAAATTGATAAATAACTTTTAGAAATATAAGGTTCTAGGGAGGTTCACAAATGTATGCCCTTGACTTCCTGAAGCAAACATTTTTTAAAAATTTTAAATTCATCTAAGTAAACAACTATAAATAGAAGCAGTCATCTTGGAACCACAGCTCTGTGCATCTGAGAACTTAATACAGTAAGAGCCGAATAAACTAAGAATTTTTAGATTTCTCATATTTGAAATTAAACCCAAAGGATCTTTTACAAGAAAAAAAAAGAAGATGCTGGGTTTTTGTTTGCCTAATTTTTATTTTTCCATGTTCAGGGCCATGGGGGAGGGTGGAAAAGGGAGTGAAAACCTCTTAGAGGAAACTATGTGTAGAATCTTTATCACACATTTGCAATTTATATATTTGTGTCTAAAATCCTTAATTATAACTTATCTTTTTCAGTATTCAGTGATCTCCTACTTCCTCTTGCTAACCACCCTGTCCCCAAGTCTCCTCCCTCTCTGCCTATTGCTCATTTAAACAACAGAAATGTTGATATGTTTGGGATCAAAAAATGCAGTTTGACCCAGCATGGTTACAATAACCATAGAAGCTGCAGCAAAAAATAAATTTATGCAGTGTTTTGAGGTTTATAAACCACATTTTATATAAATTATTGCATTTTGTCTTCATAACCATCCCATGAAGACACATTAATCTCAAATAAGTTGAGACTTACCCAAGAACACAAGGCTAATAATTGGTGGAAATGAACCATTCTCAAAATTCATAGCCTGTTAGTCTTTCCACTAAACTAAAAGCCTTCTCTCTGATCAGAGCCAGAGAATTTCCAGAGATAGTGAATAGAATGAAAAAAAAAATGTTCGTCATGTTGTTTAATCTCTAATTTAACTCAGTTCTTCTATCTGTATAATATATGAGCTAAATGAACTCTTTCTATGTGCTACTCTGGCTCTCACATTAAAATTTTGTTCAAAAAGTAAAGCAAGTCATAGATTTCTTAACATATTATGTCATTTGTAAATGTGCAGATGAGTTGCTTCAAGGAAGTGGATATATGTAGGCCCAAGATATGGACATAAAATCAAGAACCACAAGGAAAGAAATCAAAGACCATCTAAATTGAGATTGCGTGGGTTATAAAACAGATCCATAGTGCGATGTTCAACACATGTTCAACACATGTTCAAATGAACACATACTCAATTCAGAGCTAATTGGGAAGACTTTTATATTTTTTTCCTTTTTTTTAAATCTCAGCAACAGTACTTCTTAAATTGTGTTCTTAAACCTTTCTTAATACAGAATAATTTTCTCTATTCTCCTAATAAAAATGGAATGTAATTTATCCAAACTGATGTATAGATGCCAAAACATATTCTAACAAGCAAGTAGTATTTTATTGATCTGCTCATTTTTACCAACTCTCTATATTCCCTCTTGAATGTTCCAGAAAACCATAAAACCATACAGATTTTAATATAAATTATATTTTTAGAAGGAAAGAAAACTTGTCTACATTCAACATTCAAGACAAATTACATAATCCTATCTGAAGTCATTTCAGACTCCACAAACTCCTTGGAAATAGCAATATCTCTTTGCAAAAATATTTTTAAAAATAAAGCCACTGTAAATGGGAGTGAAGACCTTATTTGGTTATGTCTGCTCCTGACTAGAAAACAGATATCATCTCTCAACCTAAACATTCAAAATAAGTAAAGAAACTGAAAGCACGAAAATAGATAACATATGTGAACTATTAGTATGCTTGAAGAAAGAAGATCAGATGTGCTGAGTAGATGGAGGTACAGGAGGGAAGAGGAAGTAGGACTGGCAGATATTTAGCCTCAGGAAAAACAGTGAAAAATCTTTACAGCAAAAAACAGTAACATCTTACACTGACATACCTCTTAATGGTTTAACTCACTGGGTAATAAATAGTATAATGACCTAGAAACACATAAAAAGTCCCAAGGTCTAGATGGGTTAGCTATGCAGTTAAGAATGCAGATGCACTACTCTTTCAGTTAAGAGTTTCCAACTACTGCTATGACCTCAATGCACTACCACTGTCTCTAACTAGAGAGGTACCAAGCGCAGAAGATCCAGGATCCATGCTTTCAAAACTGACTCTACCACAAGGGTAGAGTAGACTGACAATCAGCAACTGTGCTTTATTTTAATATCAATTATAATGAGGAAGAAACATTTAAGAATACACCAGAGTGGTGATGGGTTATTTTCAAAGCTCTCTCACAGCTTCCATTATGATTTCAATGTGAGATAGGAGGCTGTTTATATTTAACATTTTTTAATTTAGGGTAAAATTCATGTTTTAAAAAGTCCACAGTTGATTATTTACTTTTCTATTAAGAACAGTGAACGTAAAGCAACAGAGTGAGTGCTTGAGCCATCTAGGACTTAGAAAACTTTTGAGTTTCTTCCTCCTCTTTCCCAAACATTTATAGATTTTGTTTTATATGTGTGTCTTACCGACAAGCTAAGTAAAAATTGGTTTTGAATAAATCAAGTAATATTTCAAATGCATCAAGGGACCTTGTGATAAAGGATACTTGAAGTAAATCCTACTTGTTTTCTAATCTGAAACATCACTCACTAATTTATCATTTGTAAGTTGATTTCAATATATCTTGTGTTATATAACGCGGCACACCTGTACTGCATGGCCTTGAAGGTTCTATGATGCAGTCTTTGCCTCAGGCTGTGTAAAATAAAGAACTGACTCTAGGTTTTGAGCAAGTCTATACACACGGTAGTGTGATCATTTTCAATCAATTTTACTTCTTGAATTTACCTGGATTAATGTGGAAAAATAGTATTAAGATAACATGGATGAATAAAGTTGACAGTTTTTTTTTTCTATTTACTGGTTTAAATTTTTGCTATGTAGCATATCCTCAAAGTTACTATTAAAAGAAAATCCTTGGGCACCTGGCTGTCTCAGTCAGCAGAGTGAGCGATTCCTGATCTCACGGTTGTGAGTTTAAGCCCCACATTTGGCATGGAGCCCACTTTAAAAAAATTAAAAAAAAAAAGAGTAAATCCTTTGGGCCCATCCTAAATTTGCTGAATCAGAGTCTCTGGAGCTAATCTGATGCATGCTAAGTTTTGCAAAATACTGTTCCAATGAATTTATTTTTACCAAGTCATTCAATTGTTTTTTTATTGTAGTCTGAAATTATTAATTCTTGTGCTTTCTTGTGCCAATGTGAACCTAGTTTGCTAAGCCTGGCTGAACATTCTTCCTGACTGGAGGAATGCAAAACAAAAAACAACTATACATAAAAATGGTCAGGTTGTTTCTTGACAGATTGTATTGTTTATAGGTTTTGTTCCCCATTAGCTCTTTCAACA
Source organism: Herpailurus yagouaroundi (assembly GCF_014898765.1). Lineage (NCBI taxonomy): Eukaryota > Metazoa > Chordata > Mammalia > Carnivora > Felidae > Herpailurus > Herpailurus yagouaroundi. The sequence continues at coordinate 8,749,530 of NW_024412404.1, forward strand.
GGAATATTTGAAACAATCTTAAATCAACACAGTTATTCACTTAACTAAAATTTATCATTTGCTCCCAGGGATAATAATATAACAGTAGAAAAGCCAGAAGTGGGGAAAGAGCAAAAAACTGACTTATGATGTACCAGGCACTGGGCTGTCCCCACCTGATTCTCAAAACTTTTTAGGAAACAGGTATAGCCACCATTCTAAAGAAAAGGAAAATAAGGATTGTGATAATTGAATAACTTGCCAAAGCTCATACAAGAGAGTCAGATATAATATCCAGTTCATCAGACTCTAAGGATGTCCTCCTATCACCCTGTAAGCACCCTTTTCAGAAGTGAGAAAAAAACCATAATCAATATAATTTGACTCAAATATTTTAACAGGGGATGTGAAGACAGCAGAGAAGGAATATACTTTCCTATTCTTAAATATAAAAAATTGCTTAAACTATTTCACACTGTATAGAGATTTCCTTCAATATCTTAAGTCAGCAACTTAATGGAAATAAATGTCCATTACTTTCTTGAAGTTTTATACATTGTTTCCTAAAAGGAGTGGACATTTAAAATAAAAACCCTTCGGGGAGCCTGGGTGGCGCAGTCAGTTAAGCGTCCGACTTCAGCCAGGTCACGATCTCGCGGTCCGTGAGTTCGAGCCCCGCATCAGGCTCTGGGCTGATGGCTCAGAGCCTGGAGCCTGTTTCTGATTCTGTGTCTCCCTCTCTCTCTGCCCCTCCCCCCATTCATGCTCTGTCTGTCTCTGTCCCAAAAATAAATAAAAAACGTTGAAAAAAAAATTAAAAAATAAAATAAAATAAAAACCCTTCAAAAGATATTCCCAAATATTCATGTTGTATTTCCATTTCCAATTTCCCTAGCTATATTATAAAACTATAACAAAAATATAAGTGGGTATCCACAATAAAATCTTTAACTGGCAAAATATAGAAGGAAGATGTCACTTGAAGCAAAACCTCGACAGTCAATAAAGTAACCACATGCAAATGACAACACAAAGAAAAACACCAATAATATACAGTCACAAAATGTTAACTGGCAATGACATGGCTTGAGTTGCAGGATATTTCCTATGAATGATCTTATGTGGGAATATTTTTCAAGGAGAATTTTTACTTACCCAAATGATTTGTGCAGTGGGAGAACACTCCAGAAAGGAGGCAAGAAGACAGCCTTTATAATAACGTTGGCCCTGCTTGTTCTATTATTCAGAACAGAGTATACAGTTTAAATAAAAAACAATCTTCCTTGTGAAAGCAACGCAAATGTTTTCATCACTATATGCAGGTGGCCAAATAAATTACATTTATGTTTAAAATCAATCTTCAAGTGAATCTTCCTCAGTCTCAGCTATTAACAAATGATATTTAAATAGTCTCAATTCCATTACTGTCTCTAGGAGATTTTTATTAAACCATTGGACTAAAAACCTCTTCTATTTCTCCCTGAACTTGCACAAGTCCAAGGTGATATAATTCAGAAACTACATTAGCATTTAACTCTATCATACTACCTGAACATGTAGCGTTCACGTAAAACGCATTGTCTTTTATAGTGTGGAATTCAAGAGACAGTGAAATACTAAGCCACATTTCTACTAAAAACTACCACTACTATAACTGTGATAAAAGTATGCTATATGTTTAAAATAATAAATCCAGAAAGAAAGAAGCTCTCGCATCCTGCATCTAATATCACTACATGTGTTCATTCTGGCACCACTACACCACACAAAAATTTTAGCTGAAAATCTAAAGTAATTCTGATTTTGGATAACAAAGATGACCCTGCTATCTGGGTTGAAGATTCAGTGGACGATAACGAAGAGGACAAAAAATTACACATACCAAGAGGTAAGTGAAAGAAATGTGATTTAATGTCATTGATCTGTGGATAACTTTTGAAATTAAAAATTAAAATTTACAACATTTTGCATCTAATGTCATCAATAAAGGCCAATATGGACATTAGGGACTAAAAGCAAACAGATATTTGTGATGGAAATATATGTCAAACAATAGATTAATGGAATTAACTGTACCAAAAGAAATAATATTAAGAATAAAAATTAGTTAAAGCACTATCATTTCTCCAGGGAGAAAGTGAAAAGTCAGAATAAAAGATTCAAACTAAATACCAAATGTTCTTTCAAGATCAATTTTGAAATGTCCGAAAACTATAAACCCCAAATTAGTGCTTCAACAAAATGAGTAATTACATTAATTCACATATACCTAGTTAAATTCTGTTACTGAGAAATAACTTGTATTTAAGATATATTCCATCTGTTCCTACTAGTTTACATCAGTAATATATTTGCTTTCAATCCCAGATTCATAAAGGTAATGCCCTAAACAGAATGACGAAGATGTGCTGAAAGACTGGATCAATCCTGTCATTCTTCTCTGCTATAAGGCAATATTAGAGTGGTAGACCTACCGGAGAGCTGGAAATATCGTTTCTAAAATCCTCTCTAGCAGTTTTTGACGTAGACACTTGTAACATTCATTATCTATCGGTCTTATTTTATATTCATTTATAAAATAAGGAATTACTGTCTTGAGATAAGAGCCTGGATGGCCCATTCCAGCTCTGGTTACAAATGTATAATAGATTTAGGTAAAAACAATGAACTCTGAACTCTGCTATCTGAAGAAAGACTTGAGATCTTTGTGATGTCAACATTTTCTTACCTTGGGATTTGATGGAATCTTACATTCACTGTGTTATACATCCTTCAAAGCTCCTTGCCAGTTTCCTATTTAACAAACTTCAAACTTGAGTTCCTTAAACCAACATTACATTATAAACATGGCTATTTCAAAATGAATCCTTGTAAAATTTCATCATTTTGTGGAAGGATAAAATAAGGCTGGGGTAGTAGCTTTTCTTGGCTTTTTCTGTGTCTTTGATTTCAGTTATGGAATAAAAATGTGTAAGCTCAGTATGACACCTTGGTACTACCATAATGGAATTGGAAGAAGAGTCTTCTAATGGATAAACACTTCATGTAATATAAAACAGAAATGTAGTTGGAGATCACTTCTTTTTAACTCAATGAATGATCTGATATAGTTTTCAGATAATGCATGCCTTCTTGCACCTGAGAATATAAATATTATTGTCTATAATGATGACATGTTTTCTTTGTCATATACTTTTTGCTTTCTGAGGCAGACTTCAGACAATTGATTGTGCTCCATAATTGCCACCAGAAGAAACTTCTAATTATTTCCAGAAAGAATGACATAATACTGAGAACTTTAAGATAAAATGATAATTAACTAACACTTAATGAATGTTTACTTTTCTAAACATTTACATGTATATATTTAATCCTGATTAATATGGTTAATAGGATTAACAATAACCTTATGAAGTACTATTGTTACCTCCTTAAGAAGATAAGAAAAATGATGCTCAAAGTGATTATATAACATGTAGCTACTAAATCATGGAACAAGAATTCAAATCCAGATGATAGGTATACTGACAAAGTGATCGCTACTAACTGCCCACTTAAAGTCCACTTCAAAAGCCCATTTCTTAACTTTAAAAGTGTATTCACTGAAAGCTATAACTGAAGACATTTTTCAATGTAATGGATGTTTATTACATACCTAATATATTTCTGGTGGAGGGTAAAAATCCTTGAGAGATACAAAAGAATGTATTAAATAACTTGTTCTCAAGAGACTTACAGTCTTAGCAAGGAGAAAAGACATCCATATGAAGCAAAAACAACAACAACAACAACAACAACAACAACACAAAAAACACAAAACTCCAAATTGAATACCTGCAAGAAAACAAAGCAATCAAAGGATGAAATCAAAGCCAAATTGTTGGGGAAAACTCTGGGCAAAAGTGAAAACTGAGATAGAACTTGAGACTGACAGTATTCAGACAGGCAAAATGAAAAGAGAAGAAAGTTAAGAGTATTATATTTTATATATGGATATTATTATTTGAATAATATCCATTAGATTGATGCTTGTCTGGCAGAGAAATACCAAGCTCAATTGTTGTCCTGATTGTCTAAAAATTCAGAACCAAATTTTACTCTTGACAGAGCAAACCTTTTAGCCTTTCTATTTGGGCATAAACATTTCCCATCTTTTTTTCAACTTTATTTGTCTTTATATTCCTTTTCTTAAAATTTTTTTTTACGTTTATTTTTGAGAGAGAGACAGAGCGTGAGTGGAGGAGGGGCAGACAGTGAGGGAGACAAAGAATTCAAAGCAGGCTCCAGGCTCTGAGCTGTCAGCACAGAGGGCTCAAAGTCACAAACTGGGAGATTATGACCTAAGCCAAATTGCAATGCTTAACCAACTCTGCCACCCAATGTATATTCCTATATATTCAATGTATTTTACCTTTCTTTTGGGGGGAGGCTTAAATCATATCAATCTTTTGTCTTATGTCAATTTCAGTAAAATGTTCATAAAACATTTTTAAGAGTGATTCAGGCAACCCTATAAATTTAAAACAATTATGTGAATTTAATAATTTCTTAGAAGTTAATAACGTAACATCCTCAGTCAAATTACTCTTTGGTTCCAGGTGAGAAAATGGTCTACAGATTTACTGAGTTTTTCTTTTTTTACTCTTTTCAGTATTTATGTTAACATTGGTGAATACTAACCAGGATTTTTATCCCAAAGAGTAAAAACAAAAATGCTTTTTGACTGCTACATTTCACAAATAAAGAAACTAAATAGAATATGAGTAAATGACATGCTCAAAATCACTTTGGTAATAGACAACAGACTCACTACTAGAACTCACATTTACTCAATATTATTTTTTGTTACAAAATATTTCATGAACACATCAAAATTTAACAAAGTATGCAGAATTATTTCCACCTTAGAAGTACAGACAAGGGGCGCCTGGGTGGCGCAGTCGGTTAGGCGTCCGACTTCAGCCAGGTCACGATCTGGCGGTCCGTGGGTTCGAGCCCCGCGTCAGGCTCTGGGCTGATGGCTCGGAGCCTGGAGCCTGTTTCCGATTCTGTGTCTCCCTCTCTCTCTGCCCCTCCCCCGTTCATGCTCTTTCTCTGTCCCCCCCCAAAAAATAAATAAAAAACGTTGAAAAAAAAAAGTTAAAAAAAAAAAAAGTACAGACAATTGTCAATAAAGCTGTTTTTTTTTTAAGGTACAGTCAAATAAGGTTGAGAAATGTTCTCTTTCCATCAAAGTTTGCTTGTCATTTGGACTATTCACTTGCAGCAGTCTGTGTGTTCCCTTGATAGTTACAAATTTCTATTCACATGTATTTATTCAATGTGCCTTTTCTTTTGTACAGTGATTGTCTTTTATATTATATCCCTAATACTTTGGTGTTTTTAATTCAATTCAATCAAATAAGTATTTATTCATTTATTCAGCCTTTACTAATAATATGCCAAGGACTGAGATAGGCAATAAAGTGATCAAATACTTAAAAGTGAATAAATGATTGTAATTTAATATGATATTTCCAACAATGAAGTATGAGCATGGTGCTGTAGGACTGAAGGGGAGAGAATGATTAATTTGGATTGGAGAAAATCAGATAAGGCCTCAGAACACTTGCTATTTGAGACTCTGGATTCTAAAGATTGTCAGTCACACAAACACACACCTGTCCTGCAAGTTCCATTCCCCACTCCTAATTAGTTTGGTATTTTAGAAGTATATTAGCTTTTGGAAACCTAGGACTACAGTAGTTTTTGAGTCTGGTAATTTCCTCAGGATAGCTAATAACCTGATTTTTTTATATATAAATATTAAAGATTATTTTTAATTTTCCCTTCCTCCAATCTTCTAAATTTAATCCTCAAATCAAGAGTATTCAATTGAGCCATTCCATGATAAATTCAAGACACATGCAATTTTACTAAATACAAATAATAAGTAATAAATGTCATAGACTGTCAGAAGTTTTTCATTTTGTTTTGTTTTTAACACGTATCATGCAAATCCAATCTATGTGTATCAAAAAATCTATATTGCAGTTCTCACCTCAGGAATATGTGAAAAAAAATGTAGAAGAGGTATATCTCCCTGTACAATTTAAGTTTTCACCAATTACTGGTTATGACATGACTGCTATTAAAGTGAATAAGAAATAGGTTATACATAGAGAGTCTTTTGTATTTTATTCTGCTATCAAATAATTCCTTAAGAAAGTGAAAAACTATTAGCAAGGTGGTTAGATCATCTGATATGGCAATAAGCAGAGATGCTTTAGTAGCTGTTCGGTATCATTAGCTCTTAACTTCCATAAATATGTTTTATTTCCTTCAATAAATACATCTTTTTATAAGAATATCATTATTCCCAAAGGATTCCATTATTTGTTTGTTGTCTACGGAAATTTCTTATTAAATCCTCAAGAATCACCTTGCATTAAGATGAGCCGAAATAATAAAAGTAAATTCAGTAACTAGTTGAAGGCATAGTTTTCTGATCTTCCTACTTAGGAAAATGAATATTTTTTTTATTTTAGAATTTCAGAATATATCAATATTAAGAGAGTTCATTATGAATAATGCTATCTTAAAAAATGCCAAGGGAATTGTATCTTAATGTTCTTCTCCTAAAATACTCTGTGGATAATGAAGAGTATGCAGTATGGCAAAAGTGGCCATCAGTATCCCCAACATATAGAACTATATGATACTCAAACAATTATTTTTCAAAAATAAATTACATACAAAGTTTCACTCTAGGTAGTTCTCCACAGTGTGACCCATGATATATTATGATAAATAAGGCTATGAAATTGAATTCATTAGACTGCTACTATTTATATTACATTAAATACCTAAAACATCCTTAATGTGAGTGCTTTAAATGTTATCTTTAAAATGTTATCTATGTAGGGTCTATAATTTGTAGTGACTATACAATTATAAAAGCCTTTAGGTTTCTGAAGGTTCATGACTATCCTTAATTCTTATTAAGAGGCAGCCAGATCTAGTCTGAGAAACTCCAGTTGATTAACAAAGAAAATTAATGTGCTTTTCAATTAATGTGGCCCTAAAACTGTTCGGACTAATGTGAAACACTGATATTGACATTCCTGAGTGCAAGAGGAACAGGATGGAAAGGTGCTGGTAAATAACTAGACACTCTCCTGAGAGGCTCTGAGAAATACTATTAGATCTCCATCTGCTGGTTGGAAATTCCAGACTCATAGGGTATAATGCTAGCTAAAATACAAGGCTGGGATGATACCCACCGTTCCTTTTCAGGTTTGTAACCCATCTACTCCCAAAAAGACTTGTGACAATTTATAGATTAAAACATCTGCATAATTAAACATTTTGAGCTAGTGATCATTAGGAGACAGGCTATATTTTATAATCACTACTGAATTTCTCATAGCATATTAAATTTGCTACAAGTTCATTCTCCCAAAAAAATCCTGCCTTGAAAACATTTACTAAAATAGAATAAGAAAATAAGAAAAATGGAAGAAAAGGCTACAAATTAAAGAAGAGTTAATAGTAAATTTATAATGATATAATTCTAAATAAAACGGCATAATTTATCAGTCCTCTGAACTATGTGAAATAAAAGTATATCCAATTTCTCTCTCCATCAAGGCATATCATAGTTGACTTTGATAGAAAGGTAAGCAAGCAACAGTTAGTTTCAGGGCCCTAAATAAAACCACAGGAGATTAGTACATTATTCTGATTATTTTATTCTTCTTCATGTTTCCTCTAGCTTCTCTCTTCTTTCTCCACCTCTCATTTGAGTGATATATGATACGTATTCAACATAGTGACAGAGGGTGACAAGACTTGGAAAGTAAAAGCTTACATTAATTTGTCTTCAATATGAATTGTCCAATTATAGCATAGTATATAGCTCTATTAGCTTACCAGAACATATAAATAAGGTTATATTTAACTCTATAACAGATTTGAGAACCAAACCTTTGTTCCAAACTCCTTTTGGACTCAATAAATAGAATGCCCCAGAGCTCAAGAATATTCAGATAAGGCTCAAAGCGTCCCTTTTAAAAAGATCCTTTGACATTTTCATAAAAGCAGATCTTTGCTCATGGCTGGATATTAAGGACCTCTACAAATTCCTTGAATAATCAAAGACTTGGCTTTACATGACAGTACGTGTGGTGTTCTATGAAAGATCCAGAAGCCAGCTAATGAGAATTGCTAAAAAATATTAAAATATCTCTTAAAATTATTTTTGTCAAACCAGTCTGTGGTAGAAAGTTGTCCATTGGAGTGCATTTACATGTGATTACTGTAATGAATAGCAGGATAAAAAGAAATCCACCAGAGGACATTTCCACCTTTCCCCAGAGCCACAGTATCCCAGAAAACACACCGATCTCAGGGATACCATTGTAAGTTTTTTAATAAGTGGACAATATTCATTCTATTCACTTGTTAGTGATTATGAAATTCCCAAATGGTAAGGTCTTACCAAAGCAAACCCTGAAGCATTTAGCATTTAAGCTATTTCATTCTGGGAGAGAAAATGCCATTTAAAAATAAGAGTACCAGTTGGTAATAAATTATATGTAGGTCACTCCAGTGTAGTATTTCAATCACTTCAGTATTTTTATCTCCACCCCCCCCCCCCACCGGACAAAAGTGTCAGAAATGAGGCAGGAAAAGCTATTAACTGAATCATTCACACAATGAATAGATGTTGTCAGTCTGTTCTTTTGATGGAAAATAATGAACAACTGATTTATTTATAATGGGTAATTATGATAATATACCTTCATTTTCCATCTTTTCCAATACATTATAGATATTTTATAATTGTCTTATTTCATACCTAATTTGAAATCATATGTTTCCATAAAAATTTCTTCTTTCTCAGGCTTTTATTTAACTCCTTTTGGCTGGGGTATAATTAAAGTGTTTTAACTGACTTGGTTCCCTTGTCTTGTTTTCTCTTTCAATTTTCATCCTTTTCTCCTAATAGAATTGATCCATATTTATGCTACTAGAGACTGAAATCTGAATTTTAAGTAGATGCAGAATATATTTATACAATCACTATAGAGTGAATCTTGTTAGCACTTATTTGATCAAGTTTGCCTTGTTTCCTTTCTGAGATGGAGGGAAACACAGCAGGTAAAGAAGATAGAAACTGATTTGGACTTCCAAGAGAAGGAATTCTTGGTTTTAAGAATCATGGCAAGAAGACATAATTCATCCTGTTTTTCAAATTTTTTAGAGCATAAATGAGCATTTCCTTTGAACTTTTCACCCCAACCCTGAAATAAATTTTATCTTTTCTAAACATTCTTTTTTTTTTTTTTTTTTTTTTTTTTTGGCCATAGGACATGGCTGCCCAAACACTGGACTCTGCTCCACATGTGACACAAATCCATATATGAAAATGCCTTTGGGGATATGCCTCTACATGTAATTGGAACTACTGTTGAGGAAAATAACCACCACATTATGGATTTTTTTCTTTTTTTTAGAGAGAGAGAGAGAGAGAGAGAGAGAGAGAGAGAGAGAGAGAATGAATCTTAAGCAGGCTCCATGCTCAACACCCTGACATGGGGCTTGATACCCTGAGATCATGACCTAAGCCCAAATAAAGAGTCAAACGCTTAACCAACTAAGTCACCCAGGCTCCCTATAGGGAACATAATATTTTTAATGTTTATTTATTTTTGAGAGAAAGAGAGACAGAGTGTGTGTGGGGAGGGGCACTGAGAGAGGGAGACAGAATCTGAAGCAGGCTCCAGGCTCTGAGCTGTCAGCACAGAGCCCTACGCAGGGCTCCCACTCACAAACCAAACCATGAGATCATGACCTGTGCTGAAGTCAGACGTTTAACTGACTGAGCCACCCAGGTGCCCCATGGAACATAATTTTTAAAAGAACACATAAGAAATGTATTTTAGAGCTAGGTCCAGGAAAAATTATCCTGAGAAATGGTTGTACCTTGTCCCTGATGAATCTAGTGCTCTGTAACACACCCTATCTCCTTTACATCTCAACTCAGGAACTCTGAGTTGGGTTACACTTGATAACATAGTAGCCAGGCAAACCTCCCTGTTGAGGGTCTTGGCTTTCTCTTTTTTATATATTGTTTATTTCCTCTTTGTAGTCCTATTTTGTTCATTTTATTTCATATGTCTTTTGTTATAAGAAGTCTCAAATTATTTTGGGGGTAGCAAAAAGTATAAAATAAGGAAGTAAACTAGAGTTACTATTCTGAAAGCAGTTTAGATTCTAACTGCAATGGTATAATCTGATCTTTGAAATGCTGTTTTGGTTGGTTGTTGTTTTTTTTTTTTTTTCCAGCATCATGCCCGCTTTCCAGTGTCCCATTATTGAATCATCTTTAGATTTTCAGTTCCTTAATTTGTATCTTACCTATGAACTCTTTAAAAAAACAACAACAACCTTACAGATATACATACACACCCACATAGCACACTCCTTTCATGTACTATTCTTCAGATACAAAGATCACGAAGTAAAGCAGGGCATATATTTAAAGATTTATCCACGAGGAGGGAAGATGGCGGCGTAGGAGGACGCTGGGCTCACCGCGCATCCTGCCGATCACTTAGATTCCACCTACACCTGCCTAAATAACCCAGAAAACCACCAGAGGATTAGCAGAACGGAGTCGCCGGAGCCAAGCGCAGACGAGAGGCCCACGGAAGAGGGTAGGAAGGGCGGCGAGGCGGTGCGCGCTCCACGGACTGGCGGGAGGGAGCCGGGGCGGAGGGGCGGCTCGCCGGCCAAGCAGAGCCCCCGAGTCTGGCTTGCAAAAAGCGGAGGGGCCTGACGGACTGTGTTCCGACAGCAAGCGCGACTTAGCGGCTGGGAGGTCATAAGTTAACAGCTCTCCTCAGAAAGCGGGAAGGCTGGAGGACAAAGGGAAGGAAAGCTGCTGAGCCCCCGGACGACAGAGCTCAGTTTGGTGGGGAACAAAGGCGCTCGCCAACGCCATCTTCCCCGCCCATCCCCCAGCCAAAATCCCAAAGAGAACCAGTTCCTGCCAGGGAACTTGCTCGCTCCGCGCAAACACCCAACTCTGCGCTTCTGCAGAGCCAAACCTCCGGCAGCGGATCTGACTCCCTGCTGCTGCCACAGGGCCCCTCCTGAAGTGGATCACCTAAGGAGAAGCAAGCTAAGCCTGCCCCTCCTGCCCCTGTGCACCTTGCCTACCCACCCCAGCTAAGACGCCAGATCCCCAGCATCACAAGCCTGGCAGTGTGCAAGTAGCCCAGACAGGCCACCCCACCCCACAGTGAATCCCGCCCCTAGGAGAGGGGAACAGAAGGCACACATCAGTCTGACTGTGGCCCCAGCGGTGGGCTGGGGGCAGATTCAGGTCTGACTGCGGCTCCGCCCACCAACTCCAGTTATACACCACAGCACAGCACAGGGGAAGTGCCCTGCAGGTCCTCACCACGCCAGGGACTATCCAAAATGACCAAGCGGAAGAATTCCCCTCAGAAGAATCTCCAGGAAATAACAACAGCTAATGAGCTGATCAAAAAGGATTTAAATAATATAACAGAAAGTGAATTTAGAATAATAGTCATAAAATTAATCGCTGGGCTTGAAAACAGTATAGCTGACAGCAGAGAATCTCTTGCTACAGAGATCAAGGGACTAAGGAACAGTCACGAGGAGCTGAAAAACGCTTTAAATGAAATGCATAACAAAATGGAAACCACCACAGCTCGGATTGAAGAGGCAGAGGAGAGAATAGGTGAACTAGAAGATAAAGTTATGGAAAAAGAGGAAGCTGAGAAAAAGAGAGATAAAAAAATCCAGGAGTATGAGGGGAAAATTAGAGAACTAAGTGATACACTAAAAAGAAATAATCTACGCATCATTGGTATCCCAGAGGAGGAAGAGAGAGGGAAAGGTGCTGAAGGGGTACTTGAAGAAATAATAGCTGAGAACTTCCCTGAACTGGGGAAGGAAAAAGGCATTGAAATCCAAGAGGCACAGAGAACTCCCTTCAGACGTAACTTGAATCGATCCTCTGCACGACATATCATAGTGAAACTGGCAAAATACAAGGATAAAGAGAAAATTCTGAAAGCAGCAAGGGGTAAACGTGCCCTCACATATAAAGGGAGACCTATAAGACTCGTGACTGATCTCTCTTTTGAAACTTGGCAGGCCAGAAAGAGTTGGCACGAGATTTTCAGTTTGCTAGACAGAAAAAATATGCAGCCGAGAATCCTTTATCCAGCAAGCCTGTCATTTAGAATAGAAGGAGAGATAAAGGTCTTCCCAAACCAACAAAAACTGAAGGAATTTGTCACCACTAAACCAGCCCTACAAGAGATCCTAAGGGGGACCCTGTGAGACAAAGTACCAGAGACATCACTACAAGCATAAAACATACAGACATCACAATGACTCTAAACCCATATCTTTCTATAATAACACTGAATGTAAATGGATTAAATGCGCCAACCAAAAGACATAGGGTATCAGAATGGATAAAAAAACAAGACCCATCTATTTGCTGTCTACAAGAGACTCATTTTAGACCTGAGGACACCTTTAGATTGAGAGTGAGGGGATGGAGAACTATTTATCATGCTACTGGAAGCCAAAAGAAAGCTGGAGTAGCCATACTTCTATCAGACAAACTAGACTTTAAATTAAAGGCTGTAACAAGAGATGAAGAAGGACATTATATAATAGTGACAGGGTCTATCCATCAGGAAGAGCTAACAATTATAAATGTCTATGCGCCGAATACCGGAGCGCCCAAATATATAAAACAATTACTCATAAACACAAGCAACCTTATTGATAAGAATGTGGTAATTGCAGGGGACTTTAACACCCCTCTTACAGAAATGGATAGATCATCTAGACACACGGTCAATAAAGAAACAAGGGCCCTGAATGAGACATTGGATCAGATGGACTTGACAGATATATTTAGAACTCTGCATCCCAAAGCAACAGAATATACTTTCTTCTCGAGTGCACATGGAACATTCTCCAAGATAGATCATATACTGGGTCACAAAACAGCCCTTCATAAGTTTACAAGAATTGAAATCATACCATGCATACTTTCAGACCACAATGCTATGAAGCTTGAAATCAACCACAGAAAAAAGTCTGGAAAACCTCCCAAAGCATGGAGGTTAAAGAACACCCTACTAACGAATGAGTGGGTCAACCAGGCAATTAGAGAAGAAATTAAAAAATATATGGAAACAAACGAAAATGAAAATACAACAATCCAAACGCTTTGGGACGCAGCGAAGGCAGTCCTGAGAGGAAAATACATTGCAATCCAGGCCTATCTCAAGAAACAAGAAAAATCCCAAATACAAAATCTAACAGCACACCTAAAGGAAATAGAAGCAGAACAGCAAAGGCAGCCTAAACCCAGCAGAAGAAGAGAAATAATAAAGATCAGAGCAGAAATAAACAATATAGAATCTAAAAAAACTGTAGAGCAGATCAACGAAACCAAGAGTTGGTTTTTTGAAAAAATAAACAAAATTGACAAACCTCTAGCCAGGCTTCTCAAAAAGAAACGGGAGATGACCCAAATAGATAAAATCATGAATGAAAATGGAATGATTACAACCAATCCCTCAGAGATACAAACAATTATCAGGGAATACTATGAAAAATTATATGGCAACAAATTGGACAACCTGGAAGAAATGGACAAATTCCTGAACACCCACACTCTTCCAAAACTCAATCAGGAGGAAATAGAAAGCTTGAACAGACCCATCACCAGCAAAGAAATTGAATCGGTTATCAAAAATCTCCCAACAAATAAGAGTCCAGGACCAGACGGCTTCCCAGGGGAGTTCTACCAGACGTTTAAAGCAGAGATAATACCTATCCTTCTCAAGCTATTCCAAGAAATAGAAAGGGAAGGAAAACTTCCAGACTCATTCTATGAAGCCAGTATTACTTTGATTCCTAAACCAGACAGAGACCCAGTAAAAAAAGAGAACTACAGGCCAATATCCCTGATGAATACGGATGCCAAAATTCTCAATAAGATACTAGCAAATCGAATTCAAAGGCATATAAAAAGAATTGTTCACCATGATCAAGTGGGATTCATTCCTGGGATGCAGGGCTGGTTCAACATTCGCAAATCAATCAACGTGATACATCACATTAACAAAAAAAAAGAGAAAAACCATATGATCCTGTCAATCGATGCAGAAAAGGCCTTTGACAAAATCCAGCACCCTTTCTTAATAAAAACCCTTGAGAAAGTCGGGATAGAAGGAACATACTTAAAGATCATAAAAGCCATTTATGAAAAGCCCACAGCTAACATCATCCTCAACGGGGAAAAACTGAGAGCTTTTTCCCTGAGATCAGGAACACGACAGGGATGCCCACTCTCACCGCTGTTGTTTAACATAGTGCTGGAAGTTCTAGCATCAGCAATCAGACAACAAAAGGAAATCAAAGGCATCCAAATTGGCAAAGATGAAGTCAAGCTTTCGCTTTTTGCAGATGACATGATATTATACATGGAAAATCCGACAGACTCCACCAAAAGTCTGCTAGAACTGATACATGAATTCAGCAAAGTTGCAGGATACAAAATCAATGTACAGAAATCAGTTGCATTCTTATACACTAACAATGAAGTAACAGAAAGACAAATAAGGAAACTGATCCCATTCACAATTGCACCAAGAAGCATAAAATACCTAGGAATAAATCTAACCAAAGATGTAAAGGATCTGTATGCTGAAAACTATAGAAAGCTTATGAAGGTCATTGAAGAAGATTTAAAGAAATGGAAAGACATTCCCTGCTCATGGATTGGAAGAATAAATATTGTCAAAATGTCAATACTACCCAAAGCTATCTACACATTCAATGCAATCCCAATCAAAATTGCACCAGCATTCTTCTCGAAACTAGAACAAGCAATCCTAAAATTCATATGGAACCACAAAAGGCCCCGAATAGCCAAAGTAATTTTGAAGAAGAAGACCAAAGCAGGAGGCATCACAATCCCAGACTTTAGCCTCTACTACAAAGCTGTCATCATCAAGACAGCATGGTATTGGCACAAAAACAGACACATAGACCAATGGAATAGAATCGAAACCCCAGAACTAGACCCACAAACATATGGCCAACTCATCTCTGACAAAGCAGGAAACAACATCCAATGGAAAAAAGACAGTCTCTTTAACAAATGGTGCTGGGAGAACTGGACAGCAACATGCAGAAGGTTGAAACTAGACCACTTTCTCACACCATTCACAAAAATAAACTCAAAATGGATAAAGGACCTGAATGTGAGACAGGAAACCATCAAAACCCTAGAGGAGAAAGCAGGAAAAGACCTCTCTGACCTCAGCCGTAGCAATCTCTTACTCGACACATCCCCAAAGGCAAGGGAATTAAAAGCAAAAGTGAATTACTGGGACCTTATGAAGATAAAAAGCTTCTGCACAGCAAAGGAAACAACCAACAAAACTAAAAGGCAACCAACGGAATGGGAAAAGATATTTGCAAATGACATATCGGACAAAGGGCTAGTATCCAAAATCTATAAAGAGCTCACCAAACTCCACACCTGAAAAGCAAATAACCCAGTGAAGAAATGGGCAGAAAACATGAATAGACACTTCTCTAAAGAAGACATCCGGATGGCCAACAGGCACATGAAAAGATGTTCAGCGTCGCTCCTTATCAGGGAAATACAAATCAAAACCACACTCAGATATCACCTCACGCCAGTCAGAGTGGCCAAAATGAACAAATCAGGAGACTATAGATGCTGGAGAGGATGTGGAGAAACGGGAACCCTCTTGCACTGTTGGTGGGAATGCAAATTGGTGCAGCCGCTCTGGAAAGCAGTGTGGAGGTTCCTCAGAAAATTAAAAATAGACCTACCCTATGACCCAGCAATAGCACTGCTAGGAATTTATCCAAGGGACACAGGAGTACTGATGCATAGGGGCACTTGTACCCCAATGTTCATAGCAGCACTCTCAACAATAGCCAAATTATGGAAAGAGCCTAAATGTCCATCAACTGATGAATGGATAAAGAAATTGTGGTTTATATACACTATGGAATACTACGTGGCAATGAGAAAAAATGAAATATGGCCTTTTGTAGCAACGTGGATGGAACTGGAGAATGTGATGCTGAGTGAAATAAGCCATACAGAGAAAGACAGATACCATATGGTTTCACTCTTATGTGGATCCTGAGAAACTTAGCAGGAACCCATGGGGGACGGGAAGAAAAAAAAAAAAAAAAAGAGGTTAGAGTGGGAGAGAGCCAA